>NC_134720.1:6183333-6486363 GCF_049634645.1 Pelodiscus sinensis | reverse complement strand
GACACAAAGACTGCAAGACCATCGTGCATAAAATCAGATGCCCCCAAAAGAGGTCAAAAAGTGTAAAGCAGCAACCCAGTTAGAGAAGCCTGCCTTTATTGGTGGTCAAAATAATGACCCTGCTCTGTTTTCTGAGAAATAACTGGCTAAGCTCTTGCAACCGGACTCATTAGGGGACTCATTATATGCACTCTGGGCTTACCACAAGCTGAACTGAAGACAGGAGAAATTTCCTAGGCACTGACCATCCAAACAGCTTCATTCAGATGCATAATGCTATCTGGTCCAAAAATACCAATAACAACCCCCCACAAAATCTAACAAAGAATACTGACGAGGAACAATATTTTTTCTTCAGCTATAGGAATAATGAAAACACTCTCCTTAAACAAGATGCTCACTAATCAGAATAGCAATGACATACATCCCGCTCAACAGGCTCTGCAGAGACTGAAGATCGTGTGCAACAGCAGAAACATGAAGGCCCTTCTAGATACTAGTGAAAATGGTTGGTGCCATCTGTTGTAATGACTGGGGCCTGACAGGCCTACTCCAGTAGTGAGCTCAAGTGTGAGCAAGGGGATAATAGTTTCAGAAGTGTTCCAATCACCTGTAACAAAAATGTTAATGAGAAAGATACAGATTGGGTTAGTCCACACAAAAAAAGACATACTGATATAACTCAAGGCCTATGCTGAGGTAGGGGCTGGTAGAGAAAGAACGAACAAAATGAGACGTGTCATACACTTACATCTCCCTGTTCTGTCTGGCCATTTTAGTCACTACTTCCTTATAGAGGAGTTTGAAAATGTGAAAGAAAAGCAGGTGGCTGAAAGGTCCTTTTGCTTTTGAAAGTTCTGGATCAATAATAGAGCTACACTTGATGCCTGCCCAAAAAAGAGCTACTGCAACTCCCTTGTAAGAGCACACTCAAAACCCACACATCATTACATTTGTCACCTTTTTGTCTGCCTGGTTTCAAAGAATCTCCACTGCGAAGTAAGATTAGTATTCTATTGTGGGTATGGTTCACCACAAGCGACACATACAAAGTGGGATTGTCGACTTTGAGAAGGATAAAAACAAGGAGAAATTCAACAGTGCACCTGATATGCGGGTAGCCCTTTCCTCTTGTGACCCAGGTTGTAATGAGATCATAGAAACAAGCAAGCCCATGAAGTAAGTGAATCTCAACCGGATAGTTTATACTGTATTTTAATGGCACATGTGCCAGAAGACTAAGAAAGCCAAGGTCTCTGTCCTCAAAATCCCAAAGCTCAAGGGAGCAGCGACAGCCCAGTGGAGGGGTGAACTTGGACAAGCATGGTTTTCCCTTTGGGATCTATGGCCGTCCTAAGTATGGGTAACACTGCTCTGAGGTGTTAAAAGCCTCCAGAAAATGTGACCAACCTATTCTGTCATTTATGAATGCTGCACATTGACTTGGTTTTTGAAATATTCATAAGAACGGCCATACTGGGTCAGACCAAGGGACCATGTAGTCCAGTAACCTGTCTTCCAATAGCAATCATCAAGTGATCCCTCTCCTGTCACCCATTTCCAGCCTCTGACAAACAGAGGCTAGAGACTATTCCTACCCATCCTGACTAATAGCCATTGATGGATCTGAACTCCATGAATTTATCTAGTTCTTTTTTAAAATCCTGTTAAACTTCTGTTCTTCACAACATCCACTGTCAAGGAGTTCCACAGGTTGACTGTGTGCTGCTTGAAGAAAAACTTCCTTTTGTTTGTTTTAAACCTGCTATCTATTAATTCACTATAGGACCATAGTGAGTTAAATCAACACAGGAAAGGGGAAATGGCTCAAGATAAAGCCCCCTTTTGTGCAAGATCCTGTAAACATCATTATTTGAGGAATAAGGGACCTTGTGCAAAAGGGTTTTTTTCTGACAAATGGCCCCGTCTACATGGGGCTTTTTAGCTGCAAAACCTCTTCCACAAAAAGGATCGGCAGAAGATATGCAAATGAGAGTGGGATTTGCATATCTTCTGCCGCAAAAAAACCCGGCAGTGTAGACGTAGCCTTAAGTGGGAGAAATATAGGACTCCATCCCAGGAGATGTAAAGACACAAGGTCTGATGCCAGAGAGGGGGACATACAGATCTGTGTCTGCATTACCGACAATGTCAGTTGAGTTTATGGACACAGAGGGTACTCAGCATTCAGAACCATTCAGGGTGCAGCTATCCGGGGGCCTTGCCGAATCTAAGTCTTACTCATAGGACTCTACAAGGAATCCCACGGAAGTTACTGGGACTATTCATGCAAGTGTTCATCACATTTATACAGAATGAAGCCATTAAGTCTTTACTCTGCTGCTCCTCAGGCAATAATGGAAAGAAATGGCATCACAGTAATAAGAAATTTACTAATGGGCGTAGAGGGGAATTAAAACTCAATTCTGCTAACCCCTGGTAATAAGGGACACCTGAATGCACATGAGCATAATTTGATATGTCTCTATTTGGACAGACCGAGTGCAATCTGGACTACCAAGTGCTACTTGCCTACATAGTATGGACTAAAGGAACATGTTTGGCCTGGGAACAGTTAACACGCACAATGGCAAATATATGGAGATTCCATTTGAAGGTAAGTTTGGGGCTTAAAAATGGTAAGATCTCCGCTTCTCCACAGCCTGCCCATGCAATGTGAGGTATCCCTCATTGTCAAACGAATAATGCTAAGAATTAAAGACCAGGGCTGTTGCTCAGCATCCACCAAAAAGTCTAAAAAGCTCAGTTCCGAATTAAGCCCATGTGCTTCACTAGCCTGTCATGGCACGTTCCAAAATAAAGGGAAGGCTAAAGCCACAGGGAGGCAGAGTCCTGTCGCCTTTAGGGCTCTACTCTGTTTCAAAGAGAAGGTGAGATCTCTCTCAGCTCCGGATAATTGTAGCGAGTCCCTGGCAGGCTCCACTCAGGCTTTAAAACGAAGAATTGAGCAGCCTGACAAGCAGGCCACCTCAGGCAGAGTCCAGCCTTGGAGAGACAAAAAACACTCAGTCTTGCCAGGCTCAAGCACGGACAAATCATTCTGCAGCCTCCCCCTCCCGCCCCAAAAAATCATGAGGCTGTAACACTGGGGGGAGGTTGTGTTTGCCTGGGGGTACGCCAGGGCATGTCCCAAGCTTCTCTGCAAGCAGGACGACCAGCCATTTTTTTCACTTGAAAGCAGAGACTCATCAGCCACTTCCATTCCACAACCAGGCTGCTAAGAAAAGCCCACCCAGCTGGGAATCCACCCGGGGATAAAACGGTGCAGCTCGTGCCGCCAGAGGCAGCTCTGTGGCCTGCCAAGCAGGCAGCCAGTGGCCTGCTTCTCTGGGCCTGACAAGGAATGTGGAGCCAGCAACTGACAAAGGCAGACAAAAAAGATGAGGGAGGCCTGAAGCGGGGCCTGTAGGATCAGAAACAGCCTGAAGCCTGGGCCTAGTGTCTAGATCTGAACCAGACAGCAAAAGTGACCCTGTGAGTAACAGGCAGGCCCTGTCAAGAGCAGATGTTTGCCTACGAGTTAGTATCCAGGACATGAACTCGGCTTCCGTACTGCTAGCACTGCTAAAACCCATGGCACATGGAAACGCCTTCCGGCAGGACAGCACAAGGGCACCCCAAGCTGCACACAATAAAATGGTTTGGCAAAAGTGATGACTAGGGATGTTTTGTGTAAAACTTCCAGAGTGAAAGCACAATGAAGCCCTCCTGCCAGCATAGGTACATCTTCACTTGCACGCTACAGCTGTGCCAATGGAGTGTTTTAAGAGTAGCCCTGCCCCTAGGCAAGTTAGGTGTCTTCAGCTTGGCAGAGTCTGGTGAAATACTGCCTAGAATATACTTAAAGAACTGGCTGAAGAAATTTCATGATTATAGAACCAATACACAATCAATCTGTGAGAACCTAGAAGTGACAAGTAACAGTCAACATGGAGCTGTCAAGAACAGATCACGTCAACTCAACCGAATATCCTTCTTTTATGGGGTAAGAAGACTTGTAATACCTCCACTTAGTAAGGCTTTTGATACTGTCTCACATGACCTTCTCATATGCAAGCTGGAAAAATATAACCTAGAGAAACCTATAATCGAGTGGGTGCGCAACTGATGGGAAAATCATCTTCAATGGTTCACAGCCAAGGGAGGAGCATATCGAGTAGGGTCCTGTAGGGATCTGTGCTTGGTTTATTCAATATCTTCATAAATTATTTGGATAATGGCAGAAAGAGTATACTTAGGCTACGTCTACATTGCAACACTATTTCAGGATACCAGAGTATCCCAAAATAGCTATCCCGTGTCTTAACAACAAGCCCGTTATTTCGGGCTCACTATTCCAATGTCCCTGTAAATCTTGTTCCACAAGGAGCAAGGGACGTTTTGGAATAGCGGGTTATTTTGAAATTTGGCACTGTGTAGACCATGCCAAATAATGAAATAAGCTATTTCGAAATAAGATCAAAATAAGATACGCAATTTGCATAGCTCAAATTGCGTATCTTATTTCTAATGACAGTGTCGACATAGCCTTATCGAGTTTCTGGACAACACTGAGCTAGAAGGGATTACAAGAATTTGAGGACAGGAGTAGAATTCAAAATTATCTTGACAAACTGGAGAAACAGTCTGAGTTAAATAGCATGAAATTCAATAAGGACAAATGCAAACTATTCCACTTAGGAAAGAATAATCATTTGCACAAATATAAACTGGTAAATTACTGCCTGCAAAGTAGTACTGAAGAAGTGGATCTGGAAGTTTTAGTGAATCACAAATAAAATGAGTCACAAATAAAATATTGTTGCAAAAAATTATAGAAAAAGAGAGAGAAAGAGAGAGAGAGAGAGAAAGAAAGAGAGAGAGCATGTAAGCAAACATCATTCTGGGATGTGTTCGCAGAAGTGTTGTGAGCAAGACACAAGGGCTACGTCTACACTGGCATGATTTTCCGGAAATGCTTTTAACGGAAAAGTTTTCCGTTAAAAGCATTTTCGGAAAAGCGCATCTAGATTGGCAGGACACTTTTCCGCCCAAGAACTTTTTGCGGAAAAGTGTCCGTGGCCAATCTAGACGCATTTTTCTGCAAAAAAGCCCCGATTGCCATTTTTGCGATCGGGGCTTTTTTGCGGAAAACAAATCTCTGCTGTCTATACTGGCCCTTTTGCACAAAAGTTTTTCGGAAAAATACTTTTGCCCGAACAGGAGCAGCATAGTATTTCCGCAAAAGCACTGACAATCTTACATGAGATCGTCAGTGCTTTTGCAGAAATTCAAGCGGCCAGTGTAGACAGCTGGCAAGTTTTTCCGGAAAAGCAGCTGCTTTTCCGGAAAAAGTAGCCAGTCTAGACACAGCCAAGGAGTAATTCTTCTGCTCTGTTCAGCTCTGATAAAGCTTCAACTGAAGTACTGTGCTCAGCTCTGGCTTTGGCACTTTGGGAAAGATGGAGACAAATTGAGGGAAACCCAGGGGACAGTAACAAAAATGATGAAAGGTCTAGAAAACACGACCTACAAAGAAAGATTGAAAAAATTGGTTTATTTAGTGTGGAGAGAAGACAACTGAGAGGGGAACATAACTGTCTTCCAATATGTAAACGGTTGTTATAGAGAGTAGAGTGATAAATTGCTCTCCTTATCCACTGAGGATAGGACAAGCAGCAATGGGTTTAAATTGCAACAAAGGAGATTTAGGTTAGACATTGGGGGGAAAGTTTCCCCAACTGTAAAAATGGTTAAACACTGGAACAAATTACCTAGGAAGGCTGGGGAATCTCTGTCATTGGAGCTTTTTAAGAACAGGTCAGACACGCACTAGTCAGAGTATAGTCTAGATCCGCATTGGCAATAAGTTTTGATGGGGGGGGGGCACTTGAAGATTTTGGTAAGCAGTCAAGGGCCGCACTTTTCTATAGAGCGGGTGCAGGGTCTGGGATGGAGGTTGGGTGCAGAAAGGAGCTTGGGGTAGGTGATTGGGGTGCAGGTGGGGGTGTGGGGTCTGGAGGGAATTTAGATGGAGGGGATTATGATATGGGGCAGGGGTTGGGGTGCAGAAGTAGATTCTGACCTGGGGGAGAGGGTGAGGGGCCTGTGGCCAGGGGTAGGGGTGCAGAGGGTTTGTGTTCTGACCTGGGGCAGGGAGTTGTAGTGCCAGAGGCGGTGGGGTGCCACATGTAGGCTCTGTCCGGGAGGCATTTACCCTAGGTGACTCCACATACTGCTCAAAGTGGCTGGCTGGCGGGGCCATAACGGGGGTGTCTCCGCAAGCTGCTCTCACCCACAAACACAGCCCAGGCAGCTCCAATTGGCCAGTTTCCAGCCAATGGGAGCTGAGCAGATTGTGTGCAGGTAGGGGCAGTGCACCGAGGAACCCCCAGGGCGTGCATCATGCAGAGAAACACAAGCTGGTGCCAGCAGCCAGCTGCTTAGAGCGGTGTGCAGGGTGTGGCAAGCAAGGACCCTGTTCCAGCATCCCACTGGGCCATTGGCAGCCCAGAGGATCATGGTGGATTGGATCCACCCCTGGTCTCGATAATACTTCATCTTGCCTCAGCACAGGGTACTAGGACTAGATGCCCTTCCAGTCCTACAATCCTATTATTCAAACCTTAAAGGCTAGAAAACCAGAAAGTAACACACACTTAAAAAAAACCCATGATTAGAGGAGGAGGGCCTGTCCTTCATTCTTGAACTGTTGGTTGGCAATGCTGCCACTGTTGTCAATATTGTCAGGGTTTGCGTTGCAGAGGAGGAGATCTAGGCTGGATATTAGGAAAAACTATTTTAGTGGGAGGGTGGTGAAGCACTGGAATGGGTTCCCTAGGGAGGTGGTGAAATCTCCATCCCTAGAGGTTTTTATGGCTGGGATAATTTTGTTGGAATTGGTCCTGCTTTTAGCAGGAGGTTGGAAGCAATCTCGGGGAGATCTCTTCCAACCCTTTGATTCTATGATTTGTTCATATTGCTCGATTTACCATGTTGACGTAAACCTCTCTGCTTCAAACTTAAATTGGCGGAAGTCTAGTTACCTCTTAAAGTTGTAATGTTTTAACAAAAGCAAAATAATTAAACTACTATTTCAATTAAAAGTTGTGCACTCTATGTATTCAGTTTGGGTTCAAACTAAATGAGAATAGTGTAGATAAACATGCATCTGCTGAGATGCTGTCTGTATGTATGCCACAGAAATACAATGAGAAAAGTTTAAATACTGGCTTTTGTAGTGTAGTAGTCTGAGCTGAAGTACCAAGTTTACAGATAACACTGGCTTTTGATGGAAATACAGCAGACAAATGATATATAAACTTCCAGAAACCAATCTCTCCTAAATAAAATTTTATATATGAAATAAAATATTGGCTGTTTTATATGCATTGATTTTGTTAAATCATTGGTTTGAAGAAAAATGTGTGGGTTGGAATTCAATTTTGTTACGGATTTCAGAAAGGCATTAAGCTTTGCTTGATATGCTCTGGCTGGCCGTTAAACTTCCTAGTTATTTTAAGTTAACTTTTACAGATTATGATTAGGTCAAACACTGTGTGAGGCAAGGAGCTAGGGTGAATGGAATGCCCCTTATCTAAACGGCCCTTAAGTCATATCTCCATTTGCCATGCTGGAGATCGATCTTCTGGTGTTTGATTTAGTGGGTCTAGTAAGGACCTCTAAGTCGAATTCTGAGGGTACCCCTAGATGGTGCTATTACTCCTCGATTCGGTTTAAATCGTGTATTTTAAAAATCATAAAGGTTTTTCCATTGGCTTCTTAGATTTCTGAGCCCTTAGGGTGCTCCCAGGTCATGCTGGCAATGAAAGGGCCAGCAATTTCAGTAGATGAAAGTGAAGTTTCTCACATAGGCCTCTGATTCCTAGAGCAGGCACTCAACGGCTCTGTCTACACTGCACAGTTTACAGCAGCAGGGTTCTGCCGCCACAGCCTTGCCACTGTCAGGCACACAGTGTAGCTGCAATGTGTGAGCAGCAGAGAGCTCTCCTGCAGGCAAAATAAAACCAATCCCCAAGGAGGGGTGGTGGTACAGGAGATTACTGATGAACCCAGGAAACTAAGTGGCACATACTGTCTCCTCAGCCCCCCTCGCCCTCCAGGCCTCCATGGCACACGTCAAAAGCTCAGGTTCATCGAGAAGAGACAAGCAGAGCCAGGAGGGGAGGGGAGGTGCAGCACAGCTGGGGGGGGGGGGGGGGGGGAGAAGGCTCCAGCCAGACAAGGACTCCCCTGGCAAACGGGGGGAGAAAGGGAATGGCTCAGGGGTTCTTGGGAGGCTCCACTCGCTGCCCATGATTCTATAACCGCAGACTAGGCATAGTGCAGTCTGGTCTGAATGAAAGAGGTCTAGCTTTGAGTGTTATGTAAAAAAAATATATGTATCGTGAGTGTGCTGGGATTCAGGGCTCATAAGCAACACTAGGACTCTTGCCAAGTTTAGGAGTTACTATAAGCCTGTTCCAGGCCAATGCTACTGTTTAAAGGTAAGAGACCCAGACCTGGGTAAGTCCCCGGCTGTTCACAAATCCATCATAAAACTCAGCAAAGTGCCCAAAGCTCTAGGCTTTTGGAAATATGTTTGGATTCCAGTGATCGACATCATGCTGTTCACCACCAGCTGATTGTGTTTATTGCTAATTTTATTCGCTCTCTGTATGTATGCGGATTTGCCACCCAGAGAAATCATCTTTTCAACCGAAATAACTTGCATGAGGAATTGTTCTTGTCCTTGATGTATCTATTTAATTTTGAGCCCAAATTAACCTGACAGCATCTCTTCAGTTAATCAGTTTTCAAGGCGAACTGAGAATTTTAAATGGTAGAAGTTAAAGAGCAAAATATTAATTTATTGCTACCACAAAAACACTTCTGTGCCTTTGAACGTCTAGACTCCTCAAATATACACAGTACAGTTCTCAATGTCACCCTTACCCACAGCAAAACATGTACTTTGCTCACATTACTTTGATTTTAAAGGAACCCTCTCCCCCCCCCAAAAAAAAAATTATGGTGTTTTCAATATCCTCTTATAGGCCTGCCCTCTGGCAACAGTTGTATTTTATAGGTGTAGTACATAAAAAACAACCAGTACACCACACCCAAGGCCCGCTTCACAGTTGTCAGACTGCAGTTTTGCATGCAACTCCCCTGAAATAATTTACTCTGGCAAATGTAGGCAATGAAAACCACTCCCTATTTGGCTACTATTGAGCAATTGCAAAGGCCATACATTATTCTTGCTACTGAAGTAGGGGCCGCCCCAAAAGACACAAGAAATCCATGCTCCGAGACGCTACGGTGCAAGTCAGACACACATGGGTACTAAACTGGCAGTGTCTGTCTATTTCAAAAAAAAAAAAAAAAGTTTGCCATAATTAAAAAATAAAATCATCAGTCCCTCTTAGTTCTGTGTTTACATGATTAATGTTAATGCGACCTGTTTACAGGATCCAGGATGTCACAATGACTCATGCCTACTCATTTCCCTAACACAATGCCCTTTGGTATAGAGTGGGACACACCATAAGGAAAACAGCTTTACTTAATGAACTATTTTCGACTGCAGCCGACATACCCACATGCAAACCAGCATAAGTATATGCAGATGAGGAGGAAACTCCCATTCAAGGCAGCACGTTTTCCATAAACTCCAGTTGCTGCCCAGAGGAGCCAAAACACCATTCCCCAAAAGCAGTGCATTTAAATTCCAACTCATCTTTTTGCTTGAACCATTTCCCTTCCCCCCGACACACATACTTTGTTTTACTAAACCAGGGATGAATTTCTGGTTTTCGCACTGATCTGCTTCCTAGCAAGCACTGAAAGTTAATTGAACCAAAGGCATTTTTCTTCTCTTTGATGTCTGCTGACACCCAGACATTTCAAATATGGGCTGAGCTGATTTTGACATGAGTGGAACTTACACCAAGTTCACTTTAATCCTTTAAAAACTTGATCATAGGATGGCCCTAGGAAGGAATGCACCTAGTTAAGAGCATATTTTCTAAGCATGCCATTCTTCAGTGAGCTTTGGCTATACATGCTAAAGAAAATAAGCGCCTAACAGGGGGGTCTTCTCAAATTTACCCCCCTTAAACTTTGATCTCAAACTTCAGAGCAGGATGGGCTGGATTCATTGGTCAACCCCATTGTGCTCTGTGCAAGGAGATAGTGAAGATGGCTTTAAACCACTGTTACCTTCTTTGATCCTGGGATTGGACCAGCCCCCAGGATAACAGCAATCCATTGGTCACCTCCCTAGAGCCACTCCAGCAGTGTAGATTAGCGAGGCATGGAACACCCAAGCAAAACCTTTTGGGCACATGACCTGCAGTGCAGTTTCAAACAGGGCAGTGCAGAGGCTGTGCTGCTCTGGTGAACTGGACTGTCAATAAGAGAGAAAGAGAAGTCACCTTATTTAATGAGAGTCCTTTGCAGAGTGCTCTTGGATCCGGTGGAAGAAAGACCACAGAAAAACCAATGCCTACATAACTTGATGAGATTTTGCGGAGCAGGTGAAGCTCAGGTGTTTGAGGCCAGAAAGGACATATTTCTATGCAGTGCCTATTTAATTTATGGTGAGGTTTAGGAACCCTAAGCAATCAGACACCCTGCAAGCTTAGTTGTTGGGTGTCCTGCCCTCCCCCCCGCCCCGGAGAGATTTAAATGCCACCTAGCTGATTAGCAGAGCATGTGTTTCTATGCATGGCACCTGCACATATAATATATTCTGTGCACAGATGGAAAATATTCGAGTGAACACTGATCAGGAACTCACTATGGTAGGCAGAATACAGGCACATGCCCAAATGTACTGTATATTTTAGAGAGTTTGTCTGTCTCTCCACCTGTCGGTTTGTTCAAGAACTTCCCCTTAATGGTAAGAGCCAGGGTCGGCACATTTGGCAGGCAGCTTCTTCTTATCATAACATAAAGCAGGGTCAGGGTTTGGTTGTGCCAGGAAAATGGGATGTGCCTGGAGTGGGATTGTTTCCCATAAAACCATGCAGAAGAGAATGCAGGACAATGTAGCACTTTGCTTCAGCTACCCCAGACTAACACGGCTACATTTCTATCACTATGCAGAAGAGAGACAGACTCACCAGGCAGGTAGGACCGCCCCCCCAGCAAGGACTGTCCTATCCCGGAGCCTTCTACCCCCCGATTCATATTGGGGACATTGTTGGCTGTTTCCCTCTATCAGGGAGTGAGGGGAAAGTGCACAAAATTGCTGCATTCCTCACTCTAGCTGGGGAACGCAAGGGGACATGCACCCTTCCCCCAGCTATGCCCACTGGAGCTGCAGCAGCCATGGAAAAGGGCTTCTCACCTGGCCCCAAGCTACAGAGGTACAAGAGCACTGGGGTAGGTCTCTATCCCCAGGGCAGCCTGCATCCTGAACCCCTCATCCCCATCCCCATCCAAGACCAATGATTTACATGAAGAAAAACAAAAATTGTGTTAAGGACCCATGCAACATCGGGTAAAATTTCTAGTGCTAAAAAACTAAAACTTTGTGTTCCTCCTCTTGCTTGTTCTGTTTAGTTTTCCTCATTCTTATCCCCCAAAATCTCCATTTCATACCCCCCTCCCGGTACATGTGCCAAGTGGTTTGTTCTAGAAGGGGTGCTCCTGGCTTGTAGGCTCCTGCCATTGAACAGAGTGAAGCGGCTACTCCCTTCTTACCAACCTAGCACGTCCACTCACATGGTGTGACGTAGTGGGGGTACCTGGCTGGTTTCTATGCTGCTGGCTCTGGGGCAACCCCCACTGGCTGCCGTGGGTACCAGGACCCAGCAAAACAGGATGAGTCACTATGCAAACCAGTATGGCCAGACACCCCCCATGGAGAGGAACAAAGGAAGGTGGAATGCTGCCCTGGCTGGGGGGCAGGGCTGGAAGAGAGTGAGTTAGGGGCTGGCTGTCTGGGAGCATGGAGGAGACAGCCTAGGGAAAGGGGCTGGAGTTTAGGGGCCCGGTCTCCCCCATCTCAAGGGGGCCTGAGGCATCCTAGCCCAGCTCTGTGACCAGATTACATCTGTGCTGTACTGTATCCTGGAGAGGCAATAAACTTCCTCTATTCCACCAGCTGGTGCAGTCTGTTTGTGCCATTTTGGGGTGCAGGAGACGGGGGACCCCCAACGCGCCGTCACACATGGCAACAGCCTAGACCATCCTGGCGAGGGGGCAGACTCAGAGGCATTCCCACACATAAACCCCCGGAGCTTCCTGAGTGGGCTTAGGATGATTAGTGCAGTGCAATTTCTCAGCTGTGCCATGCCAACAGTATTGGGGAAGCAGAGCATGACATTTTTACCCAAGCAGTTCGGCGCACTCACAGGTGGAAACAGATGGCAATGTTTTGACATCAGCCAAGTATTAAGTGTGCAAGCAGGAGGCTGAGAGACAACTTTGACATACTTCAAAATTATTTCATCATGCTTGGAAGTTCAGGATGGTACCAGAAAGCTAGTGCAGCCAGCTGTTTAGCAGAAGGCAGAAACAAACCGACAGTCAATGCACCACGGTTACACTGGAACACAGACCCCTGCTTTTACTGGCCAAACCATTGACCTTCTGCTCTTTTTTGCCCCGTTTCAGGTCTCAAAATGGTAAGTGATTTTTTTTTCCATTCACCGCAGTGTTCTGCACTCACCAAACCCCTCTCATGTCCTGCTCTAATCATTATTTCATTGCCACTCACCCACACAACTGCCTGGGGAGACATGATACCAATAAGGGGCATTGTCACTGAGACAGAACGAGGGGAGACAGTCATTAAGCAGATGACCAATACTGCCGTCTAGGGAGAACTTGGTATGTGGAGCATCACCATTTATGATGGAGCAGTCCCTCAACACATGAGCAAACCAACGGGTAGGCTTGTCAAATGGTTAGCGAGCTAATGCTCTATATTAAAATACTGTGGGGAGGCTTAAGGGGGAAGAAGAAAGGGGGGAAGCCAACCTTGATGGTGGGTTCTTATGACCCTTATCTTGAGTGAACAGGGATTTGGGTAAAATTACCTTGGGGTATCAGACTGGGTTTTGGTAGCTGGGAGACCCCACAGCATTTGTAAGATGTGTCCATTTCCAAGTCGGTGGAAGGAGTAGTAGGTTCAAACGAGAGGTCAGAGGAGCTCAGTGCATTCCAGGTTTTCAGTAGGGCTCAAGGGCTTTCTTGAGCCTGGGACCCTAGCACAGCTCAGAGGAGGCAATCCACTTTGTTGTAGCTCAGAAGTTTGCTCCAGTTTAGCCTAACTCAGGGTAAAAGGCTGTGTGGACCTTTCTGTAAGAGTAGCTTGCTGCAGTTCAGCTTCAGTCTATTCAGACCAGGATCCAGTAAAGAGAAATAAACATTACATTGCAGCAAAAATGTTGTTTGGACATTTCTTGCTTTGGAAAGCAGATTTGCGTCATCCCAAATGCAACTTTCACATGAAGACAAGTTAGGGGAAATTATGGCCAACAGCAAAGCATCTACAGAGAATCAAACCCAAGCTGACCTGCCGGTTGGTACAAGCTGCATACATGCTGTAGAAGCAATCTCGGATGCCCCCAGATAGCTGCTACTTAGACAAATGGCACACATGCAGATTACCAGAGGTGTCTCCATGACCTTGGAAAGCATGTGTTTTATTCTAAAATTCCTCTCCATTTGTTTGCAATTCCCATTTCCTCTCACCTACATTCTCAGAAGAGTATGCTGTCGATTCTGGCAGCATGAAGACATCAGAAAGACCAATTAAAACAGCATTCTTCTTTGTGTACATACTTAAAATATAATTTGGGAGGGGAAGAAAGAACTACTGTTCCGACATCGTCCCAGTTGCAAGTTTATTTTGTCAACAAAACACAATTTTCATTGATTGACTTTGGGGAGATGCAGGTAGAACAGACTGGTATAAACTTCAGTGTAATATAATTAGCATTCAACCTGGCTAAGCATCAACAAACCCCGTCTTCACCAAGACTGATCGCCCCTGAGGATGCTTTTAAGGGCAAAAAAAAAAAAAAAAGTATTAGTTCACCCATAAAGTGGTATGAAGGGTCCCAAATGAGACCCACCAGTGTGCCGACACCCAGGGAACCACCATCCAGGGTCTGAGTCCTGGACTTCGCTACTGTGACCGTCAATTACAGTCACTGAACAGATCCCACTAAATGGAACAAAGATCAAAAGTTTCACCTAGAGCAGCATGTTTTAATCCCTTCACATTAGGGCCCATCAGGACTCAGTTTGAACCACTAGCCTAGATACTGTGGGCCAGCTAGCCAATTAGCAACCCAGTAACCTCAAAAACATCTCTGAAAGTCACTAGAACAGTGGGATAATATGACCTATTGGCTGTATGACCGTAGTACCTAGGAATGCCAGTCATGGCCCCGGACCACACTGTGGTAGGTGCTGTACAAACAGAGAACAAAGGACAGCCCTGCCCTGTAGAACATAAATGCTTTTTGTCTGCGCAGACCAACGTTCAAATACTGGCTCTGACCACAAGTGAAAGCACATTGTCGAGTTTATGACACCTGCGGGATTCATTTTGCACAGAAAGGTCCCAGAGAGGAATAGCAAAGGGCAAACAACTGAGTCAAGCAAAGCTGCAAAGTTGTGAGTGGAAAGACCGTTAAGAAAAGCATAGTGCAGGCAAAATGCCAATAGGCATCCAATGCTAACGTTACAAAGTTTGCTTTAATCTTGTAAAAGTGAGTCCTCTGACATTTCAAAATAGTTCTAAAGTCAAAAAATAAAAGCAAAATAACTGATGCTGGGGGGAAACAGGGATTGTAGCTTGATGCTGTTTTATCTGCTCTGTTTGTCAAATGTGTAAATAAGAGGCACATTTTAGATATGACATTGATTTTGAGTGCCCTGTTTAGTCTATTGCTGCTGGTCATAATGATCCACTGATACCAGGAATATAAACATTAACATTCAGTTAATTCTGCTCAGCAAAAAGGAAAAAAAAAGTCTATTCTCTTTTCAAGAGCAGAAAGCTCGTAACTAGCAAAATAAACCCCCGTCAAGCTTCATTATTCTACCAATTGACACTTTATAATGGTAAATATGTTTCATGCTTTACTCCTTTAAAGAAAGAGTTGATTGGGAGTAGGAAAGTGTACTGCACAGTGATTGTGTGTTTGATTTGGGGAGTTTATTTTTATGCGCTGCACTGTATCCTGGAGAGGATCTTGTTCATAAGAGGTGATTTTATTTGAGCCTTTAAAGCAGTCCAGGGTTTTGGCTAATGGAAGAATTTTGCCCCAGAATTCTCTGAGCTCTACAAAGGCACACAAGAGGTGGGGGGCTCCCCATGGGCTCAGCTCTCCACTACTTCATAATCTAGTGCAGGATCAGGGTCCTGGGGTCAAGCATTCAGAAATCTGGATTCATGACACACTAAACCAAATCTTGAATCGATGGGGTGTATCTTCTCCCCCACAGCATGACGATTATCTTCTCTGAATACAACTTTAATTTCCTTACTTATCCACTTCACTGGTTTTTGAAACTCAAGGCCTGGTTTGCTGGTACACTCTGGTTGCCTTTTACTACCCTAGCTAAACGAAGCAGCCACATACGCTGCGCTACGACTGACCAGTCCAATTAAATCTATGGCAGGTTTGTTTTGCCAGCACCTTTGTCTTCTAACTCTAAAGAGACAAGCTGCTGTCGCTTAAACTAAGTGAAATTCTATGTTCCATATATAAATAGTCTTATGTTCTTTAAGCTGCAGTCAGCATATAATGACCTGCTTTGCTTACTCAGAAGCCCCATCTCTGCATCAGGATTGGTCAGTGCAGGCCCATGGGGAATCCTATAGGCCAGCACATCTGGGCCTGCTCTTATGGAGTAGGTGCATAACAGACACTAATCAGAGCAGGTTGGGGCCTGAAAACCAACACTAAGAATTGTTGATCTTTAGTTACAATCCATCTTCAGACAGAGCTGGCACACGGCGTTCCAGCTCTAAAAGTACCTTAGCATTCCCCACTGGTGGCAGTGACAAGAGGCTGGGTTGGAGGGTGACAAATGGCAATTTCAAATTAAGGTAATTTTCTTCGAGTGCCCTGTAACTCACAAAGATAAATGATCTTCAAATCTTGCAGCAACAATCCATCTCACTATTTAAGCTAGAACTATTTTCTAAACCAGAAAAAGGGTTTGGACTCAAGGCCTCTTGCTAACTCTTGGCTCGGTGGAGTTCCACGAGGGATGAATTTACCCCAAATATCTAACAATAGAGAAACAGAAGTAAGTCCTTCAGCCAACAGCAGATTCAGATCAGGCATTTGTCTCAAAGATCAAACCTGTTACACGTAATTCAATAGTAAGTACAGGCAATCCCCGGGTTACGTACAAGATAGGGACTGTAGGTTTGTTCTTAAGTTGAATTTGTATGTAAGTCGGAACTGGTACATATTGTAGGGGAAACTCTACCCAAACATTTCTCCAGAGCTCAGTTTTATTCTCCCACACCTCACTTCCTTCAGTCCTTTATTCTCAAGCTGAGGTGTCTGTTGAGAAAAGCCACTCCACGTCTCCCTGGTCTGCTGGAGGGGGAGGGGGGCGCTAGCTTCGCGTCTCCCTGGTCTGCTGGGGGGAAGCAGCTAGTGCGGGGTTGCCTCACCCCGTTTGTAAGTAGGGATCCGATGTAAGTCGGATCCATGTAACCCGGGGACTGCCTGTATTCTTAAAGAATTAATATTACTTATTCGTGTTACAGCACTTTGCATTTGCAAAGCGCTTCATAAGGATTAGTTAATCCGCATCGTGGTTCTGTAAGGGAGGCAGATACAATTAACAAATACATACGCATCCAGGCTACGTTGGATAGTCTCTTTTTTGTTCATCTGGGTGAAAGCTGGGAAACTAGTGTGCCTTGTCCAGTTGGTCCAAAGAATGTAGTGTAAATATACCCCTCGTTCCTTGGCTGGGGCTGTTCCATGCAGACTCGTTAGTGCCTCCTATTGGAAGTGTGCAACACAGCATGAGCCAAAAAATGCTGTGCAGGAATCCCAAAATCACACCAACTAATCTTCTACATAGACAGCTCCTAACTGGAGTGAAAGTGAATTGAACTGAAGAAAGAAAACACTTTCCCACCCTCTTTGAGTAAACCCCAGACACTGTGGAGCTATAAAGAATAGAGGGCAAAATCAGTACTCTTTAGGGCTGCTTCTAGTTCACATGTCCCTGGACTAGTACATTTTAAAAGGTGATTTAAAAAGGCAACCACTCGTGGCGGGGAGATCACTCTGTGTCAGACCCTTGCTGTCTGGTTGTTTTGTGGCATATTGCTGGCTTTAAATAGGGATTTTCCACATCCATTTATTATGAAGCATGTCTATTAGGGTACGTCTACACTGCAACACTATTTTGAAATAACCAGCACTATTCCAAAATAACTAAGTCCGTGTCTACACAGCAGGCAGTTATTTCGGAATAGTGTCAAAATACTGTAAAGCTGGAGGACTTCTTACTCCGACTCCCATAACCTTCATGGTACGAGGAGTAAGGGAAGTCGGAGGAAGAAGGCTCTATTTCAGAATAAGTGCTGTGTAGATGCTCCCTATTTCGAAATAAGCTACACTATTGATGTAGCTCAATTTGCATTGCTTATTTCGAGTTAAGCCCTGCAGTGTAGACACACCCTTAGACCAAACAGTAATCCTGAATCAAGTACGGAGTTCATCAAATTTGTTGACAATAAGTTACCAAATGAATTCACTCAATATATAGTTATAGAATGTGGGGGCCAGTAATTAAACCACCGCTGTGCTAGGGCTCGTTGTACCTCTTACCAGCAACATCACGTGCTCTGGCAAGAGATGGACTTTTGGTGCCCAGTTCAGCCTCAAGTTGCTTGATGTCAGTCTTACAGGAGAGTGCCGAGGTGCATTGCAGTTTGGGGAGACATTATGGATCTGGCCAACCCGCTGTCCCTCAGGGCTGTTGAGAACAGAAACGAAGCCCGTCAAACCAGTTGGCCCACAGGTAGCCAAATTCAGGGAGCAGGGCCATGCACGGGAATGGGTGATTCTTTAGCTTGCTGAACCAACCCCCATGCCAACTAAGATCATAAGTTATGGCTCCCATATCCTCAAGGGGTCGGTAAAACTACCAGCTTTGTGTACGGCAGATACCTAGGGGCAAACACTGTAAAATGTGCTAAGTTTAATGGGAGGTCAGGCTCTTACAACACAAAGGGCTTCCTTAACTAGTCATATGTATCTAATTACAAGGTGTCTCACTGGCTACGTGGCTGCCAAAGTAGCTCTAACAAACTGTGTGCATATAGCATGAAAGGCCGGGATGAGCTTCCCAGATTTCCATGGGACACACAAGGAGTTAGACGTGAAATGAATGCAGGGAATGCTTTCCATCACCCGCGTCCCGAAGAGAGCAACAGCCTGACACACACGGACCACATGAATTAACACTGCGAGACTCCTGGAGAAAATCCAGCAGGCATTTGTGTCAAGAAGAATTATTGTTCTTTTCTTATTAGCCCCTTTATAGCTCTTCTGCTCTCCTAAATGGTCCCCTTCTTCTGGGGCACTATAAATAGTTGTTACCACTCCGGCTGCTTTGAAAAGTTGCAGCAGAGGGCACTGCTGTCTCTGTGGCAGGGCGCTGGCTTTGGTGCAGGTGATAGGAAAGAACACAAGCCACCAGAGTAGTTGTATGTTCTACAACTTTGTAGCTTACCTGGGGGGGGGGGGGGGAGATTTGCCTCCATGATGTTTGACCACTCCTGTTCCAAGATTGAGGCATGTGTGTGAATAGAATGAGTTACACTTATAACATACCCCCACCCCCACGTCACTGCTGTCGCCCCTGCTCAGAAGCCCACCTGCAAAGCTTCAGAATTCTGTTCTTGCTCAGTGGAGAAACCATGCTGGTTTCAAATATGGCCCACGGGCCAGATGCAACTAGCCAAGCTACCAGATCCAGCCTGTGGGAGCCTCCATCAGGCTCCCTGCCCCCGCATGCTGCTCAGAGCAGCTCTCTGAATGATGCGGGCCTAGAGGGAGGAGAGAGGCTTTGCGTGCTACACCCGCCTCCAGAAAAATCTAGCAGCTCCCATTGGCTGGTTTCTGGCCAATGGGATCTGCCCATTTGCAGGATAGGCTGCGCGTATAAGTCTTCTGATGCCAAATACTTGTTCAAATACTTCCCAGGGTCCACTGTTGCTCCTGATGTTTAATTCTGTTGACCGTGTTTTTTGGTAAACAGGATGCAGCGGAAAGACCCTTATAGGAACTGTTCGCAGCTGCCCATTACATTATCGCTGGCTGGTCCATAAAATTCTTACTTTCGTCTTAATCCTTGTCACAGGGTTCACTCACCTTTGGGGTATCTCCTTTCAGGTCTGATGACCCCCTTCCAACAACTGCTCACCCCACAGCCCTCTCTCGCCCTCCAGGTCTTGCAGGGGCTCCCCTTTTCATGCCTCAGCTCTCCAGCCAAGTTCTGGTGTAGTCCTCCCCTTGTAGGATATCAAAATCCCACAGGATCAGCAGTCCACATGCTGTTCCAGACAATCTTCTGCTCCCAGGCCAGACCTGTGCTGCATTCCCAGTGGCTAGCAGGGGAACCTAGACCCACCCACTGCTCTAGGGTCCAGCAAAGGGACCTGAGTCCAGCAGCTACGTTCTGCTTGCTCCCAGATGATTTGCTACTGAACTCTTCCTACTCCCCTTCTGTAGCTCCAGGTTTGACGGCCCCAAGTCTCTCTTCCCAGGAAGGAGCTGCGGCTACTTCGCATTACACTCTGGAGCCTCAAACAAGCCTCCCTTATCTCAGAGGGAAACTACAGACTTTCTGTGCTGCAGCCCCTGTCTGCTCTCAGCCTCATCCCTTTATGCAGCCTCCAAGCTGAATTTCATCTTCCATGAGGCTTCACTGAGCCCCGGCTCTCCTGCAGGTACAGCCTATAAGGTTAATGGAGCTAATTTAACCTACTCTGCTTTGTGCGGGGCAGACAGTCCAACACAATCCTATCTCTCCTTCACTGCCAGGGCAATCAAACCTACAGCACATTGCACGGAATAAAAGACTGTCCTTCAACCACATCCATTCTCTCCTAATGTCACGTGATTGACACGGACAACTTTTCTTGTTCTGTCACATTTCAAGAGTCCTGCAGTATCTTGTGTTAGGACAGAAACATGCCTCCAGCCCCCTTTATTAGGAGTAACACGAGACAGGCGGAAAAACAGCATGGTCTAGGGGACAAGGCAGGGGATGACAACTCAGGAGACTTGGCTTCATGCCCCGCTTCCCACTGGCCTGCGGTGAGACTTTGTTCAAGTCGCTTTGCTTCGCTTTCCGCTCCCACCTCCAGTCGTTCCGGTCTCTTTAAAGGGCTTGTCTACACTGAGCAGCTGGGCAGATTATGGGGGATGTTAATGCAGAGTACGCCTGTTGTGCTCTAACCGCCCACGTGGACACTGCTGGTGCCAACAAACAGACACCTCCTCTGTGTTAATGTTGTCCTGCAGGCTACTTGGCAAGTCACGTCCTTGTAGTCCACTTGGCAGAACAGTGCAGGCAGCCTTAGGTACTACAGTGATTTAAACAGTAAATTACACTAAGGGGACTAGCTTACAAATTCCATCACTTTCTAAAGTCTAAGCAGACAGACTTTAAAAGCCCTTAACATTACTGAAACAGATTAACATGCCAAACTTCAATTTAATGAAGCCTTTGGCCTGGGAATAACAAAAAGTACTCTGCTAAAATCTGATCAACTAGCTACCTCCTCCTCCCCCCGCTTTTTTTTCTTGCTTGCTTGAAATCATGGTTGTTCTAGGAAATAAATACTAAAGAATTTTATGTCAAGCTGAGTCAACAGCTCAAATTTCATTCCAAGCAGGGCCTGATTACATCAGGGTTCACTATAGAAGGGGCAGATACAGCATCAACGTGATGGGGCCAGAAAAGCACATCACATCACAGCATATCTTCAGGATGCCCTTATCTCAATTCAGAACTTAAAGAACATTAATTTTCTGCACTCTCTCTAATCAGCTTAGGGTTTTCCCTTTGCTGCACAGGCAGCTGGAATGCTCCAGTGATTAACCAAGTCTCCGAGGTAAACTCAGAACTGGGGGCGAGATTTTGTCTGAAACATCTCAATAAAGCCATCTTCATTCAAAGAAAATGAGAAGAAAAACACAGTGGCAGTTTTATTATCAGAGGAATAATTAAACACGGGAGGGATTGAGCCCTACATCTGAGAAATCAATTGACGCTTTTCTCATTCTCTCTCTCAATTTGCTTTATTACAAGAGTGCTGCTGACTCCAAGACACGAAGGTGGAGTATTATTAAAGGCAAAAAAAAAAAAAAAAAAAAAAGCTTTCATTACGACGGTTTGAGTCAAGAGCCTAATGCTAACAAAAATTAAAGAGACTCAGAAGTGAAGTTGCCACTCGCCATTTGCACACAGGAGTTCCTGGTGTCGCATGCTGTGCGCATTCTCACACACACACACACACACACACACACACACACACACACACTATTGCAGGGGTATGTGGTCCCACTGCACTCAAGTCAGAGACTTTTACCACAAGTACCACTAGGCAGTACATGTGCCCTAGATCTGTTCATGCACCAATCCAAGGGCATAAAAGCCATGTGGCCACTGCCTCTCTCTTGGTTCCTTGGCACCAATGTCCAGCTAAACGTCCAAAGTAGCAGGAAAAGAGAGAAGGTCACGGAATGGAGGTGCACATAACGCATCTCAAAGAACAAGTCACTGTACAGATAAGTTGCCATTTTTTCTCCTTCAAGTGACTGCGCACATATACAGTCCATGCGAGGTGACGCACCAGCAGACTCCTTTCAGGTGGTAGGATTTCAGGTCATCTGAAAAAGGACTAACACTGACTTGCCAAAGCAGGCTTCATCTCAGGAGGCTTGAGTAACAGTGTAACACCCACAAAAGCTATGTTCAGACAGTCCCATTGGTGCTTTGCAGATAACCCCCGTAGGGGTTTTGCTCAAAAAAGCTAATAAAGTAGACTGAGGCCTGATGGAGACCATGGTTGAAGAGAGACTTTAGTGAGGTCATAGAATGGCGTAATGGAGTCAGACATCCAATATGAAATGTGCTGCGCTGTTAGTGGCTGACCTCTCATTCTCTCAGTATTGGCAACAAAGAGCCTGGGAGAGGCTGTGAAGGACTTTGTGCACTCCAGGTACAGTTCTGCAAACATCTACGGTGTGGCATTCTGTTCAGGTTTGGAAGAGTGGGGCTGTGGGGAAACTACAGGAAGGTGGATGGTTTGATTCAGGTGGAAACCTCATGCTGCTTTTGGCATAAATTTAGGGCACCATAGGAGAGAAACTTTGTCTTTATGGGAACTGTAAAAGGAGGGTCCATAGAGGAGCCTGAACCCATGAAGCTCTCCTTCCAGAAGTCACTATGGCTAAGAATGCAGTCTTCCTAATTAGCAGTGGCAGAGAAGTTGTTGCCAGAGATAATAAGGGGTGACCCATTAACCAGGAGAGGGTAAGACTCGATCTTTGAGGTCCCTGATCAGACACAGAAGGGTAGACATGAACAAGGCCCTTCAGAAATTTGGAGACCCGGGGGTTGTAGTGCTGAAGCCCACTCCAGCAGGGATACCGTTACAAACAAGCCTGAAGAGGCTTGCTCAGTCCTGGCCAATGAGGGCAGGGAGCAGTCTGCCAATCAGGGCCTGGCTGGGCCCTATAAGGGCTGAGAGGAGCTCATTCTTGCTCCAGTTGTGGAGTAGGAGGGACCTGGCTGCCTGGTAGACTAGAGAAAGTACCTGAGACTGAGCAGTGCTGGGGAGCTCTGGCCTGACCCAACTCCCAGATTGCTGGCCTGATACAGAGGCCTTGAGAATTACTAGGGCTTCAGGGAGACAGCCAGGGCAGGAGAAGGCAGCGAACCCACCCCCTTGCCACTCATGAATGGCCATTTCTGATGGCAGTTTGCCCTTGAGGCAGGGGCTAGATGATGACTGCCAGTTGGTCACTGAAGCAAGGTGGGTATAGGAGACTGGGCCCCGGAGTGTGGGTGGGGCAGTACCATGGAGAAAGTGCTGGAAGGGACATGGGGCCTGAAGTAGCACAGAAGATGGGTAACTGAGGGTAAGACACTGGTCAAAAGGGGGCACTCCAGGGCTAAAAGAATAATTCCCAAGGAGGCCAACAGAAGGTGCCATCACCCCACTACAGAGATGACCAAAGATAGAAAAAACATCCACTGATGGATGTACTGCACAGATGGGAACCAGGTAGACTCTTGAAAGACTAATTGAAAGACAGAGGTTTTCAAATGGAATAGGTGGTTCAGCCCCTATATAATTTGATGATCATAAAAATCACAGGACTGGAAGAGATCTCAGGAGGTCATCGAGTCCAGCCCCCAGCCCAAAGCAGGACCAACCCCAACTAAATCACCCCAGCCAGCGCTTTGTCAACCTGGGACTTAAAAACCTCTAGAGATTGAGATTCCACCACCTCCCCAGGTAACCCATTCCAGTGCTTCCCCAGCCTCCTAGGGAAATAATTTTTCCTAATATCCAACCTAGACCTCCCCCACTGCAGCTTGAGACCATTGCTCCTTGTTCTGCCATCCGTCACTCCTGAAAACAACCTCTCTCCATCCTCTTTGGAACCTCCCTTGAGGTAGTTAAAGACTGCTGTCAAATACTCCCTCACTCTTCTCTTCTGCAGACTAAATAAGCCCAAATCCCTCAGCTTCTCCTCGTAGGTCATGTGCTCCAGCCCCCTCACCATTTTTGTTGCCCCCTGCTGGACCCTCTCCAATTCGTCCACATCCTTTCCGTAGGGGGAACTTAGAACTGGACACAATACTCCAGATGTGGCCTCACCAGAGCCAAATAAAGGGGAATAATCACATCTCTGGATCTGCTGGCAATGGTCCTCTTAATGTACCCTAATAAGCCATTAGCCTTCTTGGCTACAAGGACACACTGTTGACTCATATCCAGCTTCTCATCCACTGTAATCCCCAGGTTCTTTTCTGCTGAAGTTGCCTGTAACAATGCTTGGGATTTTTCCATCCCAAGTGCAGCAACTCTGTACTTGTCCTTGTTGAACCTCATCACGTTTCTTTTGGCCCAATCCTCAAATTTGTCTAGGTTACTCTGGACCCTGTCCCTATCCTCTGACGTATCTACCTCTCCCCCTAGCTTAGTGAAATCTGCAAATTTGCTGAAGATGCAATCCATCCCCTCATCCAGGTCATTAATAAAGATGTTGAACAAAACCAGCCCTAGAATCGATCCTTGGGGTACTCTGCTTGAAACCAACCACCAACTAGACATCGAAACGTTGATCACTACCCATTGAGCCTGACAATCCAGCCAGTTTTCTATCCACCTTACAATCCATTTATCCAATCCATACTTCCTTAACTCTTGCTGGCAAGAATATTGTGGGAGACCGTATCAAAAGCTTTGCTAAAGTCAAGGAATATCACGTCCCCTGACTTCCCCATGTCTACTGCCTTCCCCATATCCACAGAGCCAGTTACCTTGTCATAGAAAGCAATCAGGTTGGTCAGATGTGACTTGACCTTGGTGAATCCATGTTGACTATTCCTGATGACTTTCCCCTCTTCTAACAGCTTCAACACGGATTCCTTGAGGATCATCTCCATGATTTTTCCAGGGACTGAGGTGAGACTGACTGGTCTGTAGTTCCCTAAATTGTCCTTCTTTCCTGTTTTAAAGATGGGCACTACACTTGCCTTTTTCCAGTCATAAGATAATTGGTGAGATTCCACCAAACCAAAAACGTCTCCCATTTTGCTGCACACATGAGTCTGATGGCTCCTTTTTGCTGTTTACCAAGATGGTTCGACCTTCATGAGAGCATAATCTTTGTGAGTGCTCATCCCAAGACCATCCATGCAGTGAAGTGGTGAGGTTGGGATACAGAGACCTGCTGTGGTTTTGAAACAGGCAATCCTCAACTAGGAATAAAATTATTGGTGACCAGATGGAGAGCCACTGTGATTCCATGAACCAGTATTGTCTTGATTCCATGTCAACCAGCCTGTTGAGTGAATGCCTGTTCAGTCAATATACCAAGGGGAGACAGGAGAGATGAAGTCTGGCATGTAGGCTCAAGTACATGCGTGGGGCCATGCAACCCAGTAGTTACAGACAGGAATGAGCTGGTGTCCAGGGTTGGAGTTGAGGCTTTCAGACAGAGACTATGAACTGAAACCTGTGCATAGGGAGGTGTCCCAGGGTGGTTGTGGCACTGACATCTGCACCTTTTGCATCGACTGTAACTTCAGTTTTTCTACATTTAGTTTCAGACACAGATGGGAGAACAGCCGTCTGTTTTGAACCTGAGTGCCTGATGTTGCACAAACTGGTCAATCACCCAGTTAAGAAACTATCTGGACACAAAATTTGGTGATTTCCCTTGGAGCCGACAATAACCCAAAGGGAAGCACCACCCGTTGCCTGCTTTAAACCAATGACACTTCCTGTAGTCAGGATGTATTGCCACATGAAAATAAGCATAATGCAATCAAGGGCAGCACCTCAATTTCCAATATGACTAGTGTGATTCTCTGTCACCTCCGGGGAAACCATTTGGAGACTGGCATGTCCTCTGTTACCTACACTGGGCATATTAGCAACAATTAGGTTGAAGAAGTGCAGCTTGCACTTGTAGAGGAAAGTGACAAGGTTTACTGGATCTCTTAGGTCTTAGGGGAGTTTGTTCCATAGTCTTGACCTGCTCCCACCCCAAGAAAGTTCTACACAGACAAGTTTTAGTCTAAGTTGGGAAAATATGTCATAGCAATGATACTATGCAAATTCATAATGAGCTCTATGGGATTTTAAATAATATATTTAAACTGGACAGATGCTATTTCATTGCTCTCATCATTCCAGGTCAAATTGTATTAACAGAAGCATCTAAATGTAAATATCCTAGGGCCAAAGCTTACTTGCCGACAGCTCTGTACAAGCCACAGCTCCTATTTAGAGGAAATTACAGCCATTTACAGTCGCTGCTAGAGTAAAATGCTAGAGCTGACATTCCAACTCTGGATTTTGTACCTCACCACCTCTTTCCACCCTCCATTACTGACAACAAGAGGAAATATCCCTGTTCTCCTGGGAAAATCCCCTGCATGTCCTTTGCAAGGGTTGGTCTTCCAAGTTATATAGGCCAAATCCCTAACAGGAAAATTTTACCATCAGATGCATGCACACGGCTGACTTGATGTGAAGCTAGATGAGTGCATCCGCCAGCAGAATTTGACTCTAAGTGTCTGTCAAATTTTATTTATGAAGTCAAGTCAATTAGTCCTTTTTTTTTAAGTCGAAAAGAAACAAAACCAGCATATGCCACTGCACTCACTTTGGTTTCATGTTGAGCTCACATTTACAGAAGAGTCCAATGGAAAAACTGTAGTACTCTCCGATAACTCGTATCTCCAAATGCAGCCAGAGAAGCACAGACCCCAGTTCCCAAAGAACATCCTTGCTAACAAATCTTGTTCCTCCACACAGTTCCATTGAAGCTTCATGCAAAGATCAAACTACAGAGGCCTCAAATAGCTGTGGGCCCTATTGTCTGGTGTGTTCATTTAGATGGCATAAATGGGATGAAGACATTAACGTAATCCAGCTACTGTTCAACAAGCAAGTTTTGGGATGAATACAGAAAGACCTTAGCCTGCTTAGTATCATGGCAAACACAGCATTAAACATCCTTTTTACCTTTTAGTAAAGATACAGCAAAGGAGGTGGAAAGAGTTAAAGCATTTGAAGTATTCCATAGGGCTTTCATTTGAACAACCTCCCATGTTCCCTTGCCCTTTTGCTGATGACAGTTTTAGAAGGAAAAGCCTGCTGAGATGGCTGCAAAGAGTGTGTCTATATAGCAAAGTTATTTCGGAATAATGGTAAGCGTCTACACAGCAATTCCGTTATTTTGAAATAATTTCAAAATAACGGACGGCTTATTTCGACTTCTGTAAACCTCATTCTACAAAGAATAACGCCTATTCCGAAATCGCTATTTCGAAATAAGGCATGTGTAGACGTTCCACTTCTGCTATTTCAAAATTGGCCCTCACCAGGGCCATTCTAAGTTATTCCTCCTGAGGCTCTAAATCGAGATAGCACGTCTACATTAGGGAAGCCTGACTCGGACTCATTTTGAGGCTTTCCTGTAGTGTAAACGTGCTATTTCGAAATAAGCTATTTTGGAATAACTATTCCAGAATAGCTTATTCTGAATTAACTGTGCAGTGTAGACATAGCCAAAGAGAGCAATATCTGTCCATTTGGGGAAGAGAGACATTGGTTGAGTTGGCCAGAAGCTGTTGCTAAAGTCCAATCCCGTTTCACCTCAGGCAGGTTTGGGATTGAGCTGGAGCCGGTAGAAGTGATCTGGTTCACTCTCACCAGCCCGGGCGGATGAGGACTTCTCTCACAATTTGGGTGGCAAAGACCCGGCAGCCCAGGAAAGTGCAATGAGAGTGAAACTCACTCCAGTAGACTCCGTCTGTGTCAGTATTTCCTCCCCACCCAAAGACTCTTTCTTTAAGGACCCAAAGAAGGAGCAATGGGTGGAACAGTCCATCAGCTTGGCCAAATATCCAACACCCATGTGGGCTCATTACTCTCTGGACCCACATTTTCTTGTTTGCCAAAAGTGATCTTAACATACCCCTGGAATTATATCGGGAGGTCTTTTTATGTGGACTAATTCAGTCTGTCTCTCTTTCATCTACTTTTCCCTTCAACATTTTGTTGTTCTAGGTTATGATTATGAACTTTCACTCCCTTTTCAATGTTCAACTCACCATTAGGATAAAATTGTCGGCCCAACTATTACCACTTCCCCAAATGGCAAGAAGCCCCCCAAAGGAGAGGAAACTATAGGCTTCAACTTTGAAGTCTCCTATCAAGTAAGAGATTGAGGTGCTTTCCCATGGAGTAGGCAGAGGGCAGACCCTGAGAGCACATCTTCTCCGGGAACTTTCTCCTACAAGGCAGGGGGCTTCCACACCACAGAGGGCAGGTAGCACAATTAGACCCACTACAAGCTGCGTTGATTTCTGTTTGCAGGCTAGCAGGAAGCCCTGATTAATGGACTAAAGGGCTTTCCTGGTCATAGCCAGTACTTTCCCATTGCAATGTGATCTTGTCCACTCTAAAGTGGTCAGGGTCTAGCCCTCTAACCATCCTACAGGGCCCAACCAGAAACTGAACGGAGTCTGGGACAGAAATCTGTGCTGTGTGCTCTGTGCAGTTAGTCAAGTGTTAATATGAAAATGAGGAGACCCTGGGTAAGCTGAGGAGAGGGCAGCTCCGTGATCCTGGAAGAGGTGGGGCCTCAGGCAGAAGGGGCAGGGCCAACCCTCAGCACTGCACAGAGCATGACACGCCTCCCCCCAGCCCCTCGAGCCATCCAGAGTATGCTGTGCAGCGCTCCAATGGCGTTTAAAGGATCACGGGCTCCAGCCTCTACTGCAGTAGCAGCTGGAGTGGCCAGCAGCCCCGGGACCTTTAGAATCGCTCGGCTCTGGAGGAATTGCCCCTGTTGTCCCTCCGCCTCCGTCAGTGGGTCTGATGATCTCTATTAAAACCTAGCTGCCCTTCCACCTTGCACAAAGCATCGAACTGCATCAGAGGTGCAATGGGGCACCAATTTGAGCAAATCTGCAGTATTTTCATTCGCTAACACTTTCATTCATGATTTAGGAGCACAGTCCCAGTGACTTTCAATGGGGGTTTGCATTCCTAAATCAGCCCCATGCTGACAGTAATGTAAAATAGACCCACAATTTCATATCCTTCCCTCACATCTTATTTTTACATATCAAGAGTTTGAGGGCATGTTGCATTTTCTCCCGTAACCTGCAGATGCATGTCATAAAAGAGGGAGGAAGAGTGAGATGAAGCTAAAGCTGGTTTTGTACATTTTTAATCTGTGCTTGGTTTCTAGGCATTTTTTAGCCATGGCCTTTTTTTTAAAACTGGGACTAGGGGTGATTTAATGCTTGACTAGTTGCAGTAATAGAAGTGCACCATGCTATCTGAATTAGATTTGCCTAGTTATGAACATCAGTGCCTGGAACACTGGAGCTACTCTGAATTAATCTATACAGTTTGAATACACTTGAGTCCGTGAATTCAGGATGGAATTAAACATAGATTCCCATTGAGCTAGAATTAACTTTATAGTCTCTCATCTTTGTACAGGAAAAAGGGGCTTAATTTGAAAAACAATCCAACACCCAAGCTACACTTGGATTTAGAGGCAAAGTTTTATAATTGTAGCCTAAGATTTTTGTGGTAAAATCCCAACTGCAGAAGATTTTTTTGCCCTTTCTTGATATCATACGTGCTAAGGATTATCTGGAAAAAGCCACAGTGACAAGCAGTTTGTGAGTCGTCTTCTGGGAGATATCCCAGGTGAGGGATTAAACTCCAAGGGAAAAGATGGTGCTTGACTAGTTACTAAGCGAGCTGATGAAGTTAAAATGCACAGGGCATTAAACTTATTGGAAAGTAAAAAAGTGATGGAGTCTGCTTACCTTCAGAGCAGTCGGGGATACGAAGTGCCTCATATGTGTAGTCTACTCCTGTCTGGTAATCTCTGTCAAACAGTCAGGGAGAAGGCTTATTCTTGTGTCTGGTACAAAGGTCCACATCTCTAAATGCTCTGTCCTAATTGCAGCTGTTCTTGCAAGGCCTCAGAGGCTAATGAAAAACCCTCCAGCGCCTCTGGTGACTGAGGCATATTGGGGAAGCTGCCTGGCATAGTTGCTGCTCCTTATGCTGTATTTGTTCTGTGGGGAAACAAAGGAATTATATGAATTCAGTTGGCCTGCTGGTAGTAAGTGAACCTGCTTTCTTTCACAAATACCAACGGCCTGTGTTTTAACCACACAATCAGGGCTGGCAACAGACTTCCAAAGTTCTCTACTAACATTTTTTTTAAAAAATCTTATTTTTCAAATGAAAATTTTCAACCAGTTTTATTTACCATAGTCACTTCTCTTTTCCTGTAAAGAAAACTTATTAGATACTAGAAATCAGCAATTAAATCCCTATCACAGCTAATGAAGGGCATTTGCCCAGAATAGCAGTATGTGAGCACACAACACATGGGGTTTACACGAAGTACCCTTATTCCTTTACAATGAGGTTTACCAGTTATTTTGAGAGAAGGGTTTTCTCTCAAAATAGCCGCGTCTTGACAGCATCTGTTATTTCGAAATAGCGCCATAATGTGAATATGCAAATGAAGCACGGGATATTTAAATTCCCAGCTTCGTTTGTGATTTTGAATGTCTTCATTTGCATCCCTCTCTCAAAAGAGGGTGCAAGTGTAGACATAGCCATGTGAATTGCTCCACTTTAGTTTCTCACCTCCTGAATGGGAAACATAACCTCAAGACTGTGCAATTGATGGTGCTAAGAGAGCTAAAGACTTAGTGCCTGGGAAAAGCCAGTTTGTAAAAATCAGCCATTTTTCTTTCAGACACAAGCAAAAAAAACTCTGAAGGCAAATAAGGCTATTTGTTCCTCTTGGCTGATTTGAAAAGAAAATCAGATATTTTTCTTCATCTTTCAGTTTTATAATAAAATTCCCTTCCAGGCTGAATGTCAGCCTGAGGGACTTTTTACAGGAAAGTGATTATAACACCCTGAAATGCTGAAACAACCGTTAGCTCTTGCACTGCAAATCCAGCTCTATACCATAGTTAAGGGCAGCCACATGCAAACATGGTGTGGGGAGCCTAGAGGAAAATAAATAACCACATCAGTCAGAACAGTCCACATGGTGCTATTAGACAGGCATCCCTTTCCTCTGAAAGAGGGCATAAAGCTACATGTACATGTGAGCTAGAAAAGGGGGAGGTAAAGGTCCAGCCTGACTTACCTTTACGTTTTATTTTTGGATCACATTACCAACCAGCAGCCTTAAGTGAGAGCAAGAAACCCCCTCCCCCTCCCGTGGTAGCTGCTGTGCATGCCCAAAGAGCTCGATCTAAAAGACTTGGCAGACTTAGGATGGACAAAAGGCAGTATTATCCTCATATTGCACCCAGGCAGAGGAGTTAAAGGACTTGCCCAAGATCATGCAGTAGGTCTGTGGTAGAGCTGGGAAACAAACCCAGATCGCCTCAGTCCCAGTCCTACAAATTACCCACCAGTCCAACGCTTATTTCTGTATAACTCTCCTAGGGCTGTCAGTTAATCTCACTTAACTCAAGTGCTTAACTCAAAATAAATTAACTCAATTAAATTCATGGTGATTAATTGCACTTTTAATCATACTGTTAAATAATAATAGAATGCCAGTTTCGATGTATTATAAATATTTTGGATTTTTTTTTTTACATTTTTCAATATATCAGTTTCAAATAGGACACCGAATACAAAGTGTACAGTGCTCACTTTATATTATTTTTTCTTACAAACATTTGCACTGCCAGAAGATAAACAAAAGAACTTGTATTTTTTTAATTTACTTCATACAAACACTGTAGTGCAATCTGGCATCAAAGTGTAATTTACAAACATAGATTTTTTTAAATTACATAACTACACTCAAAAATAAAACAATGTAAAACTTTAGCACTGACTGTTCACTCAGTCCTACTACTTGTTCAGCCAATCACTAAGACAAATAGTTTTGTTTACATTTGCAGGAGATAACACTACCCATTTCTTATTGACAATGTCACTGAAAGGCAGAACAGGCGTTCACATGGCACCATTTTTTTTAATCTTGTGATTAATCACAATTAATTTTTAATTGCTTGGCAGCCCTAAACTCTACATTTGATGACCTTCCAATTCACCATTTGTTGCTTGGCACTTTAATTACAAAGGCACTTTGTAGATTCCAGCCTCCTTGTCACTTTCCCTTCAAAGTATTTGTAAAGCAATTACAGCCCTCATTCCATAATAGGGCTTAAATGGATCCCCACCCATCCCCATAGAGTAGCATCACACATAGACCCTATTATTCCTTGCAAGGTAATTTTCATACTTACATTACTTAGAGCTCTTCACAGAGCTCACCACAATAGAAACACAGATCAGCAAGCAGTGCAGTTAGATAAAAGTGAGAACAGGATAAACTTTAATAGAAGTTGTGTTATCTGTAAAAAGTGTCCACCGCATGAGCTTGTAGTATGAGAAATATCCCTTGGTGTTTGCCCTCCATTGCACATGGATTCTATTCCAATAGAAGTAGTCAGAATTGTTCTGTCTTTAGGTCTCTGCAGAGCAATGTATTCCAGACTAAATGCCTTTAGATAAATATAATTAGCAGTGCCTTTATTGGTGGGGTTCTCAGTTTTGTACATTAGGGAACTACTGTTTCATGCACACAACTCAGATGCCAAGTATCTATTCAATTCTTGGGCAAATTTAACACATGCTCAAAGAGGACATCTTGCAAATGGGTCCAAGCGCCAAGAATCCATAGGCTGGGAGTAAAGCCACAGAGGCCCACAGGAAAACAGAAACCATTTTGAAAGAGCGTACCCATGAAGAAGCAGCCAGCTTCCGCTAACTGGGAGAAGATGCATGGCCAAGTTCTTACAGGGTTTCTGCAGCAGAAAAGGCCTCCAGAAGAAATGCCAAACGTGCTGGCTCAGCTTACTGCTGCTTCAACAGAACAAAACAAGTAACTAAAAATAGAAAGTAAAAACAGTCAAAATACAATTCTTAACTATTTCCCATTACCTTGGATCTTCTGCAGTCAGTGATGCCAGTGAAGCATGTGAATCGTTACCTTGCTTGAGTTTGGAGCGCATTTTGCACTGGTGTAAATGACTGCACGGGGCAATGGAAAATGAGGACCAGTAACTTTTATTAGAAGTATCTTTTAAATTGTATTTCTTTTAGTTTTCCTTGACCTGGTCACCATCCCATAATCACTTCTCCCCTCTGCACATCTGCCAGCCAACGACCTGCCTCCCCTAAAATGGGCCCAATAAGCGGCCAGTTGCCTGGTACACTATTCCCTATGTCTGGTCCTGCTCTACAAAAGGGGAGCCCCGTACAGGGCAGGTGGTAACCACGGGGAGAGTAAATCAGCATCTGAAACTTCCTAACCCACAGGCATTTCACGTCCATCGTTCTTCAGGCAGGAGCTGTCTGAGGCACATTTCACTTGCTCTTGGGCTAGCAGGAAAGTTAGCGGGTCTCTGGGAGCCAAGCATGGGAGTGGTAGCCTCCCAACCGCCCAGCAGGATGGCGCCAGGAGCTCTGCCACCCTCGCTGGCCAGGTTTGGTGAAGTGTCATGTTCCGGTGCGTCAGGCTCTCCCCCTCTTTGGGGTCCCAAAAACATTCCCAGGTTTCACCTAAGTCCTGCACTGAGGCTGCCAGAAATAAAAGCGGCAAACACCCCGAGGCCGGGTACTTTCCTCAGCTCGACCCAGGAGTTCCTAGCTCAGTCCCCCATGTAATTCATCCGCAGTGTCCTCCTGTCTGCAGACCAGTGTCCTGTGGCTATAGCCCCTTCTGGCACTCGGCCACCAACAGCAGCCATCTCTATTCAGCTCTCAGCCTTCAGCCCCACTTCCTGGGCCGCCTTCTCCTCAGCTTCCTGGTGCTGCGTCTCCTCTCACACTGCCTCCCTCCCCTCTCAAGCTTCTTCCCTTCCCTCTACTCCAGATGCCTGGCTCTTGAACTGGGGCTAACAGGGCCCAGTAATGAGCCTGCTGGTGCATTACATTACAGATACGCTGCCTAGTGAGTACTGGAAACTCTGAGCTCAAGCTGCCAGTTTTAACCTCTGTGTTGCCTGGGGCTTAGCCTGGGGCCATGTCTCAAAGGGGTCTCCTCTCAAAATCAACATCTTCAGACCATGCCACGAGGAATTTCACTAGATCCCCTGCTCCCAACAAGCCATGTGGATTTATAATCAATGTTCCTCTTTTCTAAATCAACTGCTGTGAGAACAACCCACACAAACCAGGGGAGACTGACTGACTTGATGGGGCAACAGTGAACTAACACAAGAGTGTCAAATGCGCAAAGTAAAACCAAAAAAAAAAAAAAAACCCCTCTAGCCTATGTCAGTGGTAATCCTCACTGTTTCCCATAATAGGAAAAATATTGACAACAGAAGTGAGATTTCCAGATTGCTGGTGTCCTTTTATTCATGGAAACAAACACACCCACAATAATCCAAGAGATGGAAACAGGCCTGAATTATTGACAGACCATTAAGAGATCACAATACAAACTCAGCGAGCATCCAAAGGTTTCTTTTTAAACTCTTGTATCTTTAACAAATCACAATTTATTTTCTCCAGAACTCTGAAAGGTGGTTCTTTGGTCAAACAAGTATCTTTCTGACAAATTCCAAGTTCCCACTTCAAATTGCTGAGCTATGATTGTTGTTAAACAAAAGTTGCAATTTTTCCTGCAGCAGGAATCGTATTGTGTGCCCTGGTTTCAAAAATGGCTGAACCGGTTGTGCTTGGGCTATTCCAATAATGCCACTCCTGGACTGTGAATGAGCCTACCGAATTTCAGCCTTGCAAGTAAAAAATGGAAGCACTTACACAGCTGAAAAGTGACCCCTTAAAATTAAAGTATGTGTGTGACTTTGACTGTACACTTCACTAAAGGTTCCTCTTATGTACTTCAGTCATATGTGGTTTTGGAGAAAAATGTCATCAAAAAAGTTACAGAATAAATCTTTTCACCCATCTTTCTAATTCACCTCTGGACCAAGATTTGGCTGGGAAAATTTCAGAAAGTTTGAGAAAATTCTGAGAAAATGGAAGCGAGCCTTGGTAACGGAAACCCCTGGCAGACGTTGTACCGAGACAGAAACAGCTGCTGGTCTTGGAAAGGGATTGAAGGTGTGACAGTTTGGCATTGATGCATATATGCAATATCAGCAAGGATCCAGCACCAAGCTTGGAGGAGCTTTAGTTGGCTGCACACCTTCCGTACGTCAGACAGCACAGCTGCAGTAGGAGATTGCATTCCGCATAGCACGCAAGAAAAACCAGACCTACTGTCCAACTAGCTGTAGTGACGCACATAAGTGTGCGCGTTAATTCGCTTTTTAAATGCACACATCATTCAGTGCCCTTTTCTGGGGTGGAAGAACGACCTAAATATCTTTTAAACCTTCGAAAATCCACCATGTGGAATCTTAACTGACCTTCACATGGTTAATTAGCACCGATGGAACCGTCAGGTCCATAACACAGATCTCTGCCTAGCAGGCAGATATGCTCCATGAGGACTAGTCACTAGAGGGAGATGACACTTAGCTTTAAAACTGACTGGCAATTTGCTGGCCTCAGAAGAATACTGAGACTCTGGCATCCAGGGTTCGATTCCAGGTTTTGGGGGGGAAGTTTTTGCTAATGGTTCACTAAAGGTGCAGTCTTTGAAAATAAGACAGCCTCTAACAAGCCTCTCCTGAGCAAAGGAGAGTGACATTTTTTCAGTGGTTTTTGGTTCTGTTCTCAGGAGCAGCTGAACAGTTTTAGCTGAAAGTTTCCAAAAACAAGGCAGACACCCAGCACAGAAAATTCCAGCTTGAAGAGTCAGAGTCTAGCAACATTATAAACAACTGAAACAGGGCCTTATAATGGAAATTGTTAGGGTATCTCAACTGCAACGTCTTTCCCAGTGCCACCTGTAATAAGCGGTTGAATGCAAGTTGTCTATTTCAGTGTTTCTCAACCAATGGTACTAGTACCCTTAGGAGTACTCGAGAGAAGTCTGGGGGGTACATCAACAACTGAAATTTGGAGAAAACTGAATTTTTGTTTTAAGTTGTACCGAGTTTTATTATTTTTGTACTTTTGACACCCAAAAATGTCACTGCTGGCCCGGCTATGATTAAGTTGTTTAAACAAATGTGTTGCAACGGTAGAAAAAAAAGTAGGGGTACTTTATAAAAAAAGGTTGAGAAACACTGGTCTATCCTTTCGATGATCCCTGATTTAAAGACAACCTCCAAAATGGTGAACCTGAGGAACAAACTGGATTCCTGGATGGTTCATGCTATGCAAACGGAAAATACACAATCAGCCCAGTGAAACAAGAGTGACAATTTTACACTCGTCCTAAATACTTTCTTTTTTTCAAAAAACAAAAGAAAACTCAAAAGTTCCTGCTTAGTCGGCTCTTAGTTTCTCTGCTGGCCTCTTGCTGGATGAAAGCCACTCTGCAGATGTAACTCGTTACTATTACAATAACTGCCCAAAATGGGAGTTTTCAATGGAAACACTGACGCAATGGGAGAGACAGATTGGGACTTTTAAGCCATGGTCCATACTGGAAAGAACACAAAGGGATTGCGCTGCAGAGAAAATTCCATCCAAGTATTACATGCTGGAGCAGCAGATCTGAGGGCTTGTCTGCACACTTAGTTTGTGGCAAGAGGGGCTCTAAATGTACCTACGCTAGCCGGCCGGGCACTAAAATTCCATAATGCACTTTGATCTACCCTGCCCACACAGGCCTAGGTTAAAGTGCACCTCTGAGGCCACAGGGTCCATTCAGACAAAGCGTACAACAGATTAGCATGGGGTAGCGATACTCTCCATCCTGCTGCAAGCTAACTGAGTGTAGACAAGCCCATGGCCATAGCAGCAAGTAGCCTATAGCAGCAAGTAAAGATGCCAGTTGAGACCCGAGCCTCACTGTTAAACACAGAGAGAGAATCCCTGCCCCAAAGAGCTTGCAGTATAAATCAATGGCCAAGAAAGGAAAGGGTGGGAGGATAAACAAGCACAGAGCTGTCATACTGTGGCAGGTGAGAGGCAGAGCCAGGAAGAGAATCAATGTCTCTGGTACCCAAGGGATGTCTCCGGTGCAATCAAAGGCGTGGCTACAGCACAGGTGGACACATCCAAGGTAGCCTGGCTCCAGCTAACTCAAAGAACTATGGCAGTAAAGCCCCAGCAGCACCGGCTGTCCAACCACCCAGGGACTTTTGCTATGGCCAACCCGTACAGCGGCAGGTTTACCGCTACTGTATTTCAGGCTAGCTGGACGAAAGGGAACCCACAATATCTACATGTGCTGCAGTCACACCTCTGACTGCAGGGTAGACAGACCCTCAGAGTCTGGGGGCCCTACTCACTAGCCTGCACTGTCTTTTCAGTGTGATTCCCATGCTACACTATGGGTGCAAGGGGCAAGCTCCTCCCGGGTTAGGTTACTTCTGCTGGCCACTGATAGTGGTCCCCCCCACCCCTTGTCACACTCCACCCCTTTTGGGGTAACTGATGTCTTTCCTCTCCCAAGCACATCCTATGTCTCCTCAGCACATCCTTACGTTTCCTCCGACTGCCCCCAAACACTCACGTGCGGCAGGCAAAAATCTGACCCTCACCTGTGGTTACCAGCATTGAGAATCCCAAGGGAAAGTGATGCTGGAGTTCAGATACAGTGGTGTTGGGGCGCACAGATGTAATCTGCCCTGCCGAGCCTACAGCCTCTCTTAATAGCTTATTACAGCGCAAAGAAGCATTGACACACATTATTTATCATTGTGCAGACCGGACCAAATCCAGCCCACAGTCAATGCCACTGGGAGCAACAGAGGACCTCTAGGGACTATTTTGGGCCATCGTTGCTTTAGGAGAGCATGTAAATGCCACAAAGCGTCCTTATACCTTAAAAACCATTTGTAGAAAAGCTACAGATGTCAGGAGAACTGACATTTGATGACCTTGATTCCAGTGTCAGCAACTCCTGGATTTCTCTGGCTTTTGGAAGGTAAACCTACCATCGGCTGTCTTCCACAGACCGGTTTTAGTGCAAAAATGACTTCCCTCCCAAACGTGCAGCAATGTGAATGGCTTGGCAGATGTGGAATTCAGCAGCCAGGAATAGAATACCACGAACCCATTTTCTTTTGCACGTTGACGTTGGAAAGCAAATCATTGACACTTGACTCTGCACGCAGAGCTTGTTGCACGACTGCCCCGGCAATAAACAAATGCGTGAGAAGAATAAATTAAAAACTGGTGAAAAATGAAAATGGAGTCTCCGAACTGAAGTGCACTAACGTCTAATTTCATAGCAGCAAACCACTTCTCCCTATGGCTCATCTTCACTGTTACCGTATGAATTAACCACGTCAGTTCGCCTGCCCACGGCCAATATTTCCAGATCAAAGATCCCCTGGAATACTCTGGGGGCTCTGCATGGCCAAGAAGTCTGAGATCCAAAGGGCGGGGACAAGGCTGCCTTTTCAAAAAGGATGTTCACACACACTTGTATGCAGTGAGTCAGATCCTGGCCCATTTGTACCACTCTAGCAGTGCCAAAAAGGCTGTACGTCTGCCGGACCCCGCACCGCTGATTCCAAAGCAGCCCCGGACAGAGGGAGTATGCCCCGGCCGGGTACACACAGAGGTTAGTGCACTACCTAGCCCCTGCTGCTGTACGAGCCCCTTTCGGCTCTTAGCAGAGCAGCCCCGAGGCCACTCTGACTTGTGCCAGGACCAAACCAGCCTTCGGATGGGGGCGCCGGAACAGGGGGAGCAGGGGACCATCCCCCCGTCCACATTTTACGGCTCATAAGGGTGAGCATCTGGGGAGGGGCAGAGAGGAGCAAGGAGGGGACAGAGTCTCAGGGACAGGAGGTGGCGCGAGGGTGGGCCTCAGGGTGAAGGAGCAGCAGGAACTGGACCAGTGTGACCCAGAGGCAGGTCCGCCATTCGGGCACCTGTGGCATCCCCGCTTTTAGGTGCTTCTACCACTCTTGGTGGGGGGGTGTAAAGGTAGCACCCATCTGATCCTACGCAGAACACAGCTGAGCTCTTCCTATACCTGTCCCTTACGACTGGCTGAAGTTCTTTTAAATTGTACTTGGTTCTGTTACAGCAACTGAAGGAGTCAGGTTAAAAACTTAAACAGTTACAGATTTATTAAAAAAAAATTATAAAAGCATATGGTTACAATGGCTATTGCTCTCTTTCTTAACTGTTAGCAAATACAGATTTTTAAAAATGGTTACAAAGAAAATAAAGATAGAAAATAGAAATAATGGTACCAAGTGACAGCTTAATCTTTAAAGAGCTCTAAGTCTATGTGTACACTTAAGACAAAGGACCACATCCAGGTACAATTTTTACCCCTTTCTGTGCCTCTCGACTCCAGCGTGACAGGCCAGGGCCGGTCTCTCAATTCCTAGGAAAGACGAATACGAGGTGGGCCTCCCCGTGGAAGCTTGGGAGGTCAAACACCTAACCCGACCAGCAGATAGATGGTAGATTGACACTCAGAGTAAGTGTGCTGCTGGACCCATCTTTATACCCCTGGGAGCCCGTATCCTCTTTCTTATCTAAGATGCCGAAATGTACTGGTCTGTTTTGTGGCGCCAGTTCTTACAAGCAAGTTTCAACTTAATTTACACTTGCAAGAGAGATAACTAAATTGTGAGTACTAGACATTTTTTTTTACTGGGCGAGAGATTCCTCCCCCCGCAGACGGCTGTGTGTTCGTATGAATATGGGTTAAGTCAAGGGCACTCCTTGGCAGCCTCTTGGTCAGCAATTGGCATATCTCTGTTTACAGCCATTCACGGTCACACATCCTAGGCCTTCTGCTCTGTGTGCCCTGTATGCTCCAGGCAAGCAAAAATGGATGTTACAGGGGGGTTTCTGTCTGGCTACACAGCCCAGGTGCCGGAAGAGCCCACCTGCATGAAGCATGCTCCAGCCCAAGGTTGCAAGAGCTGAGTCCTGGATACATAAAGTGAGTGCAGAGAGACTGGCTGTTCTGGACTCACAACACTTTGGTTGCCAGCACCCAGGAGATGGAGGAAGCTAAGTGACTGGAATGCAAAGAGGGGGACAGATTTCATGAGCCCCCGACCAGTACCTTAACTCCAAGGCTATCTTCCTCCCGCATGTCTGCGGCATCTTATGACCAGAACTTCAGGGTCACTTTCACCAGAGACAAAGGAAGTCTTCCCACGGACTTGAGTGGTAGTTGGGGTAGCAGGGTGGTATTTCGCTTTAAATAATAAAAAGACGATAGATACAAGGTTCCTGCTGCCCTAGATACAACTAGTAGTCCAACGCCGCACATATCAATTCTCAGACATCTCAGTGCATCGTTTTGATGCATGCCTAGGAGGTAGTGCCTGCTAACACTGAGAAGCAGACTGGCCAAACAAGATGGGAATCCCAGCATGCTCATACATCACCTACAAGCCAAAACACATCCGGGCAGTGAATTCTTTAGCCAACCAAGCTCACCAGTTTCTATTGGATGTTTAATTGTCTACAGTTGGAATGGCAGGGCCCTGACAATGCAAGTGAATTCCACGAGGCTTAGTACATGATATAATCAGAATTATTATTTCAATACATTTAAATGAAAGCACATCAACACATACAGTTCCAAGCATACAATTACTGACAGCAATAACAGATGCATTTCTAATTACACAATTGATTTAATTGGCTCCTGCCAGCTCCTGTTTGTTTCAGTCGGCAGGTCTGGCAGCTTAGCACCATTTTAAAATGGTAATTGATGCAATTGTACCTATTTTTGCTGGGGAGCAAAAGGACGGGAATTCCAGTTACTGGATCTCTCTATTGTACCTGGGAGGGGGGTTAGCCGCAAAATATTCACCTGCAGAACATCTCTGGAAACAAATGCAAAATTAACATGCCGGTATTTCCAGCTCCAGGGAAAATGGGCTGTTTCACCAACCAATTAGCATTTTTACAGCAGCAGTGTAATTATATCTTTGTCGCTTAAGTGAAAATCCATTTTCACACATCACAAGTAGTATTAAGTATTGTGTGAGGCTCTGCATCAAAACAAATGGCTCACCTACAACAAGGCCGAGCCTCACAATTGCCTCAGACAGACAAGAATGCCCAAGAGATACATAATGCATCAGAGATCACCCCAAAGCAGGATGAAGCAGAGAAGGAGACATATGTACAGAGACCCCAGAGATGACATCCTGGCCCTATTGAAATCAATGGGAGCTTTGGCATGGACTCCGGCACGATGGCCTCTGATGTGAAGGATTACCACTTCTGGGGGTGCAGAAAGAGGCTGAGGGATTTGGGCTTATTTAGTCTGCAGAAGAGAAGAGTGAGGGGGGATTTGATAGCAGCCTTCAACTCCCTGAAGGGAGCTTCCAAAAAGGATGGAGAGAGGCTGTTCTCAGTAGTGACAGATGGCAGAACAAGGAGCAATGGTCTCAAGTTACAGTGTGGGAGGTCTAGGTTAGATATTAGGAAAAACTATTTCACTAGGAGGGTGGGGAAGCACTGGGATGGGTTCCCTAGGGAGGAAGTAGAATCTCCATTCCTAGAGGTTTTTAAGTTCCAGCTTGACAAAGCCCTGGCTGGGATGATTTAGTTGGGGTTGGTCCTGCTTTGAGCAGGGGGCTGGACTCGATGACTCCTGAGGTCTCTTCCTACCCCATGATTTACCGCTGCCTCTCCATGTGAGGAACGCTGTGAGAACTGCTCGTTCTGAGATAAACAGGCACAAGCCCTTTTAGGGAGCAATTGCACATTTATCAGGGGGCTTGCAGCCGCTAGGCAGCTAGCAGGCTCCCAGACGCTGCCACCCTGCAGCGAGGTGGAAGTGGCAAACGAATAAGCAGTGGATGGACCTCTCAAGTTGTGTTCAGGTCAGCATCTGAAGTATAGCTCTTCTGCCATGTGACGTTGCCGTGCGTGCCAGTGACACCTAATGGCTGGCATAGGAATTGCATCAGAGAAGGAAAAGGAAGGACGTGGGTGGAAGATACCTGGACCACCTCCTCGGGCCTGGTTGTTCTGTGTATCACGCAGGACCCCAGCTTTGTGTGCAAAGGTTGCTTCCAGCCATCGTAGTACTTGCACATCCTGAGGTCAGCCGGAGCCAGTGCACTCCCCAGCATATGTCAGAACAGCGTATTGAACCTGCATTGACTGTCAACAGCTCGAAAGGGGCAGGCAGGCAAATAAGGAGAGCCCAGAGCATGCAGGCCATGCACCTCCCACTGCACTTCCTGTAGCTGGAGGGGACTGTGCCACCCCACTCTGCGTTAGCCGGGGTTTCCCATGTGCTGAAGGAATATGCTTCCTTGTCAACTGGTGCTGTAGGAGTGGGGGGTGTACATGAGTGGAGATAAGGATCTGGCCCACTATGGGCCACTACTCTTAGATAATCCCCGGGGACTAGGTTAGGTGTTACTGTAACATTGCTATGGTAGTAATAACCATAGATTGGTCAGCGTCACCTTGGGTTTCATTTCCACCTCTCGTGCACTGCTTGACTTTTAGCCTTTCGGGGCAATATTTATATTAAAAAAGAAAAGGCAAATTACAATCTCTTCTCTTCTGTGTCTTTTTAAAAGTAATCAGTTCTCCATCTGTAAAATGGGGATAACAACACTGCACTTTTCGTGGTCTATTTAAAGTATAAACTCTTTGAGACCGGAGTTGTCTCGTAGTAAGGGTCTGAACTCACTAAACATCTGTGCAATTCCTTACCACAAAGGGATCCTGATCTTAACTGGGGTTTCTAGGTATTATTCTAATAATTAAAAGACAAAATTCCTATCTGGGTTTGTAATGAGACAACTCATTGTACTTCATAACATTTTTCAGGAGCGCAGGTTAGCATCTCTCGGCAATGCCTGCAATTGCAAAGTCTCTTCCCAGCCAGAAAGATGAGGAAAGAATCTTAACCAAAATTTGGGTTCCACCAGATGTTGAAGTAAAAACAAATGACTCCCCAAATCTGCAAACCCCTCACACTGGTGAGCTGCGGATTTCCCTTGTTGATATTGTATCTTGGTGGAATATCAGAAAAGGAGCACTGATAAGAGAAACCAATTTAGCAAATTAGCCACTCCGACTCTCTGCGCTGAAACTATGCTTTCAGGCTCCTTTGAGAAGGGAACTGAATGCTGCCACATCAGCTCCGTATAGACTGCAGTTATCTCCCATCACACAAACAATGTACATAATTAAGTACAGTTTTCTATAGCAAGCAACATCTGCGAATGAAAGAAATGGAAGTCTCAGCTAACCAAAATGCCTTGTGTGCCTCAAATCAGGGCTTCTTCAAAGTTAGAGTTTTAAGTTCTGAATGGAGTCATGCTCACCAGTATAAACTGTTATATATTTATTCAGAGTTACCTGTGGGCACATGTATGAATAAAATCCATACCACATACACACCCTGGAAGCCTGACATGTACAGCCTGTGACCTGTGGGAATAACCTCTTAGGGTACGTCTACACAGCGGCACTAGTTCGGGATAATGTCCGTTATCCCAAAATAGCGTTGTGTGCGTCTTCACAGCATGCCTGTTATTCTGAAATGAATTCAAAATAACAGACGTCTTATTCTGGCTTCCTGTAAACCTCATTGCATGAGGAAGAAGGAAGACACTGGACTAACGCTCTATTTCAAAATTTGGTGCTGTGGAGACAGCACCAAATTTCAAAATAGGCTCTCTCAGAATAAGCTACACAATTTGTGTAGCTCAAAGTGCGTAGTTCATTTCGAGCGACACACGACTGTGCAGACGTCATCCTTACTGAGTAGGCAGACATATGAGACTTCTAAGCAAACAAAGTATAAACACACGTAGGGCAGCTTGCAGGAATAAAGGCTGTTGAAGGTGAATGCAGGGACCATGGCAGGAAAAGACACACACACATTACAAATATTTTCTGTCTGTGTATAAGCCTGCCCTGTTCTGAAAATAATGCAGTATTAAAATGTAAAAAATGGGTATAATGGACCAAATGCCCTTTGAAACTTAATCGACCAATTTCCAAAACATTCTAGTGATCAGGTTCTGCACTGGCTCTGAGAAACCCTGAGTTCCAGTCCTGGTTCTGACACATGCCTCAGATTCCCCTCTCACCCTGTCTGTCTTGTCTCATTTTGAATGTATGCACATCAGGCAGCAACTGCCTTTCTTACACTCAATGTGTACGTACAGTACCTAGCAAACTAGGGTTCTATTTTTGATTGGAGGCTTTAATCTGTTATAAAATAAATGAACAATAAATTCATTTCTGGAATAAGACGACATAGCTCCATTAAAGCTACTGGGATTGCAGCTGCTTACGATAGGTTTGATTTAGTCCAAAGACCATAAGCTTGTTTACTTGAGAAATGGCTGCAAAGTACGGTTTATTTAAAACAAGCTAAGCTAGCAAGGAATCCCTTTGTTACAATGGGTTGTGGGATTAAATGTCTCTTTTCTTTGAACATTTGTTTAATTGTATTGTCGGCTAACTCCTGGGGCTTAAAATGTGCCTGTACAATAAAAATGACTTGTTTTTTTTCTAAATCTATCACTCTTCCATAGTTGCTCTTGTTCGAATTTGATTAATGAATCACAAACATAACACTTTAGTTGCAGAAATTAATTTCATATAAATTAAGAATGATATTTTGGACTGCGGGAGAAGCTGTTTCACTTGTTGTTCATTTACATTACATTTGTCATGTTTTGATACCTGGTGTTTCAATTATCTAATGCATCTGCCATTGTTATTTCTATGGTGCCCATCACAGCAGTATCTGTGCTCCTCAGTATGAGGGGCTGTGCTACTCTCCCATTTCACAGATGGAACGGAGGTTTGGTGAGACTTAGACCCTTCGCTGGCCTTGCAAAATTCCTACCTCTTGAGGTCTCTTCCAGCTCTGTGATTCTATGCTATTTCCATCCAAATATAACTAGTTGTAAATAATTCACCTAATAAATAAGTATATTATTCAACATTTCCTACAAAAATTAGGCATCTAAGTATACGTAAAGCCATGGAACTTCTTAAATAAATGTAGAGAATATAAACCTGCTTAGCAAAAGTACCACCACATTTTGGTAAAGATGTGAGGGAGTGAGACGAGGGCCTGGCAGTGCAGGAGCTAAACAAGGCCTTTTTGCCCAACTAGCCCTACCCCATTTTCCCTGCAGCCAATGCCAGGCCTAGAGGGAGGATAAAAGAGAGGAGCTTGGCTCAGTTAGGAGCTGACCAGTAAAGAGACAGGAGCTGGTTTTGTGGTCTGCAGGACCTGAGCCAGAACCGTCTACTCAGCCACAGGAGCACATAAGCCTCCAACCCCTCCCTCTGGTGCCAAGGGGGGAACCTACGAGGAACCCTCAGTGAGAAGGGGAATTGGACTGTTGGGGCCATGCCCCAAACTTCAGAACTCGACTCTGATAAGAGGCTGGAGTTCCTAGGCCTGCGGTCCTAACAGCAGGGCCTACACCCCTTTACCACCAGATAACTGTGGGACCTAATCACTAGACCACCCCGCTGCCTGGGAGACCCAGCCACAATAGACTATGTTTTGTTACAAATCCACATATTCAAATTATTACTAACCAATGAGAATCAACTTCGCTTTAGGAACTTAACTAAAAAGTCCATTGCAAAACAAGATTACAATCAGTAAAGTAAAGTAGTGTGATCAAAACAACATCCAGCCTGGCTTAAATTATAGGACTAAGGGTTGCAAATTTAAACTAGTGTAGCCTGCCTACCACCAGTAGTTTGGGAAGTTCACAAAACCTCAGACTCCACATGGCCCCCACATTCCCTAACGAATACAGCGCAAAAAAAAAACCCGTGTAGGCTTCTTCAGGCTCTTGGATGTTGCTATAGTGTTATTCTGTTCTTAGCTCACAACTGGGAGCCAAACGTACACAGGCCGGTAACTCCCTCTCACTTCTATGTCCATTGTTCAGTCGTGTGTCGCTCACCACACAGTTACCTTGGAACGAAAACTCAGCAATTGTAATACCAGAGGAGGGAGGAAAGGCTCTGCTTTAGTTCCCAAACTGCCACTGCCCACCCAGCAGCCACCAACGCAGAGGAGAATGGCCAACGTCCTCCTCCAATGGGTAAGTATCATTTACAAGCAGGGACTCACCTTGGACTGAGGAGACCTGGGTCCAAACTCTTGGCTCTGCCACAGATTCCCCATGAAACCCTGAGAAGAGTCACCACAGTTAAATTTACACTGAAGAAAAAAAAGCCCCCAGCAGTCTCAGAGTCTACACTGCAGTAAAGCACACCCAGCTGGCCTGAGTCAGTTCACTTAGGACTAGGTCTCGTGCTGGGGGGGGAGCTATAAAATTTCAATGTAGGCTGGCCTCTAGGCTTTGGGACCCCTCCCCTCTTGCATGATCTAGCACAGGATGGGGAACCTAAGGCCCGGAAGCCAGATGCAACCCCTGGCTTGCCTGGACCAGGCCCCTGAGGCTTGGGAATCCCTTTCTAGCCTGCTACTGCGCTCTCCCTCCTGCTCAGACCCCACGCGCAAGACTGTTTCCCAGCAACCCCCTCCCACAAACTGAACCCCTCATTTTTGGCTCTACCCTAGGGGAGCCCACAAAATCTACTAGCCTGGGTCTCCCCTTGGCTCTGTGAGAGGAATTTGGGGAGTGTCTTTCTCCTTCTCAGTCGGGGGCCATGTCAGCGAGGGTTTTCTTCTTGCTTCTCACTCGTGTGCGGCCCCTGACTGGTTTTTCTGTGGGTCAGCAGCCCCCAACCCAAAAAAGGTTCCTGGTATGGCAGATGCTTTGTCTTAAGGTAAATTGATAAATACCAGGCTACGTAGCCAAGTCTCCTATGAAGCTCTGACTAGCAGCTCTGCTGCATTGAAGGCTCATTACTAATGCTTTCACAGAGCCCTTAGGGAACGGGACAGGGAGGATGCCAAGCTGGCTGTATGGCTCGCCCAGTTCCAAATGCTGAGAGCAAATTCCTCTCCCTGATATACAAGTGCAACTTTTTAGAAAGCAATGAGCACAGCACTTGGAGCACAGCACTCGGGTAACTTCAGGGCAGCAGAAGCCCAAAGCGTTTCTTTTGTGCACAGAGTCTGTGTGCCAGGGATAGCAGCTAGGGAAAGAATCGCACCACCTCATTCGGCGTTTACCTTCATTGGAGCACGTTGCCAACGAGTGGGGTTATTTAACCCAGTATCACTTACCTGGACTAGGAGTTAGCAGACCACCTTGCAAGACAAGCCTATGTACAATCCGTTTGTTTACTTTAGAGACCATATCAACCCCAAACCAGAAATCTGAAGAGCCCCCAATACTTTCTTCAGGAATGTTGGGTGGAGGTTACAAAACAAAGAAAAATGTTTGTAACAATTGTTTTGCTCAGGAGCGTTCTACCAGCCTCAGAGGGGATTAGCTTTTTGCCTCTTTTTTTCTTTCAGCTACTTCTGTTTTTCAGTTGAGTGCTATGTATATTTATGTCTCTAGGCTCACAGCCTCACACATATTTCATGGTCAGACTCTCGTGGGTATCAGTGGAAGTACCTTGAAGGAGCTGCACCGTAATGCTTTTCCTAGCGCACCAGACTGAACGCTGTAAGAATGTGCTATTGCCTCAAATTTTTAAAAAGAATAAAACAGAAAAGGAAGAACCATTTACCCATTAGAAAAAAAGATACAGGCGGCCCAAGAGGGAAGTGCAAGGAAACGATGAGACACTATTATATAGCGCGACAAGCTGAGAGCTCAGCACTCCAGCAGCCTAACCACTAGCACGTTTTTTGTCGGCAACAAGGCAAAGAAGAATTTTAAGTAGGGATCTAAAGGATGCTGATGAAGTTGCTTTGGGGATGTTTTCAGAAAGCACCTGCCAGGCATGAGGGGCAGCACAGGACAAAGCACGAAGACACCGGTTGGAAAATGTAACAAGTGGGCATGGTGACATGGGCTTCACAGGGTATGTCTAGACTACATGCCTCTGCCGACAGAGGCATGTAAAATAGGCTACCCAACATAGTCAATGAAGCAGGGATTTAAATATCCCCGGTTTCATTAAAATAAAAATGGCCGCCGCACTGTGCCGGCTCAGCTGATTGTCAGCACAGCCCGGCAGTCAAGACGTGGATCAGTCGACAGGGGAAGCCTTTGTCGACCACTCCTGTAAAACTCATTCTGGGGATATTTAAATCCCCGCTTCATTGACTATGTCAGGTAGCCTATTTTACATGCCTCTGTCAGCAGAGGTATGTAGTCTAGACATACTCACAGACTGGTCAGAAGCGGGACTTGGCAGGGAGGATGGGGATAGGCTGTGATGGGGCCTGAAAGTGAAGACAAGTAGCTTGTGTGTGATACAATAAAGAGGGAGCCAGTGGCTGGATACAATAAGAGGGTGACATAGAGCGACTGCTTATAAAATGATCTGCGCAGCTGCATTCAGAATGGATATTCAGGGGGCAATGTAACATTGGCCGAGGCCAGACAGAAGGATACCATGGTGATGCAGACGTGAGATGAGGAGCTTGGAGAAGAGTTTTAATTACGTGGACAGAGAGGGAAGGCCATATCGGAGAGATACTCGGCAGAAAGAACTGCACCACATGTAACACGTTTCTTAGAATATTAAGCTTAGCTGGCGTGGGTTTTTTTATTAACTCTGTAACTTACTTTGATCTGTCTGCTATTACTTGAAACCTTTTAAATTTTAAATTTTATATTTAATAAAATCACTTTTGTTTATTATTAAACCCAGGATAAATAATTGTTACCTGGAGGGGGGGGGGCAACAGTTGTGTGTATCTCTTTCATCAATAAAGGGTGAGAACAACTTATGAGCTCGTTCTATATAAACTTTATGCATAGAGACCTGGATTTATTTTGGGTTCTAGTCCCATTAGGGCTGTGCACCTCAGTGCCATGGCAAGTCCCTTTGTCTGAGCCTTTCCAGACCTGAGCTGCACCCAGCATTTCTGTTGATCTGCTGTGAGCTATAACCCCAGCTCCATGCCATCGCTGTGGAAGACCCAAGTTTCTGGCTCAGCAGGACAGGACAGGACAGGACAGTGGGATGCCCCAGATGACTGGTAGGCAGGCTCAGTGGTGTGATTAGCCCATCAAGTGAAAGTCTTAAGGGGATCTTTGTGACCCAACCTGTTACTAAGATCAAGAAAAGAGACAGAGGTAAGGGCTTGATGGAGGGAAGGGTCGGAGCTCTGTGTTAGTCAGGTTCAGCTTGATTTGAGCTGTCAGACAGACGGAGACTTCAGTTTGCTTTGCACACAAGGAGAAAGGTCAAGAGTAGAACAGCAGAGCTACAGTGTCTGCCAAGCGATGGTAAAAGCATGTGTTCATGGCTGTGATTACCCAGAAATGTGGTATAAAAGGAGAAGGCAGCAGTGTAAACATGAGCATAAAAGCCTTAATCCATTCTGAAAACTTGTTTGTTTTTTAATTTAACTGCGCCTCCTCTCCCCTTCTTGTGACAGAGGGGCTTGTCTGTCTTTTATTCTGAGTCTGTCAATAAGTCAAGGGCTTCATTTCTTTTCTTGTGAAACTGGAGTTTATGCCATTTGAAGAATCTTTCCATTTTCATGATAAAAATCACCGTTAATTGCCTTTGAGGGCTTGCAAGTTGTGTGGGACAAAGAAGGGTGGGATTAAGCCTCTTATTAATGTTGTTTTATAACTTCTGAATGCATGTCTGGAGTTTCTCTCTTTCAGCAGCTTTGTTTTTTAATCCCTGAGTATTTTAATAAGCATCTGTATTATTGCTGTATAAACTTCTCCCATATGGTTGTGGCTTCCCCATCTTCCTTGTTCTCAAAATATTTCTTAATCTTCTACTTCATGGGAGTTGAAGATAAATTTCATCTTTCATACGAACAGTATTTATTTTATCTTTCACGTTTTCTACTTTCCCCACACATTTAATCTGATTGTTGCTGTACCAGGACGCAATCTGATCAAGTCAGGTGGTTTGGGTTTCCTTCCACTAGAGCTGATCTCACGTAGGAAACTGGACAACTGATATTTGTTTTACATCTTAACCCCTTAGTTCTCGGTCTTGCAGATTTTCAGAAGAATTGCAAAGAATGTACATCACTAGGGACCTGCACACTACAAGTTGTTGCCATTAAAACATGCCACAACAAGGCCCTGAACATGACACTCCACGTGACTGACCACTCAAACTGTTCTCCATGGTGAGTAGCACCATGCTGTTGACCTCTGACCTCAGAGGAGGGGAAATAACAGGTCGTATGAAAACTGAGGAAAGGCAGAACCCTGTCCGAAATAGAAGAGAAGTCCTAACCTTGACGTTGACCAGAAGTGGGTCCCACTCTCCCCTCACTGGAGGCAGCAGTTCTGGGGACATAGGCATCCGGTAGCTTAAGCAGGGGAAGGCTTTGCCTTTCCAAACCGCGAGACATAGCCCCGCCCACACGCCGCCTCCAGAACACCTGCTGTAGGCATACTGAGGACGGGGTGTTGCTACCCCCAAATGTCTGCTGTTCCTGGCCTCTCTTTGGGTATGTCTACACTACCCCGCTAGTTCGAACTAGCGGGGTAATGTAGGCATACCGCACTTGCAAATGAAGCCCGGGATTTGAATTTCCCGAGCTTCATTTGCATAAGCCAGGCGCCGCCATTTTTAAATCCTGGCTGGTTCGAACCCCATGCCGCATGGCTACACACGGCACGAACTAGGTAGTTCGAGCTAGGCTTCCTAGTTCGAACTACCATTACTCCTCATTCCACGAGGAGTAACGGTAATTCGAACTAGGAAGCCTAGTTCGAACTACCTAGTTCATGCTGCGTGTAGCCGCACGGCACGGGGTTCGAACCAGCCGGGATTTAAAAATGGCGGCGCCTGGCTTATGCAAATGAAGCCTGGGCAATTCAAATCCCGGGCTTCATTTGCAAGTGCGGTATGCCTACATTACCTTCCTACTTCGAAATAGGAGGGTAGTGTAGACATACCCTATGAGACTTTAAGTACTAGTTAGAGGTTGACAAGTGTCTGTTTTGGGAGTTTATAAAGCCAACTACCTGTATAAAGAAAATCTCTGTTCAGTTTTCAGAACAGAGCGGCTATTGTCATAAGAAACCCCATCCGTCGTCCTGAATTGCTTTTTATACATTTAAACCTCAGGCATAGATACTATGAGAAGGATGTTTTCTTGGCAAACTGTCCTATATAAATAGAGCTTATTTGTGTTTGTCGATCACAGCAGACAATGAAATGCTGCATAATAAAGACTCTGAATATTTACATTCCTCATGCTGTAGGACTGTATCCTTACCGCAACTCTTTGATGTAAAGCAATTACATTCTACAAACAGGGAATGTAGCATTGTTGGCATCCCCAGATTTTTCTGTAATCACTTCTGCACTGGTGTATGGTTAATATGCTGGCTTCTTGCAGGGGAAGCATGTTTTTGCTGTATGTTGTTACTACTGTGCTATTTACAGCTGGCGGTAGCCCCACTGTGGTGGCTGCTTTCCAAACGGGGAAAAAAAAGATCAGTCCTTGTCCTGAGTAGCTCACTCTAATTTTGGCTAATCAAAAATCACATCTTAAAAACACTACTTTCAGATTTGTCACAATCAGTCTTATGCTACTTGGTCAGCTAAAGCTATAATCTTGTACTGAAACCAACAGAATTCAAGCTTTGCACCTATTGCTCTCAAAGACCCTACGGCTACATCTACACTGGCCCCATAAAACGGAAGAGGCATGCAAAGCAGGTAAGTCAGAATAGGGAAATCCGCGGGGGATTTAAATATCCCCCGCGGATTTAAATAAACATGTCCGCCGCTTTTTTTCCGGCTTGGGGAAAAGCCGGAAAAAAGCGTCTAGACTGGCTACTTTCAGGTAGGAATAAGAGATCCTCTGGAAAAGGGCTTTATTCCGGAGGATCGCGCCAGTCTAGACGCTTTTTTCCGGCTTTTCCCCAAGCCGGAAAAAAAGCGGCGGACATGTTTATTTAAATCCGCGGGGGATATTTAAATATCCCCCGCGGATTTCCCTATTCTGACTTACCTGCTTTGCATGCCTCTTCCGTTTTATGGGGCCAGTGTAGACGTAGCCTACAGGTGTGTAAATGTAAGGTCTGGATTAAATAGCACAGGGGGAACCTCAAAGCAGATACTAACTTGCAGGAGGACTTACACTGAACAAGTTGAAAAGCCTATTTTCTTAATACTGTTTACCACTTTAACAAGCTGTAAATAGGGCCCTACCAAATTCACAGTCCGTTTTGGTCAATTTCACAGTCGCAGGAATTTTTAAATAGTCTATTTCACTGTTTCAGATGTTTACATCAGAAATTTCAGTGTTATGACTATGGGAGTCCAGACCCAAAAAGGGGGTCATGGCAGGTCATGGTATTCAGCATTCCCTGTAAGCTGATCGCTTAGGTGGCCACCCAGGAGAGATTCAAATGCCGCCCAGCTGATTAACAGAGCGTCCACAGCACTCACAGCTGGCAGCGTATATTTCTATTGGTGGTGCACATCCATTCATGCCCCAGTGCACATAACAAAATTTCTTCTGCATATGGATGGAAACAATTAAAGAGAACATTGGTGGTATTGCGACCCTTACTTCTGCACTGCTGCTGTTAGGGGCACTGCCTTCTGAGCTGCGCTCTAAGTCCTGTTGTGATGGAAGTCCACACTACATTTTGGAGGTTATTTAAAGTAGGAGCTGGAGGGGCGCAACACATTATGAGCAGTCTCCAGCTCAAACACTGCATTGCTAAAGTCCTTAGCAGAGGCCGCAGTTAGTCTGAATCAAGTATCGAAGGAAAGGATGAAAATCAGAGCTAAAATAGAATGACAGGACGAGGTCAGAGATACAGTCCAGACAATTGCATTGGCTGGATAAAGGAGCTAGACTGTCAATCACAATGGCTGTGTCTAGACTGGCCAGTTTTTCCCGGAAAATCAGCCACTTTTCTGGAAAAACTTGCCAGCTGTCTACACTGGCCCCTCACCAAGGCCATTCTACGTTCTTCCTCCTGGGACTCTAAATCGAGATAGCACATCTACATTAGGGAAGCCTGCCTCAGACTAATTTTGAGGCTTCCCTGCAATGTAGATTTGCTATTTCAAAATAAGCTATTTTGGAATAACTATTCCGGAATAGCTTTTTCTGAAATAACTGTGCAGTGAAGACATAGCCTCCCAGTATCCAGAGGGCGCATTGATGTGCTCTAGACAGCTGCATCCTGCTGGCCAAAGTCCTAGGAACTGGCAGAGAGAAAATTTAGGATTCATTTGCAAAGGCTGGGACTGTGCTTTAACTACAACCTGTGCTAAACTTTTCTGTGCTGCTGTGCAAGGCTAAACTACTACTGTGTCCATCCCACATACTGCTGCAGTTCAGAGGCCAAGCAAAAGGGATTTGTGAGCCTTTGGGAATGTATCTACCTTGGCTATTACACTGCACAGATTTTTCAGTATCAATTATTCAGGATCACTTTATTCTTGTATTGACTGCCCGAGTTCCCAGCCTGTTCTCCTCACGGATCTGGTGCTTTTATTGTGTCTTGCTACTCACAACATAGCAACACCTCATGACAATCACAAGATTCTTAAACTAGAAGCAGTCTGCAGTCTTTGCACTGTGCACAGAGTATATGCGGTGACTTGGCATGATGCATGATCTGTATTGTGCCATCCCGATGGGAGGATGTTAAATGCGGTTCTTTCTGAAAAGAAGGTAGTAGACATTAATTACTTATGCTGGGGAGAGGCAGCTCGTGACATTTCTCTAATTTCCGCTCATGGGCTAGCTGAGTTCTCTAGAAAATGGTCACTGTTTGCACCAGCAGAAAAGCTTATTTTAGTCACGTAAGATAGTAACCTAGCAAAGCCAATAGCAGGCTTTGCCTCACAAACGCAAAGGAAGAAAGAAGAAATGTGACTATTTCCCAGGCTTGTGGTAAGTAACCGAACCAGAGGAAATATAACTCCCCTGTGCTCCAGTCAGCTTCTGCACAGCCAAAGTGCTGTGCTTCTTTAAAAATCCTGTCATTGGGGTCACATTCTGCTCTCAGCCACACAAGTGAGAGACGGCCAAGGGACTCGTGGCTAAATCTGGGATTCCGAAAGCCCTGTGTTCAGCTCCCGCCTGAGTGAGTGGGCAGGTGGGAGGTGTAGCTTGACTGTGAGAGGGCACATGCACATTGGCTCCCCACAGGTTGAATGAGTCTGCTCTTTGGGGAAGGGGCTCAGATACTATGGTGAGTGTCACAGAAAACTCTGCAAAAGAACAGAAACCCAGCTAAAGCCAATGGGGCAGCTACATGAGTGTTAAGAGTAGAACTGGACTAGGCCAGCCACTAACATAGCCAAGTAGCTAGAATTCTATATCCCCAGGCTTTTTGCATTCTGAGGAGCACCTAACACGAGAATCTACCCCTAGAGAGACAGTGACAGGGGGTCTTCTGCTCTTTGCACCTGATTCTATGGGTATGTCTAGACTGCATCCCTCTGTTGGCAGAGGGATACAGATTAGGAAGGTCGACATTGCAAATGAGGCAGGGATTTAAATATCCTGTGCCTAATTTGCATAAAAATGGCTGTCGCGTTTTGCCGACTCCGCACTTTGTCGGCAAAAAGCAGCAGTCTAGAGGGGAATCTGTCGAGAAAGAAAGCCTTTTTCAACAGATCTCTTATACCTCCTGCAAGGAGATTTACAGGATCTGTCGAAAAAGACTTTCTTTCTCCACATATCCCCCCTCTAGACTTCGGCTTTTTGCTGGCAAAGTGCTGAGTTGGCAAAATGCGGTGGCCATTTTTATGCAATTAGGCACAGGATATTTAAATCCCTGCCTAATTTGCATCCCTCTGCCAACAGAGGGATGCAGTCTAGACATACCCTAAGGCTGCAGGACGTTAGACGGTCACTTTCCACTTCTGTAGCATTCACAACAGAGTAACTGGATATTCTAGCGTCAAATTATTGAACTATAGGTCAGATCACAAAAACAAGCTGTCCCGCTACCAATTAAAGAGGCTAATTGAATTTGCATGGCAAGGGGAAGGAGGACACCAGATATATCTTCCAGTGAAAACTTAACAAGCAAAGGGGAAGGCTGAAGTGGGAAACAAGAAAGGAATCAAAGTTTAGGGTATAGAACAGGGTTTCCTAGCCTATGGGTCGGGACCCAAATATGGGTCGCCGTTACATTTCAAAAGGGTCACCAAGTGTCTCCCCAGGTGGCTCTGCCCCTACTTCTCCCCCTGTTTTTGAATTGCCTTGGGTCACCAAGTCTTCCTGAATTGTCAAAATGGGTCCCCATTTGGAAAAGGTTGGGAACCGCTGGTATAGAAGAAAATTTTTTAATGAAACTTATGGTCATTTTGCTCCATGAGTGGAGCCTGCCAGATCAAGATGTAGATCGTGGTGGGGGAACCACTTGAAGGCAACATAGAGTCAGACCTGTTCCAGCATGTGATTATTTTCTAAACGCCAATGGTACATTGAGAGGCACATTTCAAGAGGTAAGAAATACTGGGTCCTCATTGACTTCTATGAAATGATGAGGATTTATATCAGCTAAGGATCAGGTGCAATTAATTTGCAGGCATGCAAGTTCACTGGCAAATTTAGAGCCTGTTTCATTGGTAGATTTCTTTTTCAAACATCTCTTGGGATTTCCCATGCAGGGTTGCTGTGTTGGCAAACACAACAGCTCTTTTTACCCCTCTCCTTGAATATTAACAAGCAGTTTTGTTTTAAACTGTTCTCTTCCTGGTCGCAAACTTCTTTTAGTGCATACAGTACAATTTGGATTTGCATAACACGCTTGGGTATCTCGTCACATGATAGTTTTTCCTTTGTAAATTGGTGTGCACGTACAGCTTGCGATAGGGCCAGTTTCTTTGCTAATGTAAATGGGCAGGGTTCTGCTGAGGTCAATGAATGCTGTCACACCAGCTAAGGAGCTTGCCTGTAATGCCAAAAGGTTTTCAGGACTAAAACAAACCCCTCTGGGGTCCCAACAGAAGTGGTTTGTATAAATAACTCACAGAAGCCCATTTTCAGCAAAGGAGGAAATGAACATAGTTGAGTGTAACCAACAAATTACAGGGACCCCAAAACTGGCTGCTCCCTCCTGCTAGTGTAAACACGGCTCTGGCCCGGAGCCAGCCAGGCGAAGAGAGCAGGGTGGATTGACTTTGACAAATGTAAACCCTTTGACGTTTGTTGGCAGGAAGTGTTTACATCAGTCCATAACAATTCTGCCCAAACCTCTAAACAGAGTCCACACAATGAGTGAAGAGTCTCTGAATGGCACGACAGAGACGAACAAGAATAAACACCGAGATTCCATTGGAACCACACAACTATTTTACTCTTGGGCAGCTAAATCCTAAATGAAGCGGCCTGATGTCTGCGGTGCTGAGCACTCCTGGCTCCCAGTGCGAGCGCCAGGGCCTCAAAAAGGGCACCGATAGGCTGAGCGCGCCATCAACAACCCTCCACAGCAGCGTGGGCTAGTAGCTGGGTGGGCCACATTGAAACCTGGCACCTCCTGCAGAGACCGTATTAGCTGTTACGCCACCCGCTCGCTGCATCGCTTCTCTTTTGGGAAATGACCAAATTAAACATGGAGAAAACTGCCAGCCATGCCCACAGGAGAAGATCAAGAGCAGACCGAGGTTGGTCTGGGCTCTCCCCTCAGCCGGTGCTGGAGCCCTAAAAAGGAAGCGATGGAGCAGGGGGAAGTAGGCGGCCATGGGAAGGGGTTGGGGGCTGGGAGAAGCCGAGAGGAAGGTGTAGGCAGTGCGGGAATTAAGACGACCCATGGGAAGAGGGGGTGACTCCCTGCAGAGCCCATGCCTATCTCCCTCCACCTGTGTCTGGGTCCTGCTCCCTAGGGAATTTGCAGTCTGGCTCCTGATATTGCCCGGATCCAGTCCCGCCTTGGCCTCTCCACAGTGCCCACCCCTAGGCTCTCCTGCCCAGTCCTGGCTACCGTATCCCTTGCTCCTTCCACTGCTGAGCACCTTACCTCCAAGCTTGGCACCAGCAGCTGCCAGCTCGTGGGACACTGCAGCCAGGGAGGGAAAGGAGCCAACCGAATTGGGCTCCTATAGGAAGTGAGACCCTGGCATTCTGGAGCCCTCCAGCACTGCCCGGCCACTGCCTTCCCCTGTTACAGCCAGGCCCAGAGGGAGCTCCCCTCATTTCCAGCGCAGGTTTGAGCAATTCGCCACCACCTGGTTCCAGGCTGCCGTTCCTCTCTGATGACGAACAGAAGTGTACTCAAGGGGTGGGAGTGTCAAAGGAGCCTAAGTCACTTGGGTGCTTCAAAAAAATCTTGCCCAAGACGGCAGAGACTCCCCCAGCAAGGCTAACCACACTTTGAAACTGGCCACTGGCAGCAGGTGCGGCCTGGTGACAGAGCACTCTTGTGGTTGCCGGGAGCAACCGCCATCTTTTGGACCTCATGCCCCAGATCCCAAGGCCCGGCGGAGGCTAACCTTGCTAAAGAACAGTCCTTGGTTTTCGAGCAAGCAAAATACATGCCAAAAATAGGGGAAATAAAGTTCCTGCCCCGGCATGGGCAGTTAACGTGACATAAGTCACAAGCTACAGACTCATCTGGTTTCCTAGGCCCAAGTAAAGGGGGTCATGGGGCCGGGCTAATTCTGAAGTGCAGAACTGTTGGCGAGGGAAGGGGCTCTGAGCCATGTAGTCAACTCGCTTGCGGGTTGTGGGTTCTGCGGAATAGCTGTGCTCCATTTCAGTTGCACTAGGGTATCAGCACAGCTGTCCTACGTTGGGCTGCGGGCACCCGGGGGCACTCCCTGAAAAATAGAACATCACTTTGAGGGGCTTTCCTCCCTCTCCACGCATAGGCAAGATGACACCGGTGAAATGTTCAGGGGGATTTTAATGAAATGAGGGAGGAGATTTAGGGATTCCAATGGTGCTACTCAGGAGGGAAAGATTGGGCCAATCCAAGGGTTTGTAAAACTGGGCCCTGCTTCTCCCAGGCAGGATGCCAAATCAGAAGCAAAAGCCAACAGTTGTCACACACAAACGCATAACTCAAGTTTGAGCTTGGTAACTTAGAGGCTCAGTTCCACTGTGGGTCACTATGGGACAGGACTTCCAATGACCACAAGGAAGCGAATAGCATTTGCTATTTAAAGACAATATGTGTCACCAGTTAGATGAGAATTCCTGGACCCTTCTGACCTGGGTCAAATTCCATGGTACAGGGAACTCCTGAAATCCACCTCTGGTATATAGATCACTTGGGTGAGGAGGCTCAAAGGAATATTCAGAGATGGGCCAGAGATATCTCCAACTGCCATATAAATATCGATTTACTGGATGGTATTCAAAGCCGATTGGTGCTGCCATGGTTTTGATGCCTTCCCAGTAGCATATAACACTGGAAGACAGAGTATCTGCCAATCCATCTGTTTCCAATGCCTTAAGTCGCATTATTTCTGGTGGCCTATGAAAGTTAGCTATGTGAATGTTATCTGGAGAGGTCCAGCACATGTCAACCGATTTGTCCTGTTACAAGTTTTATTTCAGTAGCACCTAGGGAGTCCTAATAGCAGTGGCCCATGGGTGCTGAAAGCACTTACGTTCTCAATAGGCAAGAAACAAAGAGGAATGTGGTGAGTGGAGAGTAGGAGTATTGTCCCCATTTTACAGATGGGAGACTGAGGTAGAGAGTTTGCCCAAGAAAGGCTAAATCTGTGGCAAAGCCAGAAATCTAATCCATCACCACCATGTCCTACTCCAGCACCTTACCCACAAGCCTGTTCTTCCTCTCTGCATTGTGCAAGAAAGCTGCTATCCTAGAAACTAACCCTTCAGCTCCAAGAACAAGTAGCTACTGACCGAAGTAGTTAGACTCCAGAAAGAGGTAGACGAACGTTTTCCTCCGAGAGCGGGGGGTATACAGGTGACATGCCATTTCAGTGTCAGGTCTCTTTGCCATCATCAGCAAGTGACGTAAGGCCTCTGTCTCACACAATTGGAAGAAGTGACTGTAGGTGCTACATTTAAGTAGGAAGTGCTAAGGTTAATGGCTGGGTCTGCTGACAGCTTTTTTTTTTTTAACATGCATAGCGCACGATAAGCACTATTCAGAGCAAGATGAAAATAGCTCTCTAGCAAAGGGGTTGGATCCTTATTTTGCCTCCAAGGACAGAGGAAAGTGCTGCTAAATCAGGTTTTTGGTTTTTTGGTTGGTTTTTTTTTTGCGCAAGATTGTAACAAGGGCTTACTCCACCCCAGGTCTTTGTCCCTGCAGAAATTACACAAGCTGCACTGGGTGTGCACTCAGTGACCTTGTATTTCTGGTCCCCTCCACCAATATCTACACAATCCTCAGGCAACTGCCTGTTTGCAATGTTCACCAAGCTTTTGGCCTTTTCAGAGGACCTTCAGAGAGCCCTGGGTGTGACTAGCTGCAGCTAGCCCTGTTCCAGCTGGGTAGGGCACTGAAAAATTTGGGGCACTGCTGGGTCTTAATGTCCATCCGCCCACCTCTTCCTTTATCTGCTCTGTGACTTTGCTTCCTCTGGAGAGCATCTACTTAACTGAAAAGTGACAAAGCCTGCCAGACCCCTTAGCATAACACTGAACCTGTGAAAGAGCCTTCAGGTGGTAACGAAGCCATTTAACAGGCATTTCCAACCCAAGGTACAACCTATGAGTTTCTGAATGTACTGTGGTACTCTATAGCAGGGGCGGGGAACCTCAGGCCCAGGGACCCACACTGGCACTCCATTCCCCCGCCCCCCCACACACACACACACAGCAGGGCTAGAGCACACTTGGCAAGGATTTGATTTGTTCTGTTATAGATCACGGGCAGTTGGTGAAGGTAGGGCTTGGGGAACCCGGGGAGGGCTCGCAGCTCCAACCTCCCCAGCCCCGGAGCACAGAGCAGGTGGGAGGCACATGACCCCATCCTCCACAGCCCCGGAGCACAGGGGCTATGTCTACACTTGTGGTTTCTTGCAGGAGAAATATGCAAATGAGGCTGTGTGGTATATCGTTGAGCCTCATTTGCATACCTAATTTGCTGTCATTTTTGCAGAAGGAACTGTCTACACTGCCCCCTTGCGCGATGCCGCTATGCTGATTATTTTCAGGAATAACGGCATTGCGCAAGAGGGTTTTTCTTGCACAAGAAGGGGCAGTGTAGACAGCTCCTTCTGGCGCAAGAGCCTCTTGTGCAAAAATGGTGGCAAATTACATATGCAAATGAGGCTTGGTGATATTCCACGCTGAGCCTCATTTGCATATTTATCCCGCAGGAAACCGCGAGTGTAGACATAGCCAGGGAGGGCAGGTGGTGAGCAGCCCAACCCTCCCCCGGGAGCATGGGAAGGCTGGGCCGCACATGGTTACAGCCTCCCTGGCTTGGAGCACGCAGAGAGTGGGTGCTGGGGGCAGCAACACTCTGCCCCCAGAATGCCTACAGACACTCTCCGGGGGGGGATTGAACAAAGACCCCCAACTACCTTACCCATTACAAAGATAGCTTCCCCAATTATCACCTCTAATATCATTAACTCACAGACACTTACCTTCCTTGCCCCTCCCCTCCCCCCCGCATCCTCCTTCTGTTCTGAAATGTGATTTGTCCTTTTCATATTTGTTCATTTTTTTTAATTGTATCCTTTGGTATATATGGTTGTGACTATTTTCTTCCACTATTTGATCTGAGGAAGTGGGTCTGGCCCACGAAAGCTCATCATCTAATAAACCATCTTGTTAGTCTTTAAAGTGCTACATAGTCCTGTATTTTGCTTCAGCTACACCAGACTAACACAGCTACATTTCTATTACTATTCTACACACACACTTTTTTCCCAAACACCATCTTCAGTGACATTATTGGCCAGCTGAGATGGTTAGAGGACTAGGCTATACAGTACATTTGGTTTGAGACCCCTGCTCTAAAGCTGCCTCCTTAGAACATTACTGAAATGGTGGCCGGAGCTAAATACAAAAGCACGGGTAACCGTGGGGAGGCCTGCATGAGAAAAGCTCCCACCCCCCTCCCCAGCCCAGCAAGAGATGGAAAGAGTCATTACAAGACATCACAGCTCTCTGCAGATCTGCAATGGAAAGGTACTAGCGGGAGAATCAAAAGCTGCGGACTCCAAAGGACAGAACGCACACGCTAGGCAACCTGTTTGAGACTTAAAAGTCTGAGTTATGCTTTGGACAAAGGCTTGGACTAGCTCTCTCCATATATTTTAAAGCCAGGAGGAACCTTTGGGCTCATGTCCTCCCATTCCCCTGCCTAGCAAAGGCATTTCTTAGGGCATGTTTCAGAAACACATGCCATAGCATCACGGATAAGGCAGGCGCTGTGCAAACACAAAGACTGCCCTGCCCCCAAACAACAGTTCACAAGCCCCGTGTTCATTTTCCCAGCTTTGGGAAATACTCAAAGTAAGCAGACTAGTAGTCAGTGGCACTTTGTTTCTCCTAGCCTACCAGGATGCTGCTCATGTTTGCCTCACAAACATTGTACCCGCAAAAGCTCATGCTACCATCTACATGTTTTGTTAGTCTCTAAGGTGCTACTAGACTACTTGTGGTTTTTGAAAATCTTTTCCAGTTACAGACTAACACGGCTACATCCCTCGGAAACTGTAGAAGAATGTTTACTTATTAAAATAGAATTGTTCATTTGAAATTCAAATTAAAGGGAAGAAACTATTGGGCTTTGGGTTTTTTAACACTAGAAAGCTTTTGCCAAAGTGATCTAAATTTTGGAGCAAATTTGACCTGGTCTTTAAATACTGGTGCAGGGTACATCATTAATAGCAACAGCTTTATCTTGTCTTAGGCACTTACAATCAGCAAGGAAAGACAGCCCATGTGCAGAGCTGGGCTCTTGAGAAAAGGAACCTGGTAAGGCACCATACCAAAGTAAAGCATTATGCAAAGCACGGCGGCTGGTCCGGTTCAGACCCACGTAGAACAGAATGGTTCCAAGCTGCGTTGGCAACCGTGCTATTGTCCAACTGGGGAAGGATGGGAACCCAGCACGAGGGAGCCCTCTTCAGACTCACTGGAATCTGCCCCGCACCCAGAGCAGAGAGAGAAACTTTCTCCCTTGTCGCAAGGCCACCTTGCCCTTCCTTCCTCCACACATCCACATAAGAGATGTAATATCCCGTTTAATCGGTTAACCAGTTAAACACAGTGTTTAACCAATTAAAGGGGAGACAGGTGGGAGGGCCACTCCAACCCAGCTGTGTCAGAGCAGCCCCCCAGCCCAGCTGGAACAGCCCCTGCCTGCAGTGGGGGGACTCCAGCCCACAGGGACAGGTATGGGGCTCTGCCAGTCCTACACAGGACTGTCGCTTCCAGCCCCCCAGGGAGGCCTGAGGGGGCTGGAGCAGCCCTCTCCCCATAGTGAGCACAGGCGGGGGGGCTGCTCCTAGGTAACCGTTACCCGGTAAACATCACCCACCGAGGCTGATGCTTACCAAGTAACCGGTTACCTGTTCACATCCCCAATCCACATGCATTCAAGCCAGAATCAATAACTGCGTCTGTTTGAGGCTGTGGTGGCTGCTACCCAAATTGAAAGGCTGCCGCTATGCTCACTGCTCCTGCCCCTCAGCGCAAACTCTCTCCTCCGCCCCCTTGCCAGGAGGAGCATTCCCCTTTGGAGCGCGCCGAGTACCTTCCTGGGTGCAGCTACGTGCTGTTATCAAGCACCTGTCAATGTATCCTTGCTGGGCTTTTCTCTTCCGTGAAGGCCGGAAATCCCCTTTGAGGGAGGGGAGAAAGGGAGTTGCTCCAACAAAGCCCATTTAGCTCCTTGGCTGACATAAATCAACCCAGCTCCACTGAAATCAGACACTGAGCTCCACCGCTGAGGTTAGGGGCCCTTAATCCTCCCAGGTTTGCTTCATCAATTCATTCGCTTCTCTCGATTTCCCTCCATTTTCCCCTGTATCTAGTTGCCGCCACTTAATTAATGTTGCTTTCTTAATACATTATTCCCTCCTCAGGGCACCAGCTTGTCTCACAGGTGCTAGAAACATCTGAACCAAACAGCAAGAACTCCTGTGGGGATTGAGCTTGCCTTGGACAACATTAACTGAGCGGCTAATGGATTCCTTATTAAAAATGGCCTTGCCAAGCATATGCAAGTCTATTAATTATTTAGGATTATTAGTAAATATTCCATTAACATTTGGAATCCCATCCACTCACCATTGGAACAAATAACCCTCTGGCTTCCGCAGCTTGGGACCTAGTATTAGCGGTCTTCTTTGGACTCCTTTTTCTGCAGCCTCTTCCCAGTGCCTTGAAATCCTCTCCTTTCACTCACCGCTAAGGGCACAAGTCTGCTTGCAGGTCTGTAGGGAAGACACAAGGGCCCTTCTCCCGTCAGGCCATGGTAAGCAGTGGCTGGCGGGACAGCAGCCTCACCACCACTCACAGCAGCAGAGACGTTGCTCCATTTCTGCTTCCTGATGAGTACGGTGACCCTATTTTCTGAACCAAAAATAGGGACACATTACCCATGCCCCCTGACACTGCTAGCCATGTCCCTGACCACTTAGGCCCTGCCCACCAACCACAGGAAATCCCACCACTGGGGGTAGTACTCCAAGGTCAAGATGGACACATAACTGGAAGTAAAGGGTGTCATGCGATCTCTCTAAGAACTTTTCCCACCATTCTCTACCAGTAGGGATGGGTTTGGGCACTATCAGAGCTCCTCATGCAATTATCCTGCAATTGCATTAACCCAGGGTCCAGATCTAGGGTCCCATGACACTGCAGTGCTAGGGGTCCAACCTCAATTCAAGATGAGATCCAGGATCTGAGACCTATAACTTTGCAGTGTAGACGCAGCCCCAATTGACCCAGGGCCTGGGAATCATCCAGAACTATCCCACAATTTCATGGGACAACTTCCTTAGTCCTCTTAACGGATGATGCTTACTGGTTCCAATTAACTGGTAATCAGAAGGGGGTGGAGCAGTTCCCCACCTGCTGCAGGCAGGGGGCTGCCCCAGCCCCACAGAGGGCCAGCTGCAGACAGGGTCTGCTCTTGTCTGGAGCAACCCCTGTCTCTAGGAAACCCTGGGGCCCCACAGGCAGGGACTGAACCATTGTCCACAGCAGCCTCTCTCTAGGGGGAGTCCAGCTTGGTGTGGACATGGGCTGCTCCGGAGGGGGCTGGGAGCCAGCGACAGTCCCCGTATGACCTAACGTTAACCGGTTAACTGATGAATGGAATTTGCATCCCTAATGAGATGTGGAAATGGAGAGAACTTGATGGTTTTGTAGTAACGTCAAAAAATGCAGTAGCAGCACAAGCCAGAATGACAAGATTGAACTCAGCATGACAATTACAGGGTGGAGAAGACCATGTCACTAACCCTCACCATCCCTACTTGGAGGGTACATTGGCCATGGAGGTCAATGAGCCTGGGCTATTTTATATGTAAAGCTACTGAGCAATGTCTATGTCAATACCACGATGGCAATTTCTATATGAGGTAAATAATACCGACTAATAATTGCCAAATGAGACCACTTCCCAATCTGCTTACAAAGGGCCTGATCCAATTTAAGTTTTAAGCTAGGATCGGGCCCAAAGCAATCTGTTGACATCGCTCAAGAGGATCCAGTTAATAGCTAGTCACCCTTCAAAATATAAGGGACCAATCAGTAAAAGCCCCACTGCCTGGTAGAGACGATCTTAGGAGAAAATTGGAAAGACTTTGAATTGACTTCTTCTGACAGCAGCGCTTTCTCTCACTGGACGTGGGGTCTTTAGCACAGGTTTCACTTTGTCGGAATAATTCAGAAATGTGTTGTCACAGCGAACTCCACTGAGGTCTAGGCAACATGCAGCCCAAAGACAGAAGAACAAATCCCTTGAAACTGGAAGTCAAAACATCTCTCCTCTTCACAGAGCTCACAAAGGGCTTGTTTACCCAGACACAGACACACAAATTATTTATCCTCTCTCTGGAGAGAGGATACATCCTGCCTCTCTATGGATGCACCAAGGCTATGTCTACACTCGCTTCTTGCACGAGTAATATGCAAATGAGGCTAAGCGTGGAATATCGCCGAGCCTCATTTGCATATCTAATGAGCCACCATTTTTTCAGAAGAGGCTCTTGCACAATGCCATTCTTCCTGAAAAGTAATAGGTGTAACAGCATTGCGCAAGAGGGTTTTTCTTGCGTAAGAAGGGGCAGTGTAGACACTCTCCTTGCGCAAGAGCCTCTTGTGAAAAAAAAGGTGGCTCATTAGGTATGCAAATGAGGCTCGGCCCATGACAGGGACCCTCCTGGACATAAGCCATCGCCAGCTCACAAACACAACGGAAAACTAACACCAGGCAGGGAAGGATTGAGGATGGTTAGCATCTCTGAAAGGAGCACAAGCAGCTCCTCACAGACTGTGGTGACCGCCAGACTCATTTGCTATAGGAGAACCCAGGGTTATGAGGGTACATAGGAGGACCCAGGGTTATGAGGGTACATAGCTCACAGAGAGCCTTTGCCTGATGCTATGAAACGCCATCCCCTAATATTGTAAGTAGCTCATTATTTAAAGAGCCAATTAACATGAATTAAGTGGAATTTTATAAAAATGCTCAGTGCACCCACACATTAATAACAAATGAGAGCATTACAATTAATAACATTAGCGTAACTACCAAAGAAATTAATGATTAGGCCATTACATCTATGTAACCGGGTTGCCATTCATTCTCACATTTGAATGAGGCAGATCACACAGTGACAATAGAAAATAACAAGGAGCTGCCTCACCTGTAATTCCTTAGCTCATACCAACGGCTTACACCCACGCCCTACTAATAAACATCTTGCTTACACCCACGCCCTACTAATAAACATCTTGCTTACTGCTCTATTGTCTTTCCCTTACCAAATGTAAAACTGAATTTACTGCTCTGATCACAATTATAGTCTACCACATGGCTGATAACAAAAACTACCAGGAGAAATGTAAGTGTGGCCCTGGGTGGTGTTTTGGGGCCCCAGTCTAAAAACAATTTGATTTCAAACGGAATTAGACCCAATGAAATCAGTAGGGCAGACGTTAAGCTTGTGAAACTATTGGCAGCAATAAGAGTGAAAGTATGGGCCGGACCAAGTTGCTACACCAGGAGTGTGACTAGGGTAGCATGTTAGATTCGTACGGGTAACTCAGTCTGGCCCTACAGCAAGAATTCTCTCATTTAAACAAGGGAAAGTGCATTCCCTTTCCTCCCCCTCAGCTCTCAGTGTAAGGGCTCCGTTAGTTTAGTTGGCAGTAAAGCCGTTGTCACAATGGAAACTGAAACCCATCCGTCCTGCGGATATTTGCGTAATAGTTGTGTTTGGAAGGTGAGAGGGTAACCAAGCATTCAGACTGGAGTGTATTTATTGGCTTGAACCTCTCTGAACCTCTGCCTGTGGTGCCAATGGATGACAAGAAGCTGTAGACCGTGAGATACTGGTCTGTGGAATACTCCTGAGGTGGCTCTAACTAATCCGTCTAAATGTAATGAGATGCTATAATATTTGCATAAGCAGTTCCTAAAGTCACAATCATCCCGCTGAATATCAAACAGTTATGTGGTGATAGGCTAGGGACAAAATTACTGAAAATTATAGACCTCATCTTTGCTGCAAAATTCCACTCATTGGAACAGAAATCAGAGTAAGCCAGAGCAATGCAGCATTATGGGAAAGGGCTGCATTTCGATGCAAACCTGATTCCCATGAAAACCTGATGACAAACCAATACCTGTTTTAATCATGACACATGCTCACCTGTCTATTTATATCTTAGGTAATTATAGCCCTATTATCATCCAAGCACCTCACAATAATTAATATATTTTCACAACAGCCCATGAGACAGGGAAGTGCTATTATTCCTATTTTCATAAGCCTCAGACTAAGCAGCCTAGGAAGTTTATGGAAGAGAAGGGATGTGAGCTCGCGTCTCCTTCAGCTGTAGGCTAGTCCCATTACCACAGAATTGTTAGTCAGACTCTGTTATACTCTTAAATATGCCAGCCCCATATCACACCCATTACTGTTCTGTCTTCCATTGTAGAAGAATAAACTGAAACAGTGGCTTGCCAAACAGCACACAAAGAATCAGTGGCAGAGATGACAAGAAAATGTTGCCAGAAAACGTACACATCACCAAGCCTCCCAAAGCTGGCAGTATGTGTTTCTGTTGGTGGCGCACATATGTACATGCCTTTGTGCACATAACATTTGTTCCTCATACAGATAAAACAATTAAAGGGAACATTGTCAGGTGGTGGTGTTTGAAGATACAACAACACACATTATTTTCTTTACATCTGCTTTTTGAGTGTGTAACAGGTACAGAAAAGGATCTCATTACCATGTTAGGTGTGAAAGTTCAGGAGAAATATTCTATGTAGAATTTGAAATTATATTAACAATCAAGGGCATGAGTTGAAGAAAAAAGAACAAAGCATCTGCTTTAGCAAATTCTGATTATCAAATGGGAAGAAAGTAAAGAACTAGCAAGATGTACAAAATATTGAAAGCAAAAGCCTTAGGTATAAAAAAAAAAAAATCCCTGACTTGTATCCACCCTTCTCCTCTCACAGACTCAGAACAGAGCCCTAAGGCACTTGCTTTTAGTATTTAATATTAAAAGTGCAGCTGAAAAGTGACCTCGTGGTTAAAGTCTAGATAGAGAAAACTCCAACTGGGGAAAGGAGTTTATACAGAACTCTTAAAAAAACTTTAGGGATTTATTTGGTCTTTAGGGATTAAAGTCCCTAAGCAACCTTTCTCTAGGGAGCAGGCTGAACACCAATGCTCTTTAAATATCTTGATTACTTTTCTGAGTTCATCTCTATCTGCTCTTCAGAGTCCCTCTAAGATGATTTCATGCTGATGAAAAATTCCAGCAGACTGAAGTCCTTAACACAAAATAGGTAACTCACAGAGATGACAATGCCGGATTCCCCACTGTGGGCACCTCTACACAGCAGCATTATTTCAGAATAACGTCAGTCCTTCCTTAATAACATAGTGCGTGTCTACACAGCAAGCCCATTATTTCAAAATAAATTCGAAATAATGGGCTTCTTACTCCAACTTCTGTAAACCTCACTGTAGGAGGAGTAAGGGAAGTCAGTGGAAGAGTGCTCTATTTCGAAATAACTTCTGCGTAGATGTGCCCAAAGTTGAAATAAGCTATTTGGACTTAAGCTACGCAATTGGCGTAGCTCAAGTTGCATAGCTTATCTCGAGTTTAGCCCTGCTGTGTAGACGTGCCCATGTATCTCTCAGTCTGCCTCAGCCCAATTTTCTAGGTACAGCTAAGGCTTAGAAAGTAGGTCTTAGTCCCTGTTAGCTAGGAGTGCCAAAAAGGATTCAGTTATAATATCATAGATTATAAAATCCTGTTCACTGGGAACTGGTTTGTGCCCATCAATTCTAAAATTCCATAAACGAAGCTGTCTCAGTTCAGACATGGTATGTATGGTCTGATCTACATTTGCAAGTCCATGTAGATATGATTAAATCAAAAGGGAGCAATAGAGCTATTTGGTTAAAATTGGAAAACAGACAAACAACAGGGTTGTAACAGAAATATTCAAATTCTACCGACATATTTGCCAGTTCCGCCTCTATTTGGTTTTCAGAAACAAATGGACAACGAGAGCAATAACAGTGTATCTGCGTGGTGCTTATCATCTTTTGACAGAGGTGAAATGGAGAGAAGTCATCAGTTAGGAAAGCTCCAAATGCCTTGATAAAGGTTACTGGGAAAGATTGCTTTGCTTTCAGGAGGCATTTGTCTTTTGTTATGTAAGAATGCACCAATTTGGGTCTCCTTAAGACCAAATCATATTTCTATAAGAAAAGGAATTCAAAGGAGTGGAATCTTTAAACAACTTCCAAAAAGTCGAGTCCCTTGACTCCCGAAAGGTTTTTAAGCATCGTGGAATCATGTTTTGATGTACAGCTTATCTACTGTGGCAAGTAACACCCAGGACTGACCAGAAAAATATTTCTTTGCCATGTCATACTTTAGGCATATAACATGGCTTCATAAACTGTTAGTTTCAATCTTTTGTATGTACTTAAGCTGTGATCTTGAATAAGCACGTGCATAGCTCTACTGATAGGAGTGGTCCCATGATGGAGCTATTCATATGCACAATTATGCAAATGATTAAGTGTTTGTAGGATGGGGAGGAGGAGGGAGGCTCTATTTTGTCAGTGTGTCTCTGTAGTGCTTTCACACAGCAGCAGGGGAGAACATTTTAAGAATAGGAAAGGAAAACCACAAAAATCACAATGGAATCTGCAATGTAACGGATAAGGAGGGAGAGTTGAGGCTAAAACTGTTTGTAAATCATTCAACTTGAAATCAAATCCAACAGTTCTTTGATATAAAAACAGATGCTGGCTAGACACTGTCAGTGTATTTATAAATGTACCCTACAATTTAAAAAAGAAATCCCTTCCTTTCTGGGATTATCCAGAGTGGATGGATTTAAATAATTAATTTTAAACATTACATAAGTCAGCAAGCAGAAAACTTGATTTTTAATTGTATGTTGCATTTGTACCTTGTCATTTTCCTTCGGTTGATTCTCATAGTTGGTAACCATTAAAATATATTGATTTGCTGCTAAATACAGCCTTTAAATTAAATGTGGTGCTTCTTTTTACTACCTGGAGGACACATTTATTTAAATAATCATATATAACAAATTTATTCAAATTTTAGTTTTTACATTTTTATGTTAGATGACAGGGAATGATATTTTATTTCTTAGATGATTTTTTTTTACTCGTGATTTGTATCAAGCTCTATTTGGATGGAATTTCAAATTCAATTAAAAATACACAAACCCATCATTTTAAATTGTTTCTATATTAATCCAATAACATTACCTTAAGTTTACTGTGTACATAAGAATAAATTATCAACATGTGTTCTGCATTTAAAAATAATGGATTTATTAAAGGAAGATCTATAGTGAGTGAACTGAACTGATGGTGATCAAAAACAATGTCCTTCAAGATTTTAGAGCTAGAGGATCTCATCTTCTCACACTAAATCTAAAGCAATAGTTTGGAAGAAGAAGAAAACAAGGTTTCCTGCTTTTTCAACTCCCCATGTGTTTCCTAACTACACAGAAATGAACTACACAGTAAACTGAACTAATTGAATAAACCAAAATGAAGAAATATTTCCTCACCTGTCTACTGTCAAAAGCTAGTTGAGAATGTCAACTAACTCTAGTTCTAGTGAGTTAGCTAGACATTTTCACTACTTCAGTGGCTTGACTTTTTAAAAACATGACAGCCAACATGTGGGAACAAATCATATTATTTTTATTTAAATTATATTAATAGATGTAGGTCTTAACGTAGGTTGAAACAAATTCACATTTAATTTTAAATAGATTTTATTGTTTTTAAAATCTGCATTTAATTTCAATTTAAAAATCTGAGAGGGAGCAAGACACTCCCCACATTCCCTTCCCACACCTGAGCCTTGGCGGGCCCAGGCTGGTAGATTTTGTGTGCTCCAGCTCCACCTTGGGGGTAGGTCCAGGAAAGCCAGGGGCCGCATTTGGCCCCTGGACCTGAGGTTCTCTACCCCATCCTATGGACTTAAGCGAGATTTTAAAATGCCTTTCTAACCTCCTCCTAGTCTTGCTGCATCCACTCACATTGGCTCAGTAGAGAGAATGGTTAGCATACGTTCAACTACATATTTGCGGTCTGCTAGCTCCCAATAGGCTGGGGGCCTTGTTGTGCTGGCTGGATGCTGGAGTGTGGCTTTCCCAGGCTGCCCACATGCCCGGGAAGAAAGACTGAAGGGGTCTGAAGGAGAAGCTGACTGGTGGTTGGAAAGGTGGAAGAAAGTTAGCAAAGCAACGATGGGTGGGGGCGGGTCACCACTGCTATTGAAGTTATCATGGGCGGCGGGTATGCTTGTTGGGGGAGGCTTTGCCGTCCCAAACTGTCAGTCTGGTCCCACCCACTCCCACCCCTGAATGCCTACTGTAGGAGTACTGGGAGCAGAGTGCTGTTGCCCCGAGCTTCTGCCCTCCCCATGCTCCAGAGCCGGGGAGGCTGAGGCCGCACATCCTCCTCTCCCTCCATGCTCTGGGGACGAGAAGGATGGGGTCGCATGCCCCCACCTTCCCGTGGTGCTGGGTGGGGGCTTGTCTCCTGGGCAGAAGGGGCAGAGTTGGGAGCAAGACTGGGGACTTGCCCCCCCCCCCCAACCCTACCTACACCTGCTACCCATGGAAGTTATTGAAGCAGTAAGGTAGGGTGGGGCTCAATGGTGAAGGGGATGAAAGGTAGACAGAAGTTTGTCTTTTGTGGGGAGGGATGATGGGGGAGTCAGTGGATGGATTGAAAGAAGGGCTTGTGATCAGAGCAACATGCAAGTAAGAGCTTAGGAGCAATATTCTGAATAGACTTGGGAGGAGCAGGATTGCAGGAGCCAAGGCTGATACAGCAGAAGTTGCAACAGGCAAGAAGTGAAATGAGGGTTGGATGATGATTTTTGCTGCATCTTATGTGTTTGGATTTGCCTTCGACAGAAGGGAATTTTCTAAAGCATCTGCTCTCCAGATATCAGCTGCTGTACATTTACAATACCCTACTGTCACAGATAATTGTGGTGGGAATCATTTTCCTTTTAGGCCCCTACAGAACAAATAGAAAGTGGTTTTGAAAATGTACTTTAAAGCAGTGTCAATCAGTCCGAATTTCCTCTTGGCACCAGCGAGTCACACACTGTGGTTAAAGTAGCAAAAACCATTCTCATTACTAAACAGTGACTGAAGTCTTGAGAATGGTTATTGGGTAACAACATCCCAACCACACAATCACTGGTCTAAACAGTCATTTAACTGTTACTTTCTAAACTGTCCAATACCTGTATTCTAGTCCTATGCCCTGTCTGAGCTGGGACAAAGCCAAGGCAGATGAAGTACTTTAAAGTCTGTTTGACACTTCCCTAGAGTACTCTTGTTTGTCAACCTGTAGCTCTTGGCACTTCTCTTCTAGTCCTAGCACATCACTTTCCTGCAAAGACTATGAAACAGTTAAGTCAAAGTAAGATCTTTGACAAAAAACTAGAAAACTTGGAAACTAGGTCAAGTTACAAAAAACGAATACAAACAAATAACAAAAGTATACAGGGGCAAAATTAGAAAGGCCAAGGCAAAACACATGATCAAATTAGCTAGAGACATAAAGGGTAACAAAACACATTCTACAAATACATTAGAAGCAGGAGGAAGACCAAGGACAGGATAGGACTACTAACCAGTGAAGAGGGAAAAAACAATAACAGAAAAGGTGGAAATGGCAGCGGTGCTTAATAATGACTTCTTTGTTTCAATTTTCACCAAGAAGTTTGGTGGTGATTGGACACTCAGCATAGTGAATGCCAGTGAAAATTAGGTAAGTTCAGAAGTTAAAATAGGAAAAGAACAAATTAAAAATTACTTTGGAAAGTTAGATGTCTTAAAGTCAGCAAGTCCTTATGAAATGCGTCATAGAATACTCAATGAGGTAACTGAGGAATACAGGCAGTCCCCGGGTTACGTACAAGATAGGGACTGTAGGTTTGTTCTTAAGTTGAATCTGTATGTAAGTCGGAACTGGCGTCCAGATTCAGACACTGCTGAAACTGACCGCCAGTTCTGACTTACATACAGAATCAACTTAAGAACCCCAGGCGTCCCCAAGTCAGCTGCTGCTGAAACTGATCAGCAGCTGATTCCAGGAAGCCAGGGGCAGAGCAACTCTGCCTGGGGCTTCCTGTAGTCAGCGCTGGTCAGTTTCAGCAGAAGCTGACTTGGGGACGCCTGGGGCAGAGCAGCTGGGTTGCTGCTGGGTTGCTCCAGTAGCGCCGCTCCTCGGTGCCATGTTTATTTAAATCCCGCGGGGGATATTTAAATCCCCCGCGGATTTCCCTATTCCAAAGTTAGAAATTAGCATGCCTCTTCCGGAGAAGGGGCCAGTCTAGACGTAGCCCAGATGTGGTTTCACCAGAGCCAAATAAAGGGGAATAATCACTTGTGTAGATCTGCTGGCAATGCTCCTCCTAATGCAACCTAATATGCCATTTGCCTTCTTGGCTACAAGGGTACACTGTTGATTCATATCCAGCTTCTCATCTACTGTAATCCCCAGGTCTTTTTCTGCAGAACTGCTACTTAGCCAGTTGGTCCCCAGCCTATAACAATGCTAGGGATTCTTCTGTCCCAAGTGCAGGACTCTGCACTTGTCCTTGTTTGAACCTCAACAGATTTATTTTGGCCTAATCCTCCAATGTGTATAAGTCACTCTGGACTCTATCCCTGCCCGCCAATGTATCTACCTTTCCCCCTAGCTTAGTGTCATCTGTGAACTTGCTGAGGTTGCAATCCATCCCCTCATCCAGGTCATTAATAAAGATGTTGAACAAAATTGGTCCTAGAACAGGTCCTTGGGGCACTCCGCTAGAGACCAACCACCAACCTGACATAGAGACGTTGATCACTACCTGTTGGGCCCGACATTCTAGCCATCTTTCTATCCATCCTACAATCCGTTTATCCAATCCATACTCCCGTAATTTGCTGGCAAGAATATTGTGGGAGACCGTATCAAAAGCTTTGCTAAAATCAAGGTATATCCCATCCACTGACTTTCCCATATCCACAGAGCCAGTTACCTCATCATAGAAGCTAATCAGATTGGTCAGGCACGACTTGCCCTTGGTGAATCCATGTTGACTATTCCTGATCACTTTCCCCTCTTCCAAGTGCTTCAAAATGGATTCCTTGAGGATCCCCTCCATGATTTTTCTGGGGACTGAGGTAAGGCTGATCTGTAGTTCCCTGGATTGTCCTTCTTCCCTTTTTTAAAGATGGGCACTACATTTGCCTTTTTCCAATCATCCAGGATCTCTCCCGCTCTCCATGAGTTTTCAAAGATAATGGTCAAAGGCTCCTCAATGACATTTGCCAACTCCCTCAGTACCCTCGGATGCATTAAATCTGGACCCATAGATCAGTGTATGTTTAGCTTTCCTAAATAGTTCCTAACTTGTTCTTTCCTCACCAAGGGCTGTCCTCCTCTTTCCCATACTGCGTTGCCTCATCCAGTAAGGGCCCACACCATCTTTGATCACCCTCTTATTGCTAACATGCTTGTAGAAACCTTTCTTTTTACCTTTCACATCCCTTGCTAGCTGCAATTTCAATTGCGCTTTCGCCTTCCTGATAACTCCCCTGCATTCTCAAGAAATATATTTATGCTCCTCCCTAGTCATCTGTCCAAGTTTCCACTTCTTGTAAGCTTCCTTTTTGTGTTTAAGCTCACCTAGGATGTCCCCGGTAAGCCAATCTGGTTGCCTACCATATTTGCTTTTCTTGCTGCTCATCTGGATGGTTTCTTTCTGTGCCTTTAATAAGGCTTCTTTAAAATAGTGCCAGCTCTCCTGGACTTTTCCCCTTCAGGTAAGCATCCCAGGGAATCCTGCCCATTAGTTCTCTGCGGGAGTCAAAGTCTGCTTTTCTGAAGTCCAGGGTGTGTATTTTGCTGCTTTCCTTTCTTCCTGTGGTCAGGATCCTGAAATCTACCATCTCAGGATCACTGCTTCCCAGGTTGTCACCCACCTTTACTTCCCCTATTAGTTCCTCCCTGTTTGTGAGCAGCAGGTCAAGCTGCGCATGGCTCCTGGTCAGTTCCTTCAGCACTTATACCAAAAAGTTATCCCCAGCATTCTCCGAAAACTTCCTGGATTGTCTGTGTACAGCTGGGTACTGAGGTATTGGTCTCCTGTTGCACTCTGCTTTGATATCAGTTTTCTTTGGAGAATGTCATAACATCCTGATTACACAATACAGATCTCATCCTCTGCGCATGCCTGTGGACTATTGCATGGCACCGATCACTAATGCTGAGTAGCACATTCTGCACCTCCCATTCATCTGCCACTTTCAATCGTAAATTTCACTCTGGTGCACCACCAAAGTATTGTGAAATCCCAAGTCCCTCCCTTTATTGTTGTCAGGCTGCGAGTCATCACACAAGTACACAAGCTCAGCATAATTTGGACACACTTCTGCTAAGTATCCAGCCACTTTGTCAGAACTAAACTCAAGCACTGAACCATACTGCTAGTAAATTGTCTCTCCAACAAGTCCACATAGCAAATACTCCCCTTTATTTGCAACCAAAGCAAGCTTTCCATCAAGCATGTGGATTTTATAATGAGAAGCAGACTCCTGATGGAATACGTATGCTGTTATTCAGTCTTGAGGACTGGTTCCATTCCTACAACCCCCCTAGTGCTAACTAATTACATATCGACATGAACAGGTGGCAGCCAAAGTGGTTTCGGAAGTCCAACTCTAACAGGGTTTGATTATCATTTTTCATAAGTGATTAGAAGCGGCAGTGAGGGTTAATTCTATTTTTCGCAAGCCTGGGGTGTTAGGTGGATGGAGCTTTTAAAGTGGGGGCAATCTTGCTATGAAAGCCAACGAAGTGGCCAGTACTTGACACTAAGCAGAATTCAGGGCAAATCATTCTGTGCTCTCTTCACAAAATCACATGCCTTTTACAATCACCCAGGGCTCCCTGGAGCCAAACCACAGCAAGCAAAGACTTGTGCAGGCAACTTCCTATGGAGAAGCCCAAATCACCTGCCAAGTTGCAGCTTCGCTTCTGGAAATGCGCTGCCCAGTATTTTAAACCGTGAGTGCCCCCCCCCCCCTCCCTAAGGTGAGGCACCTACTGCCCTATTTAGACCTGACTTTAAGAGGTGATGAACAGCTGAAGCTTCCCCTGAAATCCCAGACTGAAGTATTGCATGTTACCAATGGGTTCTTCTGCCACTCTCCTAAGCCATTTTAGGAATCTAACTTTTCCTGTATACTCGGTAACATTTCGTAAGTACTGAAAAGAGGTTGCTGGGAGAAACGGCACAGTATTTTCCTTCACTCACCTCAATCTAAGTCCAGGAAGGCTCCTGGAAGCATTATCTATGCCATGCGTGCTCACCAGACTTCCCAGAAACATATACAACTTGTTAGCATGAGGAAGCCTGTACTAGCAACTTGATTCTTTTTATTCACTGCAGCTGTGTGTTAACCACAAAGCTCTGAGAATTGTTTGAAAGACACACACAGCAGCTGGGAACTGGAGGGTGCAGATTGTGTGGCAAGAGGAAGGATGATTGAGACATGGATGGGGGAACAGGAGACCTAGGTTCAACTTCTAATGCCACAAAATGGAAATAAAACTCCCTTTCTCCCACCCTTTGTCTAGGCAGATTATCTTCAATAGCTGTGGGTAAACTGGCTATGGGCCAAATTAAAATTTCATGGAGATTCTGGGTGTGCACTCCTTCTTCAATTAACTGTAAAGATAAATTAATCACAAGCCCCCAGTTTAGGACCAAAGGGGAGTGTGAACCCACCCAGGAGTTTGGCAGACAGGTTTTGCTGACTATTGTTAGTGGTTCAGGAGTGGAGGGGTGAGGAAAGGCGGAATACACAGAAACTGAGGCTTTGTCTATACTGCTAATGGAGCAACAAAGCTTCTATTGTTCACAGGTGCTTTACTCACTCCATCCCACTCTGAACACAAAACCTAGTGTAAACCGCGCTTTGTCAGCAGGAGCAAAAGTTATCTGCTGACAACAAAGCAAATGTAGCTCATGAGGAGGTGGGGGGAGGGCCTGCAGCTGTGGCACAAGGGGATAGTACATGGCTTGTCTGCATGCCTCTCACTCCTAGTTGGAAGGGGGGGAAAGGAATAATTCACAACAGTTGTGTAGTTTCCCCTCGCTCCCTAATAGTCCGGGGAATGGGAAGAAAAGTAAGAAGCATCCTGGTATGTACACACAGCTGCTCCCCATCTCCCGAAATGGCTCCCTGGGAGAAAGACAGGCAGAGGCAATAAGCAAGAAAGCCATGGCAGCCTGTGAGCACACTGGGACCCCGGATAAAGCAAGAGAGAGCACTTTTCGGTCTAGTGTTGGTGAAAGAGGCTGGGGGACTGTAAGCTACAAAACTGACCCTTTTGTTTTTGACTCCTCCTGCATTCAGAGAAGCAGGACTCTGCACCTTCCTGATAAATAAACAAGATTGCATCAAAGAAAATACCAGATTCTAGCAATGTCTGCTTTCAAGTGGAAAACTCCCCCAGGCTCTGAACTTTGAATGCCCAGTTGGGTCAAAAAGAGTCAACGTTATAAACTGGCGCCGGGTCTCTCACACAACGTTTGTACTGTGGCCTGCACAACTGAGCCATGATTCAGCTAGGTTCCTTAGGCACAACCGTAATACAAACAACAAAAAAGGTTCACAGGGTTGTTTTTTTCTCCTGAAATAGCCTGTACATCCTGCTTTCTGTCAGACCAGAAATACCAGGAGCAGCCCCCTTTTCATGATATTTTGGTATTTACACCTCCAGCTTGAGCTAGAACCAGGAAACGCAGATTTGGGTGAAAATGGTGAAAAAATCACAGGCACCAGGTTACCCAAACTCCTTCAAGTTTTAGAAGAAGAAAGGTGGCTGTCTCCTTTAGAGATCTGGGCAAAAATCTATTTTACTGACCCTTGCTGCACATTTGTTGCAATCTGTAGAATAGCAAATAGCATTGCCGTTTATCTTAAACAGAGCTCCTTGTGTGCTTAAATGCATGCATTAAAAGCAAGGAAATGCTATTTAAGAAGGGGGTGCACAAGGGTTTGTTTGCCACACGGCTGAGTGTTCCTAAGTAGTCCAAAGGGAGCACATTCTGATGGTGCTCTCGGTAGCATATTGCATCAGAAAATTAGTATTGCTGCCTTTTTAGTCTGAAGAAATAGCCTTAGGGCCGAGACTGATGTTTCTGAGAAGTGCCTTCTTCTGGGAAGAAAGGAGAGGCAGGTGAGGCCAGTCAAAGGTCAGCTGAGAGGAGTTCTAAATGCCAGGAATGGCATATTGATTTTATATTTTTTGTCTTAACCAAGTAAAACCATTCTTAATGTGTTCTCTCCCACCACTGACAATGCTTATTCTAATCACTGTCTAGAGAAAATGAATGTGAAACCCCATCACAGGAACTTGCCATGTGGAAAGTAGACTCTTCTTTCTTCAAGGAAGATGTGGTTTTGACAGTGATTATTAAAGGGTTCTCTTCTCGTGCCTGGATTTCTGTCCGAGTGGTATTTTGATGCAATTTTTAAAGATCACTTTTTAAGTTAAAGCATCAGTAAAACTGAGCTTACAAATGGCATTCTTCTATGTGTCCTAGCTCTGTTATGAAATAAAATAGAAACTTAAGTGAGTCCTGAGAAGTGAACACTTTTGCAAAGTACAATTTGTATTATAACATTCCACATGAATAAGTCTGTTTACTATTCCAGGAAATACAGGGCCAAACTTCCAGAAATACATCGATTTTTTTAAGCCAGAAAGAACCACTGAGTTCACCTAGGCTGGCCTCCTGCACAGACTATAGAGCAGGGCTACTCAACATGTGGCCCGTGGACCACATGCAGCCCACGGCCTGTTTGTTTGTGGCCCGTGGTGCAGTGTGGGTTTACACAGGTCTCAACACATGGCCCTTGGGTGGGAGCCAAAACAAAAAAGTAGTCAATATAATGGTCTCCTGTTGATATGCATTTTAGGAGTTAAAGTCCTTGACTTGTCATTGCTCATTAAAAGTGTTGTCATATGGGTAGAAATCAGGTAAATATTGCATTTTATTAATATCAGCAGAATTGACTTCAATGGGGAGACTTGCCTTAATCTTTGTATTCATGCCTGTCAGTGTGAAAGAAGCTATTTGCATATATATTTGCATATATATGCAACCACGCTTAAGTTGCGGCCCTCGGCATGTGCTGTGAGTATCATCGTGGCCCCCAGAGCTTCCAAAGTTGAGTAGCGCTGCTATAGAGTCTCACCTAGTGATTCATGCACAAAGCCCAAAACCTTCACGTGGTTGAGCTAGAGCACTGCTTCCAGGAAGACATCCTGTCCTGAGAGCACACATATGTGGCCCCCAGCCTAAGCAGCCCACACATATTCATGAGCTGAGATTGGTAGGTGTACACAGCTATGCTTGGTATGTGCAGACACATTGGCTTGTGTGCATATCAGCTGTTAAAGACTATACGGGCTTGTCTGGACTTGCAACACAGCTGCACACATGACCTTTGCTAAGCCTTGAGCCCTTGAAATTCTCTGCTAGATGCCGCGTGGTGCACTGCACAGTCCTGCACCATGCACTCTGGCCAGCTCTGAGGGCCGGTGGGGGAGGACACCGGGCCATCCCAGCGGCTTTGGGGGTTGGCTGTCCCAGCCCCACTCCTTCTGGGAATGCAGGAGCTGTGCCCCCCACCTTCCCCGAGGGCTGGCAATTCTGTCAGCACCCCTGGGCTCTTCCATCACTGTAGAGACCACTTGCCCAGGTGGCAGTAGGTTGGGCAATAGAAGAATTCTTTCTCCCACCCAACACTGTCTACACCAGGGTTGGGTCAGCATTATTACATTGCTCAGGCATGTGGGTTTTTCAGATTTCCCATAATATCACTTATGAACAGAGACTCTGAAACCTTTTACCATTTCTCTTCTCATATGGGTTATGGAGGAGACCCAGATCTCGTGGATCTGACCCGAGGCGCCGAAGGGGATAAGTGCCTGTTCAACAGAGCATCTCCTTTCTTCTCGCCATGGTAGGCCCCTCTGGTGCTGGTGGCTGGGAACGCGGCTCAGTGGGTTTGGCGAGAGAGACCGGAAAGAGCACTAGAACACAGGGCGCTATTCCAGTCGTGAAGCTGGGTCTGCAAACTCCGAGTGATGGATCCCTCCACCCACTCTCCTCTCCTCACCATCCAGTTATCTGGTCAGCCTGGGAAGAGAACAAACCACTCCTTCTCTAGCTTGACAGCCTGAGGGAGGAGGCGGGGGGACTGAGGAGTGTGGATTCCTGCACGTTCGCCATCCACTCTGCCCGAGCAGAGAACCGGGAAGACGGAGGGATTTCAGAATCAAACCCACCTCTCCTGATTTCCCAGCAAAGTGTCCAAACAGGTAGATCCAGCTCCTCGCAGTGTTTCTTGGAACCGTATTACTGCTGAGAACCTTGTCTTGCTTCCTGGGCCGGCTCCTACTGCCACAGAAATAGGTGGCCAGCTTCCCATTGATTTCCAAAGGTGTTGGAAAGGCAGCTACAGTCCAGATTCTGCCTTGACTTATGCCCCGTGCTGCTCCGTATCGGTAGACATCTGCTACCGAGTCACAGTTGTGGATTCTGTTTCATACTAGGACAAATAGCTGCAATGCTTCACAAAATCGGAATGTAGGCAGGCTTGAAAGCTTCATGCTTAGCAGTGGCGCATTTTGGCTAAATGACAGTAATGAGTGAAGTCTGGTTTCAACTAGCTATGAGGGCTGACTGAGGGAATATGTAATTAAGTAGCAGTAAAGAGTATTTTGGTAGATAATGGGAAATTTAAAGTCTATGAAAGCTTAACCATTAACAAGAGAGCTGCTAGCAGCTCTGAAAAAGCTGGGCTGAAAGAAGCTATGAAATAGGTTTATGCTCAAAGAATCCTGCACCTCAAATGTCCAGTGCAGTTTTGGGGGTGCAAGAAAGGCAATACTGACTTTAATTTAACTGCAACGGTACAAGTAGAAGCTTGCTATATAATCGTACTCTGGGGCTGCCTGATGGTGGCTCCATTCTCTCAATACCATTGGTAACTAATGGAATGAAATATTTCACTTACTTTCCTACCTTCAAAGCGAGCTCACCCCATCAGCACTTTAAACCTCAGAATCCTTTTTAACCACACTGTGAATTATGTTTTCAGAAAACTTTCACTAAAATACAAGTGGAGGCTTTAACTGTTCCATTACTGGAACTAATACTTACACCAACGGCCGCAAAACTCCCCCTGACTTCAAAGGGACCAGCCGAGCCTTTTGTGTAGCTGGTACTATGGAGGGAGGAGGAGGAGATGGAACTCCTGTAGTGCGATGCTGTTTTGATAAGCAAACAACACGGGATTGCTAAGATGAAAATGTACGAAGGCTGCTGGAGAATTATCACTGTCTTTGGCAAGTCCATTTGGGTTTTGGAGCACTGAGGTGTCTTTAAGGGATTTTTTTTGCAGGGGGTGGAGGAGACCAAAGCTGTGCTTTAATGGAATCAGTTACATGTGGCTGAGAAGCTGTCAGAACTCTGATCAATTATGCTTGCAATGAAAGCAAGAAATTCACTCCCAGTGCATTACAAAACACCTTATCGATTCTAGTGTTTGAATATCAAAATTGACAAACGTCTGTGTGGAAATGTCCATTGCAGATGAGTCCACCCGTGCATTGTTGTGCTCTACTTAGAAAGATTCATTCAATTTTGTATTTTAGAAATCTTCTGTGATTTGTGTTCCCCCTGACAGGGGTATCTGTCTTACAGCCTCCCACGATATCAAAGTATAGTTCCTCTTTCTTGCTGTTGGTTCATGTGTCTTTTGTTCGTTCATGTGCCGGTAATGACCCTAAAATTATCTCCCCTAAAACTGCTATTGCTGGGGGAGGGGGAGGGAGGAGAGCTCTTCTAAATTAAAGCAAGACAAGACAAAGCCCAAACACAGGCAGATCTCCCCCCTTGGAGGGTGCTGTTGTGAGGATCAAAGAGGTTGCTAAGGATGTTATTATCCTGCTAATTTCCTTTGGTGGAGGTAGGATTCAGGGTTTAACTGTAACCAGCACCTAACCTTCATTACATTTCACACAAAAAAACCTTTTAATGCTTAAAAATCAAATCACAGCTCTGTATTTAAACACCAATTTCCTCTACATATTCCCTCTACAGGGGGAAACTCTTGCTTTAATAGGCTACAGCAATAAACTGCTGCAGAGCAACTGGGCCCACGTGAATGGAGTTTGTGGGACCACTCGTTCTCTTTTCCCCCAGTGCTCGTGGCCAGACTGGGAGAAAGGTGGGGAGGAGCAAGGAGAAGAGACACTGTGGATAATACGCTTTCCCTCTCACCTGGGGGCTTCTTGGCAGCAGAGGTTCTAAGGAGGGCTGACATTCAGGGGCTATCTGGCTCCCAGCTAGGCACGTCTGGAGCCATGAGAGTTACCTGTGGTGGAAACAGGGGAACAAACTGTCATGCCGAGTTCCTCTGAACTGACCCAGCCCACTTCTTTCTGAGCACAGAGCGTTCCGCTTGAGTGACGGGCTGGCAAGCACGGACATGCCCATCCCTTTGCTGTCGTGAGGAGACAATTCTGGTGGGTCGGCACTCGGGAACACCCAGCAATGCCAGACTCTCCTCTTCTTCCCCATTCCCCTCGCCTCACCGGACGCAAGGCTGCCCCGCTGCCTACTGGCACCTAACACCCTTTTAGAACCTCCCAGTAGCTGCATATTGTGCCCGAGAGGAGCTTGTGCTGGGACTCTAGCAGCAAGGCCCAATGAAGATGTGACGGCTTCCTTGTTGAACACACCCACACACATACCCCAAGGCGGGGACACATTGTAATGTGTATGGCTAGTCCAGTAGCACCTGGAGACCTCAACCAAAATCTGGGTCCAATAGCGCCACACTCTCCAGAGGGAGGGGCTAGTCTCGCTCCCCTGGAGCTGAGCATCTACACAGCTGGGCAAGAAAGGCTGGAGGAGAAAGGAGCACAGAAGCGAAGTGACTTGCCCAAAGGTCACTCCGTTCTGCACTGGCAGCTGGGAACACAACACGCTTCCCTCACTGGATCATGCTGCCTCCCGTATTTCAAGCTGTGTGTGTGTTGGGGGGAGGGGGTGTCACACACTTCCCTCTAGCTAGCAAATCCCAGTGATGGGATGACTGGATGCTTCTGGGATCCAGTAGCCGCTGTGTACGTTCAGTTCAGTGGAGTGGGTAGTGGAGGAACCGACAGCTGCAATCACTAGTTTGCTGGCGCTACATTAACTGGGTTTTAAGGTAAACTCCTGGGCTCTGTCAGCTAGGGGTCTGTTTGGAAGGGTGATCTGGGTTGTGGAGAGCAGAAAACACAAGGCCGGCTGACTGGGGGAATCCGATCCTCTGTCCATTAGTCTGTCTTTTACACGAAGATGAGAAATAGTAACTTTTTTTAAGTGTAACTGCCCTCTTGGAAGCCATTCAGAGGGAGTTTTCCTTTCCGGTTCCCATTTCTCATTATTTATTTCTGCAGATAAATAGACAAGGGATGGGCAATGATTGTGTTAAAATTCTCAGGTGGGGTCACTGCCAAATCCAGCACACCGGGGCTATGTCTTCCGGCATGATTTTCCGGAAATGCTTTTAATGGAAAAGTTTTCTGTTAAAAGCATTTTCGGAAAAGAGCATCTAGATTGGCAGGACGCTTTTCCACAAAAGCACTTTTTGCAGAAAAGCGTCCGTGGCCAATCTAGACACGCTTTTCCGCAAAAAAGCCCCAATCGCCATTTTCACGATCGGGGCTTTTTTGCAGAAAACAAATCTCAGCTGTCTACACTGGCCCTTTTGTGCAAAAGTTTTGCCCAAAAGGGACTTTTGCCCGAACAGGAGCAGCATAGTATTTCCGCAAAAAGCACTGATTTCTTACAGTAGGAAGTCAGTGCTTTTGCGGAAATTCAAGCAGTCAGTGTAGACAGCTGGCAAGTTTTTCTGGAAAAGCGGCTGATTTTCCAGAGAAACTGGCCAGTCTAGACACAGCCCGGGGGAAGAGTGGGAATCAGCCTGTACTCTTGGCCAGGCTGGTGTAAATCCAGAGTAACTCTCTTTGGGTACGTCTACACTACAGCGCTAGTTCGAACTAACTTAGTTCGAATTAGTTAATTCGAACTAAGCTAGTTCGAACTAACGCATCTAGAACTAAAAACTAGTTCGAACTAGCGTTTTGCTAATTCGAACTAGCAAGTCCACATTGAGTGGACTCTGAACAGGGCTTAAGGATGGCCGGAAGCAGTGCCGGCAGGGCATAAAAGGAGGACTTAGAGCATGGAGATGCTGTCTCAGGCTAGCCGAGGGCTGCGCTTAAAGGGTCCCGACCCCCACCCCGGACACACAGTTCTAAGGGGTGCCCCGCTTGCAAAGAAGTTCTGGCTTGGAGTGCCCTGAGTGCCCACACTGGGCACATCACACCACTCGGCCATCAGCCCGGCTGCACTTGCCGCAGGCTGCCATCTGGGGAGAGGGAGTAATTGGGGGGCTGCAGGAGAGTTTCCACCCCCAGAAGCCCGCAGAGCCAGCCCAGTCCTCCCCATCGGGGGCTCGTACCCCATTCCTCCCTCACCTCCTTCCACTTACCCTTCCTTAGCCCCCCTTCTTATTGATGTACAAAATAAAGATAACGTTTCTTCCAACATTGACTCTGCCTTAATTGAAAAAAAACTGGGGGAGACTGGGAAAAGGAGGTGGGAGAGAGGAAGAGAAAGGCTGGGAGACGGGAGGGCAACTAACATGATCAGGGGTTGGGAACAGGTCCCATATGAAGAGAGGCTAAAGAGACTGGGACTGTTCAGCTTAGAAAAGAGGAGACGGAGGGGGGACAGGATAGAGGTCTCTAAAAGCAGGGGTTGGGTGGAGAGGGTGCATTCAGAAAAGTTCTTCCTGAGTTCCCCTAAAGAAGGACTAGAGGACACCAAAGGAAAGGAATGGGTAGCAGGCTTGAAACTAGTAAGAGAAAGTTGTTCTTCTTGACAAAGCAAATAGTCAACCTGTGGAACTCCTTGCTGCAGGAGGCTGTGAAGGCTACAACTAGAACAGAGTTTAAAGGGAAGTGAGATAAAGTGATGGAGGTTGGGTCCATGGAGTCCTATTAGCCAGAGGGTAGGAGTGGTGTCCCTGCCCAAAGTTTGTGGAAGGCTGGAGAGGGATGGCACGAGACAAATGGCTTGGTCATTGTCTTTGGTCCATCCCCTCCAGGGTCCCTAGGGTTGGCCGCTGTTGGCAGACAGGCTACTGGGCTAGATGGACCTTTGGTCTGACCCAGGACGGCCATTGTAAGCTCAGGGCTCAGGGTCGGGGGTCTCAGTGGACCCCCTGGATTTTCATGCACACCTGGTCCTGGGTGGCCAGGCTGGCAGCTCTCCTGCCCTAGACGGCCACTTTCCTGTGCCTAGTGCGGAGATCGTGGACGAGGTCCACGATGTCCGCACTAGCCCAGGAAGGTGCCTGCCTCTTGCGGTCCAGGACAAGCTCCCGGGAGCCGCCAGCCTGGTCCCGGCAAGAGGGGGTGGGCTGGGGGGCATCGGGTGGGTGGCTCTGTGCCGTGCCAGGTGCAGGGTCTGCTAGCTGGGTGCTGGCAGGCTTGCACCTGGCACGGGCACCGTAGCCAGCCCGTGCCCCTTTAAGGGGTCCGGGGCCGGGAGGGGGGCATAGAGTTTCCCTGGTGTTGGCCAGAGTGGCCACCAGGGAAACCTGGGGAGGGCTAGCCTCCCACTAGTTCGAACTAAAGGGCTACACAGCCCTTAGTTCGAACTAGCTAGTTCGAACTAGGCGTTAGTCCTCGTAAAATGAGGTTTACCTAGTTCGAACTAAGCGCTCCGCTAGTTCGATTCAAATTCGAACTAGCGGAGCGCTAGTGTAGCGCCTATTAAAGTTAGTTCGAACTAACGTCCGTTAGTTCGAACTAACTTTGTAGTGTAGACATACCCTGAGTGACTGTGGGGTTGCTCTGGAATTAGACTGCTGTAACTAGGAGCCTTTGGACAATCTGGAACACCAAGGATTGCAGGCACACTTAGGGAAGTCTGTGCCACTTGCTGCCTGCCCTAGAGGCAGAAGAAATTGCTCTTCTCAGCATGACTCTGAGCAGTGTGCCTGAGAGCAAAGTGCAGGACGAGATCTTTTCCAACTTACTGGCAGGGTATGGCACATCCAGTTCTGGGAAAGCTACTATGCTGACAATGCCTCCACTAGGCACCCGCCAGTACTATGCCGGCCTTCCCATTTGCCAGTGCAAATCTTGACCGTTAGTTAAAGGCCATCTCTGCAAGACAGCTGCTTCTTATTGGTCCCTGAGACGACCACCGAAGACAAGTTGTAATACACCTGCAGATACATTTAGCGAAAGGTGAGGCTGATGTCTTGATTTCTTCCCTCCTAAACAAAGGCTATCGGATACAAATAAACTATGGGGAAGAATAATAGAAATAAGTGACACCCCATCCCCCAAAATGTATCAAATTCTCTCTTTTCCCCACCTCTATTCTCTTCTCCTCCCCCCTGGATGGCACACTCAGACTGGAGCAAAATGGCAAAGAACCACAATGCAGGGACTGTTCAGAGGAGTTACATGGAGAATGGGCTTCTGTTTGGACTGGGAAACTTGCCCTCCACTCCAAGCTTTAAGGGCAGCCCGGGTCCAGTGATTAAATTACAGGGGGGCAATATTTGGGCAGACCAGGTTCTATCTGACTTGGCTCTGCTCTGACTTTCTATGACAATAGGCAACTCATTTCATCTCTGCCTTATTTTGCCGTATCTGTGAAATGGCAACAATACACAGCAAGGGCCCCTGGTTGTAACATAAAGGGGCGGGAGAAGAGACGAGGCAAACCGTCCCCGTCCTCATTCCTTGTAGGGTGAGAACTTTAAGGGTACATCCCTCTCTAGGAGCACCAAGAGGCCTAAGCCTTGAGGCCTAAGAACCCTGATGATGGAAAAGCTGCACTGGAAAAAGGGTGGATCTGTTATTAAGGCAGTGCTGGGTTTATTTCCTGGTTCTGACCCAGACTTTCTGTCTGACCCTGGAGAAGTCTTGTACTCTCCGTGCCTCGGTGTCTTAACTAGAACAGCGGGGGATGCTCTGTCTTCTGGATGCAAGGATCATTTCTCACTGTGTGAATGTGCAGCGCCCAGCACCATGGAATCCTAATTGCTTCTGAGACCCCTTTGCATGATGGTAGTAGAAATAATAATCCACTAGCGATTATGATGAGCTGTTTTTCAGGAGCCAGTGAAAGGGTCAGATCAGTTCTCAATGATTTACAGAGAAGAAAGCCTGGTGCCTCTTTGTAAATATTTACTGACCTGTATCCATTTTAATACCCGAGAAGCTTAATTTCATTACATATAAAATTATACACTGGCCCCCTATTTTGGAAGCTGTTCTGGGAAGTACGTGTGCTATTTACGGTAACGCCAGAGGACATGTGATTATTATTAAAGTTAATTCCAAATGAATCAATTACCTGCCAGTCTCTTTCAACTCTGCCACTTTTTTATAATGAAAGACTCCTCTAATTGTGTTTATTTGTTGACGAAAAATCTTAGTCAATAAAGGTATTTATTGACTTCAACAGAGATCAATATTTGATTAACATTAAAGTGGCTGGATTAAGGGAGAGCTCTGATGAGAAGTGGCTGGGAACACTATAAAATGAGTAGATAAATGTTTGTGAGCTCTAAAGTGCTGATGGAAAAGACTGTGTGAGATTTAATCTTCTGTGTCTTGAATCTCCTATTGCCCTAGGGTGCGATTCTCTTATCTTTCTACTCCACCCTGCCTTTCTGTCCAGCGGCTAAGGATTTTCAATTCCATATTTTTTCTCCCTGCCATTAACTCTTTTGAAGGAAGTGAATTTGTCACATGTGACAGCTATGGGAGTGGGAGCGGGAGATTCTGAAGATATTTTAGTAATCTACAGGTCACTTCAGAAGCAGATGGCTGCAGAATTAACTCTCTCTCACAAACATGGGCTGGTTATGCTGTGGTGGGTGAACGTACGCAAGCCGGTTACTGTTATTGCCAATACAGTGGTTCCCCACCCTAGCTCCGTCGATGAAGAAATGGCTTCTTACAATGAATTCTGGGTTGGAAATGCTCCTTAGAAGGGCTAATCACGGCCAGAGAACCCCATCAAGCCCAGTGTCTGCTTTGGAAAACGCGGCAACTGCTGCTAGCTGCTGCAGTTCGGAAGGTCAGAACCTGGACCACGGCTTTTCTCTTTGCCGGGTGTGGACAGGACCTGCGAGCAAAGAGGGGGAGGCCACGTGCTGCAGCGATTTAGTGTCCTTCCTCCGTCACATCCCACAGCAGGGTGACTCTCCACACAGAGTAGCATGGAGCCAGCGTGGCTGTCTCCTCAGGGAGGTGTTGGGGAGAGGAAGAACAGCCTCAGGCCTCAGTTTTTAAGGTCAGAAGGGATCATGATGATCTGAAATGTGGCATGACCCAGCTTAGAACTTCAACCAGCAATTTTGGCATGAAGCCCGTAGCTTCTGGGTGGGATTTGTATAGCCCTTCACAGAGTGACCCAGTCACTTCTGAAACGTCTCTCTAAGAATCTAACTGGATTCCGTTTCATGGGGGCCACTATAAAGCTGACTTTCCAGCTCTCGCTCCCTTTCTGAACCCTTCTCCATCCTCTGTCAAGTGTAAACACCAGACCTGGACTCAGCATGTTGGTAGCGGTCGCATTAGTGCCATATCCAATGGTAACATCACCTCTGATTCTACTTAATATGCCCCTCCTTAAACATCCAAGGATCACATTTGCTCTTAGCCTCTCCACCACCATGTGGCTCTGGGGACGCATGTTCATTCGTTATCCACAGTGATCCCAAGTTAAGTTCTGATTCACCACTTCCCAGAATACATGCTGCAGTCCTGTACAGGCACCCTGTGTACTTGGTTCCTAGACATGACCTTGCTTTTAGCTATACTAAAACTCACACGTTTTAGCTATACTAAAACTCACCTCTATTACTCTGTAGAATCGAGCTGATGAGTTACCTCAATGCTCTTCCCACTTCATAGTTATTCTCCACGGCTATGTCTACACTACACTCGAAACTCAAAATAAGAAATGCAATTTGCACTTATTTAGGCAAAATAGGCAATTTTGAAACTTGGTACTGTCTACATGTACGTTCAACCACACTTACGTTGCGGCCCTCAGCATGTGCTGTGTGTATCATTGTGGCTCCCGAGGCTTCCAAAGTTGAGTAGCCCTGCTCTTAGACGTTTGATCCAACGCTCACTGAAGTCAGGGGACAGATTCCCACTGACTTTAGCAGGCTTTGCATTGGGCTGGGAATTCAAAAGACCTGCCTTTAGTACACAGCAGCAGCTCATTCAAATAGGAGAAGAAAATGCCACCAGATGTTGCTGCATTTGCTCACCTTCACCCTTCCCACCCATAATGCTTCTTGTGCGTGTTCCCATGTCTGTGTGATTGATCACACATCAAACTAGCAGCAATGGAAAGTGAAAGCTTTTATTTTAAACACCAACTAATGTGAAAAAGTGGTTCCCAGATCAGAAGAGAATTCTAACGTGTAAATTCCCCATCCCAGTGTCTCAGAAGTGCTAACTTCTGTCTTTCTCACCTCAGCCAGAACACTTTCAATTCCCACATACTCAGCGTTATCATATTTCAAGTGTCCAAATAAAGGACACTGTTGGGGGAGGGGGAAAGGGCACAGTTTCTACTGTAAAGTCTCTTTCTACTTTGAATATGTAACATTTAAAATAGCAAGTGTAATGGCTTCAGAAATGTAAATCAAATTTAAATATCTTTTTACACATAGGCAGTCCTTTCCTACTGCACTTCTTTTTGTCCTGCCCAGGCATATTTCTCTGTAGAGTTTATCTTGCTCAGCTGTGGTGTATTGCTCATTGAGTAGCCAGGAAAGTCTTTGCAAGATGTGTGCCTGAAGTTGTACAGCACAAGCCTGATTCCTTTCAGTGACTCAACAGACAATACCATGCCGGCCTTACTTCTGTGCTGCTGCTGGCAGCAGTGCTGCTTTCAGAGCTGGGCAGCCGGAAAGCAGCAGCTATTGACCAGACACCCAGCTCTGAAGGCCATGTTGACACCAGCAGCATAGAAGGGGGGAGGAAATGAGTGAAAACACACCATTATTAGGTCACACTGAGAACTGAAGTTCTATCAGAAGCTATGCTGAAAAAAAGAAGTATGGAAAAACCACAAATATTTCTTCAAAAATTCACCCAGACAGAGGTCGGAGGACCAAAATATATGTCATGTCTGGGTAAACCCAGACATATGGTAACCCTACACATACTCTGGCAAGACAATCATATTTCACATTTTTGGGCATGGCAGTAATGCTGAGGTTGAAGAGGCCAGAAATGTCCTTCCTCAGTTCTTGTGCTGAAAAGAACTGAAGTCCCAATTTTTCGTTTTTTTGCAGGAGAAGCTTCACATGGTTAAGTTCACTTCTTCTGAGTATTTTCTTTTAGCAGCTCCATCTCCCTTTGCTACAGAAACTAGCTCCTGTACTGACAGAACTATATGTGTTTGGTTCTCGAGGAGCTTTCAGATACCTGTGGCAAACTGCATAAAGAATTAAATACTTCCTCCCTCTTTCCAGCTGCTTAACCCATGATACAACTGGAGCTTGGGCCTGTACCACTGGGACTGAGGCGGCGATAGTCTAACTCCAGGCATGGGCTAGTCTAACTCCAGGTTCCTACAGAGCTGATACCATCAGCTCGATTCTACAGAGTGATAGAGGTCACATGATAAAATGGGCAATTTGGGAATCCCCGGGCACGTGCGGCGGAACATAGCGTTTTTTTTCTGGTGGACCTGAAACACTAACCACTGTCATTGCTTCCCTAACTCTGGATTCATTGTTCCCGTCTTTCTTTGGCAACTGCCCCACCTTCTCTTGCCACAACTGGAGCTCAAGACTATCGCCTTGGAATCAAACGCAAATGTGGGCATATACAGCTGCTCCTTCTAGTGATTCCACTCCCGAAATGTTGCCCACTATCACAGAAGACTCTAATAACCCGGGTGGGGAAAGACTCTGCCCTGCTCCACAGCTTTAGCACAACTGCGTTGCTGCAAATGGGGTGCACACCGGGCTGCCCTCTCCAGAGATGGGGATTCTCCAAAAACGGAATCTCCAGCTGCTCATATAGCAGGGGTGTTCAGAGAGGGGGAGGGCGTAGTGCTCTGCCTGCCCTAGATGGCAGTGATCTTTTGGGGACCTTTGCCAGCTGGTTCAATTTAGAGCGACCCATAAGCTGTTCTCACTGGCTAGTGGCCAGGTAGGTGACTGAGGCTGGCTCTCTAACAAAGGCTTCCTGATTCCCAGAGCATAAACTCTGCAAAGCTGAGAGTCTGGCTTGCGTTTTAAGCTTTTCTTTCCAATTCCTTTTTAAACAGAAACAGTTTGAAGTTTCCATGAAGGTCTTACAAACAATGGACATGGCCCCTAAAAAGTCTGGTTAAAACATAAAAATACTTGGCGGTTGCCATTTAAACAAGCCCAGCATGCCAAAATGTGGTCACGCTCCATGAGCCTGAAAGAAGGATTTAATTTAAATGTAATCAGCCAGTGTTTTGTACACTAATTGAATACAAATTGTTTATTAAAAATATATTGAGGTTTAGCTACAATGCCATAAGAGATACACTGATGACAAAGCGTATGAACCTCAGCGAGTACGTTCTTAATCAGTGCTGGTGATTTCATGTTCAGTAACTAAAACTGATTTAATCTAAATTAAATGCAGAGTTCAGTCTACTTAGAACACGGTTCTTTTATCAGAACTTCCCACACCCCGGATGTTCTTTTGGACCAAACATGATTAACTTATTGGGGTTGTTTAGAAAGAGGGGTTCCACAAGCAGCACAAATGGTAGTTAATTTGATGAAATGGTTTGATTTGCTCCTCTTGCCTCTGTGTCTATGACAGATAAAATTGTGGGAAGGATGTGATGCTTAATTAACCCTGTAATTCTTACATCTGTGCTAATTAGCATATAAATTAGGATTTCTTTTGGATTATGTGCCTGATGCTGTAGTCTGTTCTTGTATGCAATTTATTCCTCGGGTGGCAAGATAGTGCTGCCAGCTCAAATGGATTGCCCACATTAATATTAAAATAATACTAGTTTTGCTTCCCACCTTAAATCCAATAATATGTCTGCAGGGACCTGTTTATGCAGAGATCCACCTGCTAAAGAGCCCACGCTTGGGGATACCTATTACCTGTGAACATCAAGGTCCTGCAATATACATTAAGTTATCTCTGAATGACATGAGTAACAGGGATGCAATATCTTATGTGCACTGCTGAATCAGGACCCAAGTCCCACTGATTAAATACAGACCTTGCTGAATCACTTGCTCAAACCAGGTGTTTTTTAGTCATTCAGAGCAGTTCTCCCTCTTCTTATATTCACTGTCATGAGCTGTCAACTTAACCATTAGTTTCTCCATCTGTGATCTTCTACTGTACCCATTCAGCTTATTAGTGTGAGGGGAATTTGAGGAAAACCTGACTGGAAAGCAAATGCGGATTTATATTTTCAGAAGCCCCTAAACTCATATTAATGGTGATGGTATCACAGAGACGGTTAAGCACTTCCAGTAATGAAGTTTGGGCGATAGGACCTTTACATCGAAATATGATAGCTACTTGGGGATACGTTGTACATTTAATAGTCGGACTGGTGGAAACATAATAATGTGAAAATGCAACTACCTTCAATTTTTAGACATTATTGTGGTATCTGAGTATGGCAGTTTTACTGCAGTTACCCTTAGAACAGCCCTAGGAGGTAAAGTCAAATTATTATCCCCATTTTACAGATGGGTACTGAGGCACAGAGAGAATGAAGTAGGGACAAGTTCACTGGAAAGTCTGTAGCATAGCAAAGAATTGACACCAACCTTCCATCCTGGTGTTCCAGAGGGAGATAGCAGAGTTAAATGGATTAATCCCGCTATGTTAGCCTGTGATCTAAGAGGAGATCTTTAAAAGGAATCCAAGTGAACGTTTTTCTTTTGACAACGTATCTGAGGGTCTAACATTGGAAGAAGGATGACAGCCAGTGTTCCCTCAATTTTTTTTCCATCCACGGGTAAAATAAAGTTTTGCAGGCGTGTGCAAATGTGCACCCCCAGTAGAAACACATGCTGTTGGCTGTGGGCACTCTGCTAATCAGCAGGGCGGCACCAGAATCTCCATCTAAGTACTCATCTTACAGGCAACACTAATGATGGCCTTATATTTAAGGCCCTGAACTGGCACTGCACAGACCTGGATTTAGTTTCCAGCTCTGCTACAGACTTCCTGTATGACCTTGGGTAAGTTACCACCTCTGGCCCTCAGTCCCTCCTCTGTAAAACAGGGCTAACCAGCCATCCCCTGTCTTGTCTGCTTAGTCCAGCGTTTCTCAAACTCCCAGCCCCTCAGGGGGTCACAAACAACTTAGAGGGGGTCGCGGTATCACAAAGTTTGAGAACCCCTGGCTTAGGCTATAAGCTGTCGGGGCAGGGACTGCCTCTAGCACCTCATAAAAGACAGTCCTTACCTCAGGGCCTAGCACGAGACCTAATCAAATGGTGTCTCGGTATTATTTTACTGCAAACGTGCACTGCCTACCCAGTCACCTCCACCACTGACACCAGAAGCCCAGGGAAATAGTGCCCCAAAAATAGATGAGCTGCTCTCGCATGGCTTCCTATGCATGGATCTTGGCAGAATGATCCAGGCCAAAGACTAGTAAATATTGGATGAGACTCTGCCGGGTGGGAATGGGATTCAGCCTCTCTGCGGGTATGTCTACACTACCCCGCTAGTTCGAACTAGCGGGGTAATGTATGCATACCGAACTTGCTAATGAAGCCCGGGATTTGAATTTCCCGGGCTTCATTAGCATAAAGCCGGCGCCGCCATTTTTAAAAGCCGGCTAGTGCGAACCCCGTGCCGCGCGGCTACACGCGGCACGGGCTAGATAGTTCGAACTACGTAGCCATTCCGAACTATCTGTACTCCTCGTTCCAAATTCAAATGGAGGAAATTCAAATCCCGGGCTTCATTAGCAAGTTCGGTATGCATACATTACCCCGCTAGTTCGAACTAGCGGGGTAGTGTAGACATACCCTGCAGCCCTTTAAAGGTAGCCTGTGTGGCTGAGAACAAACGGAGGAACATCCTCTGAAGGCTTTATTGATGGCAGTGCAGAAGGGTGCCCATGGATCTTCCTGGCCATGCAGTACTCTGTGATCACCCACTGCTCTGCCTAGTACATTCAGGTAGTGGTGCTGCCCTGTTCAGAGGAATCTGAGCAAGATACAAAGCAGTCTCCCTTCCTGTGCTCTGACGTTGCGACTGTCAATGTGTATAAGCCACATCATCAGATGGGCAAACAAGCAACATAACATGCACTGTCCCTATAAGCTGAGCGCGCTTTGGGTCCCCTCTCTTTGGTTTGGCTCGGTTCTTCTATTGCTTGTGTGGAATGGGAGCTTGCTTTTCTAATGAGCCCCTTGCGTGGAAACGCTCGGCCCAATTTCCTTCTGTCAGCTGGCAGGCCTGCACCACGCCTGCCTTTGAATCAACTGAGACGCGGTGCACTGAGCAAGAAGCTGAAACTCCCAGAGAGGAAACTGTCTGTCGCTTGCCTCAGAGGTTTACTCTGAGCCAAGAAAGGAGGGAGGGAGGATTTCTGCTCTACGTGGGTGATTTATGCAAATGTCAGTGAAAATTAATCTGGTGGCCGTGGTGCATAAGAGATACAGAGAGCAGGGAGCAAGGCGGAGAACCCCCCAGAGCTAGAGGGGGAAATGCCAAACACCACAGACAGGCCTTGGACGGATGGATCACAAAGAGCAAAGGGCTTGAAGTAAGGAAGGCAAAGCAGGTCTCAGTATGGGCCCAGTGAGGGAGGGGGAAATGGCAGGGTGTGGAGGGGGACTGAGAGAAAAGCCCAGGCTCCTTTCTTGCCGAGGGAGGCACAGTCATGCGGCAGGAGGCAGTTTGCGCCGCTCAGGTCTCAGAGCTCTCAGCCTCCTTGAATTTACCGATTCCCCATCAGCAAATGTCACCTGGTCACAAAGAGCTTTTCTGAGTTCCAGGGACTGACCCGCTTCTTCCTGACCCTCTGAAATCAGCCCGGCTGTGAGAAGACACAAGTGCCATCTGCAAAAAGGAGAGACGGTGCTGCCTGAGAGAAATATTTTCCATCTTTCTGGCCTATTCCATGCTTCTGTGTTTGTAGTACATGTATAGCCCGGGCGGTCACTGGGGCGGTGAGCAGTGTTCCCGCCCACACGCGGAATCAATTTTGTTATCTGCACCAAGGCATGTGCAGATGTGCACCACCAGTAGAAACACATGCTGCTGGCTCTGGGCACTGTGGGCACTCTGCTAATCATCTGGGCAGCATTTGAATCTCTCCTGGGCGCCCGCACAAGCGCTCCGCTTAGAGGGAACACTGGGGGTGGGTGGGAGACACAAAGAGGGCAACTGCCCCTGGGCCTGGTGATTCTAAAGGTCCCCGGGCTCCCAATCACTGCTGCCGCTACTGCAGTAGCCAGTGCCTCATGCCCTTTAAACCGCTGCCGGAGCACCACACGGCGCTCTCCAGGCAGCTCTGAAGGCTGGCAAGGTGCAGCGGTGTGCTCTGGGCAGCACTGAGAGCTGGCTGCCCTGGCCCTGCCCCTTCCGCCCAAGGTACCACTCCTTCCCTGAGTGTGGAGCCAGGCCCCCTCCCGTTGCCCAGGGGCCCGGCTTGGCTGTCGACTCTCCCTGAGGCTGGCAGTTGCTCTTTGAGACAAGGAAAAAGATGGAGTTTGGAATCGCTGTTGCCACCATGAGCAGCACCATGCGATTTCAGACAGCACGTTCGGCGTGGAGAGAGCACCAAGCTTGCTGCCCCAGTCTGGCTACGTCTAGACTGCAGGCTTCTTTCGGAAGAAGCGTTTCCGGAAGAGATCTTCCAAAAGAGAGCGTCCCCACTGCCACAGTGCATCGAAAAAGCAATCTTCTTGTTTGACAGATAAAGTCCAAACTGAATGGATGCTCTCTCGCATTTAAGCTGTGATTACTATGGGCGGAGTGGCCACCAGGGCACCTGTGCTTTTTCCTCTTTCCTCTTCTTGCGAATGCACTCCCTCTTCCCCATCCACACACGCCTCTTCCCGAAAGAGCTCTTTCAGAAAAAGGCTTCTTCCTCATAGAAGGAGGATTACCAATGCCGGAAAACCCCTCAGTTCTTTCGATTCTTTTCTAAAGAACATGACTGTAGTGTGGACGTAATTGAAGTTTTTTCAGAAAAACTCTGTAGTGTAGAATACCCTCGGGGGAACCAGCAGGAGGCAAAGGCAGCCAGGGTCTGAGGAAAACCCTTCACCACCTTTTGAACTTCATGGAAAGAGGGAGAGTTCAAACATGGGAGAAGCAAGCCAGGGGGAAAGGGAATGACCCACTGAGAAAACAGGGAAGGGGAGGATCCTTCAGAAAAAGAGAAAACGGGCCAGTTAGAGAAAGAGACAAACTAACCAAAATCCCCACAGGGGTACAGACTGAAAGGTGAGAAAAGGTACTTCCCCTTGTTCCATTGTCCTGTGCATCCTGCATGTGGCCCCACACCTAGCTCCCTCTCCTAGCTCCACAGGCACCAGTCTGCAATTCAAGGGGATACCTGTTACTACTGTGGAACCATCAAACTGTCATTCCTTGTTGGCAGCCAGGATGGCAGGAAGGAAGGGGAACAAAATGAAGGAGAGTGAGGAGGAGGAAAAAGAGACTCTGCATAGCGAGCCCTCGAGTCAAATTGTGCAGGGCCAGGCCTTTCACTACAAGACCCTAGATGAGTCAGTAGGATGAGGTTTCCCCTGTTCTAAATTTAACTCAAGTTTGCCCAAAGGGCTGCTATACCTCTTCAGTGAATCTGGGTCATTCCCTTCCCACGTGTGCATGGAATGGATTGAAACCCTCCTCAGGAGCAAACCCGATCATCATCCAAAGAGACACTCAGGTGCCCAACTTAAAACCCCTAGGGCTTGACTTTAGGGGTACAGTCCCGATTGCTTTGATCAGCTTCCTTGGCTCTGTCTTGAGACTTAATTAGCCATAAAAATGTGCAAGCTTAGCACGTGAGGTCCCAGGTCAGCACAGAACCAGAATGAGCAATAAACAGGGGTGGGAAGGTTTCCTTAACCATGGTAAGGAGGTGCTAAGCTAAAAGCAGTGCACATCAGGCATTTCAAATGTATTTAAAACACGTGAGGGTTTGTAAATGGCTTGTGGAAATTTGCAGTGTGGTTTTAATCTGCTGCTGTCTGCAGAGGCATGGGATGTTAAAGACAGTGTTTATTCTCCCTGCAGATTGGTGGCAGTCCACACTAGCAGGCCTATAATATAAACTTTCAGCAAAGTTCTTCTTTTCACAGTGAGACTATCAGGAAAAGGAACTAAAGCTCAAGTAGATCCTGGCCTGCCTTCTCCACAAGAGCTCTTCCTTCCCGTGACTTTCATAGACGCCTGTTGAGAGAAACACCGCACGTCTCTGCTGTCAGTCGCCCTGGTGCACATCGGTTCCACACTAGCATCGTTGATGCTTGTAGGAACCGGTGTGTTCCAAGTCCTCCCATTCCCTGCTCTGAAGTCGTGCAAAAAAAAAAAAAACCCCAATATGTGCAAATGGAAGTCAGCCACGGGAAAAAAAATTCCCCGCTTTTTGTCGTTTCCCTATACGTCCACATTCTTTGGAACATACGTTGGACGCACAGCAGGGACACCCTGAATTCAAGAGTAAGCAGGTTGATGCTGGGAGGGGGCAAGAGAGAGCAGAGCTGGAGGGGCAGCTGTAGGAATGGCAGCATCCCCTCTTAGAACTGGTGTGACTCTGAAGGTGGGTGTCCCTGGCATCGCCTGACAAGAGCAAACGACAGCTTCATGGAGCTGAGTGGGAAAGAGCTGGTACCCCGCATCAAGAGACGGGGCTCCTGGAGGAAATGGGTAGCCAGTGGTCTCCACAGGTCTTGGCAGGCGCAGGATTGAGGCTTGATTGTAGCTCTTAAGCTGCATCCCGTGTTGAAAGCCATGCTGAGCCGCTGTGCCCCAGGACACACATCTGGAGAACATATCTCAGAGAGGATCAGATGCTGCCCCTGAAGTACTGGCTGTGCTCTGCTGGCCAGGGCAGGGCCGTGGCTTCTCCTCCCCCCGACCCTTCCTGGAGTCTCACTCGCCTCGTTCAGTTGTTTTCAGCAAATGGCCCCAAGGCCTCAGCTTGGCCCATGCCAAGTGGTGTGAGAACAATTTTTGGAGAGGGGGTGCTGAGTTGCATCCCCCCTTCCCTACCTCTACACCTCTCACCACTCCTAAGAGCTGGCACCGGCAGCCGGGATGGCAGCCGAGTGGGAGCTGGGGCTGGAAGCGGAGCCTCTGGGGGTTAGCAGGTACCGAGGCTCTCTGGCTGAGAACCTCCCCCCGCACTCCTACTTCCCATGCCTATGTCTCTAATGCAGGGGCCATGCAAGGCCGTTCCTGCATCCCAAAGCTGTAGAACGCTTGCAGGTTGCATACCCACAGCCAGAAGAGGAATGGTGTCCAGGACCATGGGCCATGGAGCCGAGAGGGCAGGAAGCTGGAGGGGATAGAGCTAGGAATCTGATTTGTGCTTTAATTGTTCAGTCTGCCTGCCAGCCAGGGTGTAGTGCTGCAGGAGCTTCCCAAGGACACTCCAACTAAATATTCTCTCTCATGAAGACGTTGTTTTCCCTTAGTCTAAAGTGTCCTCTAGACAAGAAGCACAATGCCAGCGACTCTTTTTTTTTTTTTTTGCTCTGGTTCTTCATTTCCATAATGCTATTGCCCCTACTTCCAACACCCACAGGCTATGCCAACACTGCAGGCTTCTTGTGCAAAAAGTTCTTGCACAAGAGCGCGTCCACACTGCCATGGGCTTTTGCACAAGAGCGTCCATGCTAGTGTGGACGCTCTCTTGTGCAAGAAAGCTCTGATGGCCATTTTAGCCATAGGGGTTCTTGCACAAGAAACCCTGTTCCCATCCACACTAGCCTTTTTGTGCAAGAGCTCTTGGGCAAGAGGGCTTATTCCTCGTGGGGAGAGGAATAACTCTTGCGCAAGAAGCCCTCTGTTCCGATGCTTTACTGTAAATTTACTTGTGCAAGAATGTGCAGGCAGTGTAGACGCTCCGCAAGTTTTTGCACAAGACCAGCTGTTCTTGCGCAAGAAGCCTGCAATGTAGACATAGCTGGAGTCTGTCCTGCCACCAGCATCATCGCTCTGCAGAGCTGTGTGAGATGTCTGGGCCTTGCAGGTCAGCTTCTCAGTGGCAGAAAAATCTGTGTTATGGAATCTGTGTCTATTCTAAGTGTGACTTTACCTGCACAGACACACCAGTCCTGGAACAGCGATGTAGAAAGTCCCTCTTAGGAATCTCAAATTAATATCACTATCCATTTCCCAGGAAGCATCTCTGCTCTCTGCCATGTGGTGTCTATTAGAGTTAATTCTTTTTGTAAACTCTCCTGCCACTCTCACAACTTCCTCTGCCCAGAACCGTTTAAAATCAAAATCTACCACCATCGTCAGTATTTCTTCCAAGACTAACCACTTGCTTGTACGCCAAGTACTTAGTCACACCAGCTGGTGACACCCGCTACCACAATGTTTATTTACTGTGACAAGGCAGTATTTTCTACATATTCTCTGCCTTAGAATTGTTGCAGCCTGAATGCTTCTTACAGCTGTGGCAGCCATCTTGAAGTATGACAGCCCATGGGACCTGAAATCTACACCTTTTCTCACATTTATAAACAGATATATTACAGGCACGAAAAATGATAGGCATTCAAATGCTGAACTCATAAAAACTGAGGTATTTTACTACTAATCCATTTTCCAAAGAGCCAGCAAAACATCAAACTTCTGTGTTGTGTCCAAGTGGAATGTCTGTAACAATGATTTTAGCCTCCTGGAGGCAACTTCTGAATTAATTCACTAGTAAAGATCTAGTTTCACAGCACAGAAGAATCATGAAGGTCAAATATGTAGACTGGTTTCCCACCAATGTGGCGACACAGCCATAATTTGCATTAATGGTGCGGTTTTCTGAATTAAGAGATTTCATGCGCCAAGTTCCGTGACTAAAAGGAGCCTCTCCATTCCGTCCTGAGTAACTTACCATGACATGTGTCTACTTTCAGAACCACATACTTCCAGACTTGATGATTAAATTAAGCTCAATGGCTTGATGTCTTGCAAAGAAGATGTTTGTTTCAGCTTGTCTTAAGCTATAATTAACAAAAGGAACATACACAGATGCTTGCACACTGCAAAGACTAAAACAAGGGCGTTGATATCAACAGAAAATTGTTTTCTTACTGTATTCATGAAAAATCAGCACTTCTTAATGCATTATTTATCATGGACACATTAACTCTGGGTGACATCACAGCAATTCAAAAGCAATTTGGTGCAAGGGAGTGTCTAGGAATTCATGCATCAGTCCCTTCAACAATTGACAAATACTCAAGACATTGATTTTTTTTATTTGCTTTTCCACCACTGATCAAAAACAAAGCTGCAAAACATGCGAAAACTGAGATGAATCTGTCTAATAGGCAGGAAAATAGTGCAGAGTATGAAAACAGATATGTATGTCTGCATATTACTTATTATAGGTGAGGCTGGGAGCTCTGCTTTTTATTAAGATTGTTTGACACTCCTCATTGTAGGAGTACACCATGTTAAACTGCTTTTAACTTTGCCCAGCTGACTGCATGGGCTGAAATTCTTTGAAAAGCTCTTGCTCCCCCGTGCTTTGGATCAGGGACTTGTGCTAAGGATTTGTGTCACTGGTGTGCCTTTCAGCCTCTCCATGAAAATCTTCCTGCCCTGTGGCCAATTGTGAAAAAACTGCATTTTGCACACGCTCAGTAGAGGCTTCTTAATGTTAGTCCCGACATTCATGGAAGATTCCATCGGAATGGGGTGTGCTCCAGGCAGGAACAAGTGGGATTTTCCTCACAAATGCAGCTCTGGGTGGCTGCAGACCATGTCAGGCCTGGGAAGAAAACAAAGAGGTGGGAACTTGTTTATTCTGTGCTCTCTATCATCCTCCTCCCCACCAGCATGTAGGAGGAAGCTGCCTGATAGGAATTCAGAGAGAACAAGAGCTGAATCTGCAGGGGAGAGTAGCTTGGGACACAGATCTGGTGGAGAGAAACAGGGGATAGAAACTGGTTGGCAGGGAAGGGTAGGAGGAGACTGGGAGTTGGGGTGGGAAGGAGACTGTGCCTGGAACCTAGTAGGTAATGTTGGAAACAGACTGAGTAAGGAGCTGGGAGAGACTGAGAACCGGCGGGGCAGGCAAGGAGGTGCAGAAGGAGGCAAGCAAAGAAATGGGCAAGGCCCACATGGGGGACAGGACACTGAGATTGGGTTAGGAGATGGGGACTAGAAGGCCATGGGGCTGGGAAACCACAGCTGAGAAGGAGGAGAGAGAAATCTGATGAGAAGCCAGAAGGGGAGGAACTGTGGCGAGCTGGAGGAGGAGACCAGGACTGGCATGAAGTGACAGGACAGAGACCAGTTCAGGTCCCTAAGGGGCACAGTGCAGAATGGGCCGAGCTTCGGGGGAATGGACAGATAATCCATGCCCCCTAGAGCACGTTAATCTGCCAGCTCTGCAATGGGGCCCAGGGTGCCTGAGTTTCACCATTCTCCAGCTGTTAGCAAATACCTGGGAAACCCACAGGCAAAGTGTCCTGTCCCTACTCTAGGGCTGGTCCATAGAGAATAACAACCTACTACTGCTATCTCAATGGCAGAGGTCTGTGTGGTGGATCTACAGGTTCCAACCCTACTTATGACCTATATTGGTGTCAATATGATGCTACAGGATAGAATTTGTTTTCAGCTGCTTTATTGAAAAGTTAGGACATTTCACACACGGGAATACAGTGAAAAGAACATTACTGAGGTTGCAAAATCCAGCATGCAGTTAGGAGATGTCAGAATTAAGGTTGCCTGTGCAACCTGAAATGCCTCGGGCCAGATTTTTCAGCGTATTTAGCATTATGTAGCAGTTAATGTTCGAAGAACAGCTTTTACTAGCTTCAGTTATACAGCTGGGCAAATAATTAGTTTTTGTTTTTTGATTTGGGCAGAAATATGAAAAATCAGAGAAAATATTGAGTTCCAAACATTTGTGGAACTTGTCAACAAATTGGAAAAGTTGATATCACAGCCAACAAACGCTGCATGCGTCTTTATAACCCTTCTCTGAACCAAGCAGCGAGAAGATTGGAATCCATATTTCCCACCTCTTGAGTGAGACCCTTGATCACTAGGCTAGAGAGTCATTCTTGGTTGCTCTCTCTGGCGCAATGAATATTTAAATATTTATACAAAGTGAAGCAGCTTTCACAGGGGAGATGAAAAGCAACCCAAGAATAGTCTATAACCTAAAGGGTAGGGTTCCCACCAGAGTACAAGACCCTGCTGCCGAATGGAAAGTCTCAAATATCCCAATGCAGTGACCTAGCCACAGAGCTGAAGGTTTTAAAGGCACACCCCCTCTGCCAGCCCAGAACAGCTAGCACGTCAAATTCACCAAGGGTATGTCTACACTACCACCCTAGTTTGAACTAGGGTGGTTAATGTAGGCAACCGAAGTTGCAAATGAAGCCCGGGATTTGAATTTCCTGGGCTTCATTTGCATATTGCAGGGCGCCGCCATTTTTAAATCCCCGCTAGTTCGGACTCCGTGCCCGCGGCTACACGAGGAGTAACGGTAGTTCGGAATAGGAAGCCTAATCCGAACTACCTACTCCGTGCCACGTGTAGCCGTGGGCACGGAGTCCGAACTAGCGGGGATTTTAAAATGGCGGCACCCGGCAAGATGCAAATGAAGCCTGGGAAATTCAAATCCCGGGCTTCATTTGCAACTTCGGTTGCCTACATTAACCACCCTAGTTCAAACTAGGGTGGTAGTGTAGACATACCCCAATAGTTTCAGGTTGACCAAAACTGCACTTCTCAGGAAATAAACTATTTGCCTGACAGGCATTGCCACCTCGTTAGCCATCGTTGTAAGAGCTCAGCATTTCTGCAAATCAGATTGTAGGGACCCAAGTCAGACACCTGAAAAAGAGGAGCATAAAGCTACCTGGGAAAAGTTTGGTTTAAGTGACTTGTCCAGACCAGTTCTCTGAGGCAGCATTCAAGCGCCTTAACAATGACACCATCTTGTCTCTTCTAATTGCCTTGACACGTGCTCTCTTCCCACAAGCCCTGTGCCCCGCTCAGAGCCCATGACGGATACCCAGCCCTGTTCCTTCCCCAGAGTATAGGTCTGTACTCTTTGGCCACAAGAATTCTGCACCAGCTAAGGCTAAAGAGCGTGTGATCCCATAATTCAACATGCACAGAGGGGCTGAACAAAGATACCGCTCACTCTGCCATTCCCTAAGTCAAGTGCTTGGCGTTACAACCTTAACATTCTCTTATCAGAGCTGGTCGGTGGGCTTGTGAGTGTGATTCATGCACAACAGTCCAAGTGCCTGGTCTGGATCAATGAATCTTACTATTCCCAGACTTTGAAATTCAAGTTCAGATCCAAGGTGTAAACAAAACAACGGATGTGTGTGTGGGGGGGGTGGGGCACGGCAGGCTTACCAGGCCTATGGGCAAGGCAGGGGGATGAGCTACACATCCCAGAAGAGGCGGGGCATTGGATGGAAGGGGTGGTGTGGAGAGCCCCACACGCTGTGCACCATGCCTCCCCCAGACAGCCCTCAGTGCTGCGCAGAGCATGCCGCACAAGGCTCTGTTGTCGCTTTAAAAGGCCCAGGGCTACAACAGCAGCTGGGGGCCCTGTGCCCTTCTGAAACACTAGGCCCCAGAGGTATTGCCCTCTTCCCCCCTCCCCCCAGTCAGCGGACCTGAGTCTGCTCTCCAACCCAGTTACTGCCCTCTCGTAGAGTCTGCCCATGCAAAGGGTCTGTAAGCCAGCTCAAACTGAACATATCCTCCGGGGGGGGCGGCAATCCCAGCAGCATCTGGCTGGCTACAAGCATCCTGTCGGGTTCCCTGCTTGTTCCAAGGTTTTCTAGGGGGATGTGGCTGTTCTCCAGCCATCCCCAGGAAAGTCTTCACCAGCTGCTGGCAATCAGAGCTGCGAAGGACTAGAGGGCCATGCATGAGCAGTGTTATAAGGAGCAAGGAAACACCCCATTAGCCCCTCACAATGGGCCAGACCTTCCCCTCGTGCGGGTCAGAGGTCAGTGGCGCTGCATCACCTGGCTCCAGCCACTGATGCACTTCCATGACTATCGGAGAAAAACTCACGTGCCAGATGCATTTTCTAAGGCTTCAGATGCTGTCACCCGTGAGTGTCTCGTGAGCAAACGAGGGAAATGTACCCGAGGTGCACACTGGGTTGGAAAACCACGCTCAGAGAGTCGTAATCAGTGGTTCACAGGCGAGCTGAAGGGGCAGATTGAGCAGGGTCCTGCAAGGATCTGTCCCGGATCCGGTTTTCTTCATTGTTATTTCTTCATTGGTGATTTGAATAATGGCATTGATAGCACACTGGAGAAAATGAGATTTCTGATTTGACAGAGTTATACCCGCTTGGTCCAGGTATAAATGATCGCGTGAGGTGGCAGGAAGTGGAGAAGCAAGCCCCGTGGATCCGATTCTTTGCTTAAGTCTTACACTAGTGTAACGCCAGAGTAATGGGGTTATGCTGGAGTCAGTGCAAGGAGACTCATGCCCACAGATTTGGGTAGGCAGTACATATTAACCTAGAGGAGGGTAGGATCAGAACAGACCTGTGCATCACTAACACAGTGTAGCTCTTCTGTTAGCAAGCGAAAGATCCTGCCTGCTAAAGAAGCACTTGCCATGAAAGGGAATTCATAATGAAAGATTACAATAGACTGAAATATCCATGCTCTGAGCTGCACTCTGAAATTCCTTTCTTCTTTCTGTTCAGTTCAGTGGAGTTTGGAACGGCAGCAGAGTGCATTAGCTCTATAGATCAGGTATCATCTAACAGAAAATTTCACGGAGAGAGAAAACCGTGTGTTTCTCCATTCATTTCAATAGAGGGGAGAATTAATTTAGGCCACATTCATCTACCTCTTCACCTAGTGGCAAAGTTTTGCATTATAGGTGGTTTTTTTTAGTCTGCAAGATAATCTTTTTCCTCTAATGATTTTTTATGATCAGCCGAGAGAGAAGCAATATTCCAAATACCCAGGCAGGACAAAGGAGCGCTGACCTTCCACTAATTTTAGAATCCTTTATGCTCTCCTTCTTTAATTAAAGTTACTGAAATGAAGACCTGAGGAAGAGCCTAGACCAGAAGGTTAAAGTAAAAAAGGACTTGCACGAAGAAAGGACAGTTTCTTCTTCCTTTTCCCAGTTCAGACGGAAGGAGGTTGTTTGTTTGGTAGCATGCCTCTCAACGGCAGGGGGCAAAGAGAGCAATTTCCCCCAGGGCCAGTGATTCAAAAGGGCCTTTAAATTGCTGCTGCCCCGCACATTCAGGAAGTGCTGAGGGCGGGACGGGGGAGATGGCGCTGAAGACTGGTGACTATAAGATGGGGGCATAACTGGATGGATACCTGATTCCCAGTGAGTCCTTTATCAGTCCTTCACAGTCATGATGGAAGGATATAGCAAATGGGGTTCTGCAGGGATTCGTTCTGGGTCCTGTTTAATATCTTCATCGGTGATTTAGATCCTGGCATAGTGAGAACACTGGTAAAGTTTGCGGATGACACCAAGCTGGGAGGGGTTGCAAGTGCTCTGGAGGATAGGGCTGTAAATTCAAAATGATCTGGACAAACTGTAGAAACGGTCTAAGGTAAATAGGATGAAATTCAAGAAGGACAAATGCAAAGGACTCCACTTAGGTGCCCTATCAACTAATCAAATAGTCTATGCAAAAAATGCATCAACTATTCGATTAATTAATTACACGATACTTAACATCCTTAATAGCCATTGACGTCAGCAGGGACAGAATCTAGCCATATGGTTGCTGGTTTGCAACCATACTGGAAACATTTTTCTTCAGCTGTGCCAACAAAATGTACACAGAGGACAGGATTTCAATATTCTCTTCCATTGATTTGATTGTAATGGAGAGTCATTCTATGCCTAGACTATAGGGCTGTGTCTACACTGGGCCACTTATTCCGGAAAATCAGCCGCTTTTCCGGAATAAGCTGCGAGCTGTCTACACTGGCCCTTGAATTTCTGGAAAAGCAACGACGTTGAACTGTACAAAATCAGCCGCTATTCCGGAAAAACTATTCTGCTCCCGCTCGGGCATAAGTCCTTATTCCGGAACACTGTTCCAGAAAAGGGCCAGTGTAGACAGCCCAGCAGTCTTTTCCGGAAAAAAACCTAGATCGCGGAAATGATGATCGGGACTCTTTTCCGGAAAAGCGCGTCTACATCGGCCATGGACGCTTTTCCGGAAAAAGGGCTTTTCCAGAAAAGCAGCCTGCCAGTGTAGACGCTCTTTTTCCAGAAATACTTATAACGAAAACTATTCTGTTTTAAGCATTTCCGGAAATTCATGCCAGTGTAGACACAGCCTAGGTCTTGATTTTTACAGGCTGCATGGCTATATCTCTGATATAACTTTTCCTGGCACCTCCTTGGGTCCTTCTTCTGAATTAACTTTCAATGCTTTTGTTATGGCAAATAAATTTTTCATAGCTATTAAGCAAAAGCTCTCTAGGAAAGGACTTTGTTTCCTTCCAGCTGACAAATTTCTGTTCCATTGTTTTTATCGGACTGGCATGAGAGTTCCTGATGCACACACATATGACCTTACGGGACCACCGTCTACTCACATCTACTGAAAATAAGAAAAATGAAGAGAACCTAATAGTCCCTTTTATGGCTGTAATCACATTGTGGAAAATTCATTTCTGCTCTCCCTATATATCTGTCTTTCTTTTGCATGAGCCATAAGGGGCAAGGCTGTGTCTCAGAGGGCAATAAAGACTGATAAAACCCTTAGTCTCAAATTAGCTAATGCTTTTCAACATTTGTATTAAATAAGCGCGAGGTGAACGGTGAAGTGATGGGATATGAATTCCAGTGGGATAAACCCTGGTTATAAAAATTGTTTTTCAGAACTGCTGGCTCTGCTGTGCAGCAGATTGCTCCTGGGTTTCCACATGCAACGCAATATTCCTCCCTCCCCCGTGATGATTTCTTAAGCAAATAACAACATATTCACTTGCCAAATGTCATTAAGTTTGAAGTGCTTAAGATGCAGAGATAAGTATGCATGATAATGTGTTTCTGTGTTTTCCCACTCAGCACAGACATTTCCTAATACCAGCTATATACATAATGTTCAGACAACTGTTGCAATAAATATTCCATCCTGCAAAGCACTGAAGGGAGGATGGTAGAACGGGTGGGGTAGCTGGAGAAAGTGGGGTTGTGTACGGCTGTAATGCAGTTTTTTCCAAATGAAGTTAATTATCATACTGTTTGTTTTCTTGGAGGACAGCCAGCCAAAAATTGAGGGATCAGCTGTTTAGACATTTGCGCTAGTGTAACTTAGAAGATCCAGCATGTTAAAACTTTATTTAAAAGGAACAATATCAAGCAACAAAGCTAAAGATGACCTCATCAGGCACTAGAAGGAACAATTTTGGCTCCAGTCTTGCCCTCAGCTGCACTAGGGCAGACCTATTAACTCTGACAGGACTCCACAGAGGTGTGAGGCTCCACCCAGGCAGATCCGGGATGTTTGCAGTTTCTTTGGGGCTATGTCTAGACTGCAAGCCTCTTTCGAAAGAGGATCTTTCGAAAGATACTTTCGAAAGAGCCTCTTTCGAAAGAGAGCGTCTAGACTGCACGTTGAACTTTCGAAAAAGCGGCTTGCTTTTTTGAATGAAAGCATCCAGTGAGTCTGGATGCTCTCTTTCGAAGAAGCCCTATTTACATTCAAGAACGCCTTCTTTCGAAAGAGGAACTTTCGAAAGAAGGCGTTCTTCCTCGTAAATTGAGGTTTACCGCCATCGAAAGAAAAGCCGCGTTCTTTCGATTTAATTTCGAAAGAACGCGGCTGCAGTCTAGACGCAGGTGAGGTTTTTTCGAAAAAAGGCTACTTTTTTCGAAAAACCCCCTGAGTCTGGACACAGCCTGGGGGGCAGATTCCATTTCGGGCTCTGCTTCCCATGCCCTAACTCAAGGTTGCATCTGGGTTGCCAGTGGCACAGGGAACATTTCAAACAAAACCTAAATCGCTTTTGGTGAAACCGTCTATTTAAAAAGAAACATTGAGGCCCAGAATCCTTGACACTGTCCCTTTAAAAAAAAGAAAGAGAAAAGGAAAAGCAGACCCACGGGAAAGCTGAGCATGTGGAATTATTCACTGGGTGAATATCACAGGCTTTTGTCCAGCTTTTTTGACTCTCCCATTAGGAAGCACAGGCTCTAGCATGCTGCAGAGCCTCAGAAGAATACTGCATGAAAATGAATCCGTCCCACAAGATTAGGGGCACATCCCACTTCAGTTCTGGCAGAGCCGTCTCTGTGCTTCTGCATTCGCCTGGCGCTCCACAGCAGCCTGCCATCCCGCATTCCCACCACATAGCTGGTTCTATTTTAAAAGTTAGCCCCAATCCCTGCTGCAGTTGTCAGTCAATGAGCACCCAGCTCGGAAAGGTAGAAAGTGCGTCTGTGGCCTGAAGGATCCCAGTGCGCTCCTCTGATCGTGGGCCAGATCTGTGATGCTTGGAAGCAATCCACAAACTGCTCTAAATGATGCCAAACTTATGTCAGCTGCCAACAGCCTACGGGGAGCTGGGCTGTCTAAGGCACAAAGCCTTATTATAACTGCAGCACTGGATGTAGGAGCCATCATAATAGCCCTATACCGGGGTGATCCTCCTCCAACCAGTTGTACTGGTTTTAGAGCCACTATTTCCCAGGGAGAGGTGACTGGTGACAGGAACCCCAGGGGACACAACAGGCTTGTGCTCCCACCAGCCCAGGGAAAGGCTGGAACAACCTGCACCCCAAGCCCTGCCTCTCCCCATGCTTGCTCTGCCCTTGCCCCACCTTTTCCCCCAGACAAGACGGTCCGAGGGACCAGCAAGGCTGGAGGACCAGCGCTATGCTGGCAGCAGAAGTCCAGCTCCCCCCCCCACTTGCATCCCAACCCTGTTATAGTTTGGGCCTTTCCACCATCTCCTGGCAAAGATAATTTCTTTCCTTTTTTTAACTCCGCTGCCAATAGATGCCACTGGGTGAGCTTCCTGTGTTACGCTAGTGAAGGAGTACATTATATTTCCTTAGTCTATTTTTCCACACTATTCATGATTTTCTAGACCTCTAACATATCCCCCTACCCTTTAGTCATTTCTTTTCCAGGCTGAAATGTCTCAGTCTTGTTAATCTCTCTTCATATGGAAGCTGTTCCTTACTCCTAAGCATTTCTGTTGCCCTTTCTGTACCTTTCCCAACTCCAATAGATCTTTTTTTTCAGATGGGGTGACCAGATCTGCATGCAGTATTCAAGATGTGGGAATACTACGACTTAATATAGTGGCAATATTGTATTTTCTGTCTTATTTATTACTTTCCTAATGATTCCCAATATTCTGTTAGTTTTTCGTCTGCTGCTGCACACTGAACAGATGTTTTCAAGGAACTATCCACAGTGATTTCAAGATCTCTTTCTTGAGTGGTAAGAGCTATTTTAGACCCCCTTCATTTTTGTATGTATTCTTGGGGTTATATTTTTCCATGGGCACTACTTCTCATTTATCAACACTGAATTCCATCTGTTCTTGTGTTGCCCAATCACCCAGTTTTGTGAGATCCCTTTGTAACTCTTTGCAGTCAGCTTTAGACTTTACTACTTTGAGTAATTTTGTATCATCTGCAGATTTTGCCACCTCACTGTTTGCCTCTTTTCCAGGAGCATTTGGGAGTAAGCTAATCCAAATGCAGATCCCTGGAGCACACCACTATTTACTCATGATCATCTAAGGATCCTTCAGTTATTTGAATGCCCAGTCTTTTTGGGTATGTCTACACTAACACCCTAGTTCGAACTAGAGTGGTAATGTAGGCAACCGGAGTTGCAAATGAAGCCTGGGATTTGAATTTCCCGGGCTTCATTTGCATCTTGCCGGGCGGCGCCATTTTTAAATGTCCGCTAGTGCGGACTCCGTGCTGCGTGGCTACACGCGGCACGGACTAGGTAGTTCGGACTAGGCTTCCAATTCCGAACTACCGTTACTCATCGAGTAACGGTAGTTCGGAATAGGAAGCCTAGTCCGAACTACCTAGTCCGTGCCGCACAGCTATACTAGCGGACATTTAAAAATGGCGCCGCCTGGCAAGATGCAAATGAAGCCCGGGAAATTCAAATCCCAGGCTTCATTTGCAACTCCGGTTGCCTACATTACCACTCTAGTTCGACCTAGGGTGGTAGTGTAGACATACCCTTTCTTATCTTAATCACCCTGCTTCCCTCTGTTTATAAACAAGCTCCCTGCCAAAGGCAAACCTGGGAGGGCGAGCTCTGTTTGCAGTTAAGAGCTACCTCTGGAGCTAGTGCATGTGCTTTAAACAGACCTCAGTGTGAAATCCAGGGGTTCAAACTTTAGGGGGGCTCCTTATTGCCCTCTAAATGGTGCCCTTGGGAACTCTGTCTCCTCTCTCTTTCCCAGGCAGCATGAGCAGAGGCTGACAAAGTGTGATATTATGTGATACTTCGCCCTTCCTCCCACTCCACGACATCAGGAGGTACCTGTGACCCCTTGTGCATCCCCAGGGCCAGGACTAAGGATACTGACTGGTATCACCCCACCACTGAGTTTAGTTCTCTGGAGAGATACTGGTCAGCTGAACATTTTTAGCTGATGATTCATTGAGTTCTGTGTCATCTTGTCCCTAAATTATCGATGGGGGGTACCCACTGCAGGCACAAACAATTCATATTGACTTTGCAGAGACTTACGTGTGTATGAGGACAGAATCTGCCCCCAAAGCTTCTGCTGCCTTGCTGACAAGATTGCAAAACTTTTTGGCAAGTCTGTACCAACTTTCCGGCAACTGTCTGGAAATGATCTGATCCAAAGTTTGTCCTTTGACTTCCATGGGCCTTGATCAGGCCAAGAGCTTTTCTGCAGTCAGATGGTCTTAGGCTGGGTCTTCACTACAAAGAAAAGTCGGAAAAAGATACACAAATTGTGAACCGCAATTTGCATATCTTTTTCCGCTTTTCTTCCCAAAAGAGGCTTTTCCGTCTACGCGGGGCCAAATGTCAGAAAAAAACCCTCTTTCAGAACATCCCTTCTTCCTCGTAGAACAAGGTTCACAGGGATGCTGAAAAAACATGTCTGGTTTTCCAATTTTTTTTTCCGGAAAAGCAGACACATTCCTTGGACACAGCAGAGCTTTTCCAGGATACCTCTGGTATCCCAGAAAAGCTCTGTAGTCTAGATGTATGCTTGGATGTACAGTAGCCATAGCTGAGATGCTGTAAGGTAGCCAGTTGGAGGGAACAAAGGAAATACAGACTTTACTCCTCCGGGTTCCCATAGAAGTTAAAATCTAGAACTGTGCCCCGCCTCATTGCCTGCTAAGAAAGTCTTGGCCTGAAACTAATACCTTATTGGGAGCTGCATGGTTAAGCCCCCATTGGCTTTGAAAATCTCCACTTTGGTTCTTGGCACTACAAATCTGTTCATACACACAAACAAAGCAAGGACAGCAGAGAATCTTACCAAAACAAATGTAGAAATTGTAATCAAAACAAGACTAGATGTGTGTCTGAGTTGAGCCAGAGTGCAAACACAGAATGGCAGACAGAATGCAGGCAAACTGGAGTCCTCTGTCTCCAGGACCCTTGGGCCAGACGTAGTGTAGAACACTGCATGGATACTCCACAGCGTTCTTCAGATCCCAACCATTTACAGAAACATGAATGATTAATTGGCTCCTTTTTATCAGAGTGTGTTGACACACATATCTCAGCAAATATAAAAGCATTTGTGAGCCTTCGTCATGGTCCTCTTATTCTCATAAGGCTACGTCTACACTTTCTCATAAGGCTACGTCTATAATTTTCCCGATCCACCTGTGGGAGCTGCATGCTCCTCGCTCTGCCTGGGAGTTGCCCAACAGCCTGTGCACATGGGTACACATGGAGCGCCAATCTGGAGCACTCAGCTCCATGACACACTTACACAGGAACCCTTCAGTCCTTCTCACAAGGTTCCTGGACAGGCCTGCCTTACTTCGGCCACCTTCCCAAGACAAGCCACCACTAAGGCAGCAGGGATCATGGAACCACACGGCACAGGGTCATGCCCACACTCAGGCAGCATCCACTCCCAGTCAAGCATGGCGATGTTGAGGAGACAGGTCCCCTGCATGGGAACCTGCCGGGGGTAGGAAGAGCAGGGGACCCCAGTAGCATTCTCTCCAGCAAGTAGCCTCTGCCAGTCACACACTCCTCCCCCAACCCAGCCCCCTCCTCCAACAGGCAGGGATAGAAGTTCTCTCTCTGCAGGATGCTGGAACCAGTGTATGTGGGACATAGAAAGAAGCCGAGTTGTTCCATCCTTCCCTCCCACCCACATCCTCCTGGCCTGGCTGGCACCTTCCCATGCCTGCGTGTCCCCCGCCCCTTGTGGAGAAGCCCAGGAGAAGAGTCTCACAGGTGGCCTTGGCTAAAACTCTCCCTCAAGGCCTCTCAGATGAGCACTGCCCCTTGATGTGCTTGTTGAATTGTGCTGGTGTCCAGCTGCTCATTAGCCCTGGCCAGCCGCTCAGCCTCTGCCCCTCACCCTGGAAGGAAAGTCTCCCCCTTGCTTTTGCAAAGGTTGTGGAGCACAGAGCAGGCCTGCACCACAAAGGGGATTCTTCGCTCACTGAGGTCCAGGTGGGCGGGGAGACTCCTGAACCTCCCCTTTAAGCAGCTGAACGCACACTCAACAACCATGTGGCATCTGCTCAGACTAGCTTTGAAGTGCTTCTTGGTGGGGTCCAGGCTGCCAAGGGAGCAAGAGGTAGGCTATATCGCCCAGGATGTACATGGACATGTCCACATCCCTGACCCTGATGGTGCAGTTGGGGAAAATAGTGCCAGTGTGCATCTTCTGGAACAGGCTGGAGTTCTGGAAGATGCGGGAGTCGTGTGCCCTTCTTGGCCACTCATCATTGATGTCCATGAATCAGCCCTTGTGGTCCACCAGGCCCTTCAGCATCATCGTGAAATACCCCTTCCTGTTTATATAGTCCGGGGCACAGTGGTCGGGGGGCCAGGATGGGGATATGAGTGGCATGTATGCTCCCCTTCCCTACAGTTGGGGGAGCCCATGGTGGCAAAGCCATCAATGATACTGTCCATGTTGCCCAGAGCGATGACCCTCAGTAGCAGCATGTGGTCGATAGCCTCGGCTATCTGCAGGATCACACCAAACTGGCTCCTGATGGAAACGCAGCTGCCCAGCGTGGTGAGCTTCCACCAGGTGATGGTGACATGCTTTTGCACAGGGATGGCGGGTGTCCCGTCACCTGAAGGCAGAGGCGAGCTATTCACAGAGCTCCAGGAAGGTGGCCTTCCACATGTGGAAGTTTTGGAGCCACTGCTGGTCGTCCCATCACTGCATGTCAACACGATCCCCCCTAGCTGAAATTGGTCTCCCTCCCCCAGAAGCAGCGTTTGACGGCATCCAAGGAGTTTAGGGGCATTTGCATCAGCAGGAGCGCCAGGACCTAGGTGAAGGGGTGCTCCGGTTCAAGCTGGCCATCGTCCTGCTGTAGCAACACGTGGGCAGTCTGGATGAACTGCACCATGAGGCACAGCACGAGGCCCATGAGCATGGCGCTGCCCTGCAGCAGCAACCAGAGTGCACTGTGTCAGTTTGGTGTCCCACGGGGGGGAGGCAGTGCAGAAGGGACACGTGAGAGGAGCCCCAGAAAGCACACATCTCAGCTTGCCCGACCAAGCAGCCACAGGAAGTAGTTGACATCCTGGTGCCCTCCCCCGAGTGCTTCCGGGGGCTCTAAATCAGAGGCAGGCTCCAATTCATGTGGACGTGCCATTCTGAAATAATTCGGCATTTCGATGCTCCCTCACAGTGTGGACGCGCTATTTCAGTTTTGTCATTTCGGGAATTATTTCCATTTTACTTATTTTGCAATTATTTCTTAGCGTAGACATGCCCTCACAGACCTAGCCCTCTGCTGTTAACTGGACTCTCTCGGATAATGCCCGGCCCCAAAAAAAGACAAGTATGGGTCTGATAGTATACTAAATAAAGGGAAATGTGCCAATATTGCTCTGTATTGCCAGGAAGCACGTTGTGAGGCATCAGCAAAGCACGCCCTGAACAGCCTCCACTGATTTGATGAGACACTTCAAACAAGTACCATTTAATTCTGCCATGTCCCACATAACCAAAACTATGCACGCACACTGCAATCAAGCAAGCAGTTATCCACAGCTGCGTTTATATCTGGCACCTTATAAATAAACCAGGATCTTATTTTTAAATGCCATGCTGACAGAAAAAAGGCCAAGGGAATCCTCCTATTCATACTCACAATGCGAGTCTGTTCTTAAGATCTCACCTTCAGAGCTGGTAAGGCAGATGTCTGGTTGGCGGTTTCAAGTGGAGTGCCCCAAGGATTGGTTTTAGGGCTGGGTTTTTTTAAACATCTTTATTAATGACTTGGATGAGAGGATGGATTGCACCCTCAGCACATTCCAGGTGACACTAAGCTAGGGGGAGAAGTAAATACGCTGGAGGCAGGGATAGGGTCCAGAGTGACCTAGACAAATTGGAGGATTGGGCCTAAAGAAATCTGATGAGGTTCAACCAGGACAAGTTCAGAGTCCTGCACTTGGGACTGAAGAATCCCAAGCATTGTTACAGGCTGGGGACCGACTGGCTAAGCAGCATTTCAGCAAAAAAGGACCCGGGAATTACAGTGGATGAGAAGCTGGATATAGTCAACAGTGTGCCCTTGTAGCCAAGAAGGCTTATGGTACATTAGGGTGCATTAGGAGGAGCATTGCCAGCAGATCTAGAGAAGTGATTATTCCTCTCTATCCGGCACTGGTGAGGCCACATCTGGAGTATTGCATCCAGTTCTGGCCCCCCCCTCCCCCACTACAGAAAGGATGTGGACGCATTGGAGAGGGTCAAGCAGAAGGCAACCAAAATGATGAGGGGGCTGGAGCACATTACTTACGTGGAGAGGCTGAGGGATTTGGGCTTATTTAGCCTACAAAAGAGAAGAGTGATGGGGGTTTTGATAGCAGCCTTCAACTTCCTGAAGAGGATGGAGAAAGGTATTCTGCAAGGGATGGCAGAACAAGGAGCAATGGTCTCAAGTTGCAGTGTGGGAGGTCTATGTTGGATATTAGGAAAAACTATTTCCCTGGGAGGCTGGTGAAGCACTGGAATGGGTTACCTAGGGAGGGGGTGGAATCTCCATCCCTAGAAGTTTTTTAAGTCCCGGCTTGACAAAGCCCTGGCTGGGATGATTTAGTTGGGGTTGGTCCTGCTTTGGGCAGGGGGCTGGACTCAATGACTCCTGAGGTCTCTTCCAGCCGTAGGATTCTAGGAGTCTATGATTCTATGTCTAACCTGACATACAAGATTGAGACATGCTGTGGCGGGGCAGCCCCGCCACTTCCGGAGACGGCCGTGGCCAGGGGGCGCCCCGAACCCGGGGAGACGCTGTTAGGGCCGGCCGGCCTGAGCGACAGGGAGAATCGGCGTCCGCCCGGCCCCGCCCCACGCGTGACGTCATCAACGCGACGGAGAGACGCGGCGCCCGTAGATGACGCAGGGCGAGATGTCATTGGCCTGCGTCGGGCGGGGGATTTAAAAATAGCCGCCGCCTGCCCGGTAAGGAGGGGCGAGCGGAGGGACGGAGCAACCCCAGAGGAGCCGGGGGAGACCGGTTACTGGCGACCCTGGGTGAGGTTAAACCCAGGGGGCCGAAGATAAGGGAGAATGGACCGGGGGAGAGAAAGAAGTGACCCAGGGCGGGGCCGCAGAACCCGTGAGCGGGGGAGTTTAGGGTTCACAGACGCCCCCCCCGTTTTGAGTGAGGACCAGTGTCCTGACTCTAGGGCCCTGGGTTGGGGTCCGGAGCGAGGGCGGGCCCGGACCCCCTTCCTCTCCCCCTATCCCAAGTGTGGGGTCGTGGAAGCAGCGACGGTGTAACCCGTGCGGGGCATAGCGCGGTGAGACTATTGGGGTTTACGAGACCCTTGAGCGATAAGAGGGGCGCGCCTGACACCAGTATGGTAAAAAGGGGGGGGTGTCCCCCTCCCCCCTCGCCTTCCGGGGGAGGGCGCCCTACACATGCACAAAAATAAGATATCCAGATTCAGCAGACGGTAACTTTAAAAGGGTATGTTACAAGGCCACAAGCAGAATGCAAGCAGCACTGCATAGTCCCATGATGGCTGGGTGGGCAGCTTCTTCCACACATGCTCCTGTATGGGAATACCTGGTCAAAGATGGCCAGGTAGCTTTGAAAAAGGCCCTGTTGCCATGTAATATGCAAATCTATTGCTGTAGTATTAGGAAATAGCACAGCTCAGTAACATTTCTAAATTAAATAAATGGCAGCGTTAATACTGAACAGTGGATATATTTGCAGAATAGATAGAAGTAATTAAAGTATTTAACATGAACTCCTACTCTGGGAGAATTCAGGATGGATAGCTACTTAGAGTGAGAGCAGAGAAATTTGGCAACGAACTGTTATGACTGACCGGATATAAACAAAAAAAGTCACTGTAGTCATTACTGCCTTATTTGGAGCTAAAGAAACAAACCAGGACTCTAAAATATTACTTGTGTTTACTTGTAGCTTACTTCCCCCCTTCACTCCCTCCGCACACAAAGAGTATGTCTACACTGCATTCCTCTTTCAAGAGAGGAATGCAAATGCAGACAAACAAAATTGCAAATGAAGCGTGGATTTGAATTTTTCTCACTTTCTTTGCATAATCGCAGCCAGCTGCTTTTTCGAGATACCCTATTTTGAGATAAAAAATGCTGTGTAGATACGGTTTTTCAAGAAAAACACCCTTCTTTCGAAATAACCCTGAAACCTAACAAGAAATAACCGCATCCACACAGCGTATTTTATCTTGAAATAGGGCATTTCGAAAAAGCGTCTAGCCGCAATTACGCAAATGAAGCATGGGAAATTCAAATCCACGCTTCATTTGCAATTTCATTTTTCTGCATTTGCATTCCTCTCTCAAAAGAGGAATGCAGCGTGGACATACCCAAACACACACATTCGCTCTCATTCTCACTCTGGGTTGTTAAGTACAGTGTCGTGTTTGAAGATTGATACTTGTTCTGTACAAAATGGGTTGTTCAATGTAAAACAGAACCAATTTAAAAGAGAATTTGGGGAGTAGGGAATTTAACACAGGCCATCAGACTTCCTCTATGCCAATTAGTCTGTGCCTCAATTAGTCCCTACCTTTAAAATTAAGGTAATAGTACCACTCTGCATCCCAGAAGAAAGGAGAGGATACACACAATATTGTTTGGGGCATTCCAATCCTATAAGAAGAGGAGCCAAATACCTAAGACAGACACATGCCTGGACTGGTTAATTGCAGTATGGAACTTGTTGCACCAAGCAAAGAAACCCAGATAGAAAACTGTCCCAAGCAGGCAGCAATATGCAATGAAATAGCTGTACTTTCCTTACCACACAACTGATATACCTGCTCTTGGGCAGGGAGGATGAAAGTGGGCAGAATCTATCTATTTCCTGCCATAGCCATCTGTAATGCCTACATTTTTCTACCTTCTCCCCATCTGGAAGGAAATGATGCTTGTATCTCACCTCAGCTTTAAAGAAATCTCAACCCCCTCCAAAAAAAAGAGAAAGAAATTGGGAATAGTGAAAAAGATCTAAGTACAGTTCCTTTACCCTTGCAGCCCACGGAGATTCAGTATAGAAACTGCCCCAAAGCGGGAGCAATTTTACTTTCTGAGCTTAGGAAGCCTGAGCTGGGACATGATTTTCCCTCTACCCATCCCCACCCCCCTAAAGTTCAAAACAAGTCAATTGAGAAAGGTGACCTAAGTCTCTCTCCCTAGTACTTGGAATTTGTAACCAGAAAAAAGTTCTGGAAGGCTTTGTCTTCACTCAGAAAAAAAGGTGTTTTGACCACCATACATTATTCTGTAAGGGTGAAGCCATGCTAAGAACTGGCGGTTAGCACCCTGGCCTTTCAGGGCCCCAAAAGGAATCATGTTCTATTATTGTTAGTCCTTTATGTAAGAGCCAGAAATACAGATAAAGTACACGATGGGGTGTATGGTGTAAAGGTTTTATTCTGCAGCAGTTTGGCGGTGACAAGCACCAGCAAATTCCCCATGAACAAATGGGCAAATTCCAAACTGGAGTTCATTAAAGCTGTTGCACTCTGTGTTCTGTATAGGAAATGTGTTTTCAGACTAGGTTAAGGAGTTTCTACCATTTGATAACTTTTGTATCCCTCCTCAAAAGGCAGGTGCTGTAGTGACCAGAAGCCAGATCCTCAATGTAACAAGTGACCTTAATGGAGCCAGTTTACACAAGATAAGTATCTGGTCCCATCTCTCTAACGTTACAGAGCTTAAAGAGAGAGAGAGAGAGACTAATCTAAAGTTTCTAAAAATATTGGCCCTGACATTTGCTCCCACAGAACTATTTTAAGTCCAGGGCTGGAACCAAGTGCAGTATCCCCCACAGGAAAGATGTGACCCTTCCCTTTCCAATGATAATGTTTCAGCCCTGCCAGTTACCAAATACTGGACATTAAACTAGTGTTTTTTTTAAATCCGCATGCACATTTTAAATGGGTCTGAAAACTTTATCCCCAAGACAAGAGCTATTCTAAGAACTTCTGCTGTTGACAGCTGCTTGCTAGGTCAGCGTGTGTTCCCATAGGGCACCGTGGCCTGCAGTGTAGGAGTGATAATGCCAGATGGGATGATGAAATTCCTGGAATTACAGAGGTTAAAATGTTTGTGCAGATTGGGTAAGTGATATTCACTGGCACTGAACATAAATCTGGTGGTAAGCACAGAGGCACCATCAGACGCCTTCGATACAACCCCACAGGCAACTTCTGTCGCCTCACCCTGGGACTGTTCATCATGGTGCCAATCCCCTACCAAAACCACGAGCCTCACTTTGGATGCTGGAAGCAATGACCACCCACATAAGAGACCACTGCTGAGGCAGCGACAACCCACCGTTGTTTTTCTGATGGGACTGAAACTCCCACCTCCCTGACCCAAGCAGAGAGGGAACAGCAGGACTCTAGCCCTCCACTGCCCTTCTGCTGGGTGGGCTTCGGTGTCCCTCCTCTCTGGTTTATTCCCTTTCAAAAGGTTGGAAATCACCTAGGATGCACAAGGTCTCACTGCCCTCACCCCCTCCCCAGATCCCAGCAGAGGGCCTTGTGTTGCGGGCAGGGGAGAATTCAGTGCCTGCCGAGGCAGGAAATATATTCATGTTTTTGCCCTGTCTGGCTGTGCTGAATGCTAAGTTACACAGAAAAGTTACAATTATTCAAGCAAAGCAAACATAGAATCTTCAGAGAATTTAGCTGCCAAACCTCTCCTGAGCACAAACAAACAGCTTATAACTCAGCCACATTTGGATGCCTTTTCACCAGGGCAGCACAAGAGCCCTCCTTGACCTTAGCAGACTCACCTCCCCCTTTGCAAATTTAATGTCTTGAGGTACTGGAGCTGCTTGTCAAAACATTGTTAAGAATTTAACACAGACAGAACTTTTTCCCTCGCTGCCTTTTCGGAAACAGCCAAACCAATTGTGCTGAAGCTTTACCTCCCCCTCACTCCAAAAAAAATCCAGCCTGGAAAATGTCATCCTATATAGTTAAAGTATAAGGAATAGGCAACAGCCTTATAATGGAAAGCTTAACTGCAGGCCTGGTACAACTGAAAAATCCAGTTTTCTGGGCATGTAATTTGTAAGGATGCAGTCACCACCACTAATACTTTGCAGCTATACAGTGGGCCTTTCAACCAAAAGCACTTTACTCATTATAATTCTCAACATCCATTAAGTTTTAGTGTGTCTACTTTAGATAGATAACCCCTCTGCCTCAATGTAAGTAATTTTGCCAAAGACTGCCCAGTGTATCAAAGGCACAGTGAGGAAAAAGTTCCTGCCTCCCATGCCTATAAGCCCCTAAATCACACTTCCTCATTTACACAAGCAAATCTGTAGGGAGCAAATACAGAGACTGTTGTTTAGCACATGCCTACCTGTGCTGCAGCCAGTGTCTATTCCTTAAACAGTTAGCTGTGCCCATTTTAACAAATGCATGGTCTTATATATTGCTGCTGTTTCTCTTTCCAACGTGAACACTTCCAGTTTTAATAAATGCCTTTATAAATGTTTGTTCCTTCCTGTCTGACCCTGTGTCATTAACTGCATGAAAAATGCCAGAGTGAACTTTGAAGGCATATAGTTAATAGAAGAAAAAAAGGATTAATCTAGGCTACAAAGGTTTCCTTAATATATACTGATAAAAAAAAACCCACAGCAAATATCACCACTTACCATCACACAGTGTTTTAAAAACCTGAGCTTCCAAGCTTGAATTTACTGAACAGGTTATTCTGATCTTCCACAGACAACTGGTGAGTAATATGGGATTTTAGCAGAGTAACTGTTTTTGACAAACATTCAGAAGTGTAGGTCAAATACAGGGTGAAATACCAGCCATCAGAAAAAGGTTATTAAAATACCATTTTCCCATGATATTTGTTCTGGAGCTCTGGATATGTCCAGTTGTGATCCACCTGAGCTTTGGGGGAGTGAAGGGGATCTTTAATCCACACTCACATGGTTCAAGTCTGGGTTTTTCATCCATATTCTTAGCCAGAGGTGGGGAACCTTTTTTGGGGTCAGGGGCCACTGACCAACAGAAAAATCAGTTGGGGGGACACACATAAGTGAGAAGCAAAAAACAAACAAACAAGCCCTCTGTCAAGGCTGATTCCCCACTCTGGCATGATGAATGCAGAAGTGGGGGCCAGCAAAAGTACCCCAAAACCTTATCTTTCCAGGCTTTGGTATAAAACTTCCCCCCAAAATCCTAAAAACCTAAATTTTGGAAATAAAAATCCACTGCCACCATCAAGTGCTTTTGAACCCACAAACAGGGGTGGACACTTGAACCCAACCCCAGGGCACCCCAAGCTCTTTTCCCCAAAGAGCTTGAAAAAGAAAAGAGAAAAAACAAACTGCGGGCTGTGGCTGCTATCCCCTAGTCAGAGGCATGCAGATCCCACAGAGATTTCCCAGGCCACAGAACTGAACCAATACCAGGTTAATAAAAAAGAAAGAACTTTTATTATCAAAACAATACTCCTGTTACAAGCATAGTTGGATTGGCTAGATGGTAAGAGCCACCAATTAATAAACTCATGGGGAATTTCCCACGGGAACAAAATTTAGTTACAAAAGAGAGGAAAACCCATTTCTAAATGCACAGACATCAGATTCCCATTACCAAACCATAAAACAATAAAACCTAAGAGATTTAGCTAGACGTTGCCCTACTTACGACGGTGAAGAGTCTTTTCTTGGAGAGGGACATATTGTCTGTCCCACTCAGTATCTGGAGAGTAAACTGCCCAGGGACAAAGGAGGGAAAAACCAAAAATTCCTTTGTCCCCATTTGAAATTTCTACCTGCATTTCTATTGGCTGACTGCTACCTGGCTAGGTACAGTTAACCCCTTAGTCCTCAGGCTGCTGCCCATCCCTCATGGTCATGAAACCTTCACTGATGTGGCCCCTGAGTGAGGAGGAGAAAGACCCTCCCCACATTCCCCACACACACCAGAGCCTAAGGGGCACAGCCTAGTAGATTTTGTGTGCTCCAGTCCTATGATGTGGCAGTGGGGGGGCTGGAGGGACAGTGCAAGCTCCCCAATGCTGGGGGTAGGGAGCAGCCCTGATCCTTGGAGGCTAGATCCAGGCAGGCCTGAGGTTCCCCACCCCTGTTTTTAATGTTCCAGTATTCCTTGATCTTCATCCACAATCTTATTCCTTACAGGTTGCAGATCTCATTTTATGATCATCAAGTTCAGTTATAAAATTAGAGCCTCTAATTCTGTTTATTCAGCTCATTGAACAAAAAGCCCATACATGCCAAGGACTTTTGCCAAGCCATGCCATGCTGCCTCCTGGGGAAAGGGAGAGGATGGATTCAAGCAAGGTGAGAGAATTCATAGCACAGGGCTCAACAAAATCTAGTTCTGTAAAAATGGCACAAGGCTTCCATCATGCTGTCTGGAGTAGCTCACGACAGGGAGTGCCAACCTCAGGGCAGACCATCAAAAACAAGGCCCGACACCACCCAAGAGCATCTGTAGCACTCCAGCCTCCTTCCAGTAGGGTTTACTTCTCTATACCTTCTGAAATCTGGGTTGCAGAGGGTTTGCAGGGCTAATTGGGAACAGAGGAAAGATACTCAGGGAGAGGTGATGGGAGAATACAGACAGACACGTGGTGCGAGACAGACAGGTGGCGTGAGGAGGGGAAGGGGGGTGGCAGCTGCAGTTTTCTACAGGAAGAGAAGAACAGGCAGTAAGGTAATACTGGAACATCCTCACCCAAGATTTGCAAGGACAGGGATCTGATGAAAGGTTAAGGAGCCATAAGTTCAGAAGTAGAAGAACAAGAGTTGGCATGGGGTGGGAATTTGCCATGTTTGAGATTGAAGAAGCTCATTTGGAAACAGTATATGGGGCCTGTGATGGATAGAAGGAGTGCTGGCCCTTTCTGAACATCCCAGCATTCGGTTCCTAAAGGGCTAAAATCAGGTAGCTAGGGAGTGTTAGCAGGAAGCTAGGAGAGCCAATGGGAGAAGGTATTGAGATTTGAATTGGACAATATACCTGCCTACTGTTTTTCTTTGTGTGAGTTTTTAAGCCAGGAGTTGGGTGAACAAGATGAATTGAACCAGACAGAACTACCATGCCTACAAAGTATTCTGGGCATGGAAATGGACTGGACCTTGAAGTACGGATCATGAGTAGGTAGGGAAATGTCTAGTTAGACATGATCAGGTTATTTTCTTTGTTTTGTTATTTGATTAAACTTCTCTTTGCTAAGTCCATATGCTCCCCCCCGCCACATATGTCGTAACTTTAAGCTGTATCCCAGGGATGGAATTTCTCTGTGTTTTAAAATTATTCTTTTGTCAGTGGCATTAAAACACCTAGCAACTAAGTACACTTTATCGAGTATATTTTTGGTTTTATTAATAAAATCACCTTTTTTAAGGCAATGATTTGATTCTCGTGTCTTGGAAGATAATACAAGGTCTGTGTATGTGTGCCTGAGACTGAGTGGTCAGCTATCAAAGATTGCAGTTTTCTCTTTCCTTTTTTTTCAAGCTCTCTTGTGGTAAAAGAGCTTTGGGGTACTGCTCTGGAAGACGTTTCAAATGCTTCTTCCTAGGTTCAAAAAAGAAAGGGGTTTTTTACTTGGTGGTGGCAGCTACCTCCCAAGGCAAGGGAATCTGTGACCTTGAGGAGCTTTTCAGCAAAAGCCTATATAGCCATGGTGTCCCAGCAGTTCTGAAGCAATAGCCGCTATAATGGCTACTGCTATACCAAACTAGCCACTGAAAATGTAAATAATTTTGTGAACCAACTAGCCACACTCAACCAGCCAAATAGCCACATTTGGCTGGTGGGTAGCGTTTTGGACACCACGGCTATAGAGGCAAGGTATTATTAAGGTCTCTTGCGGGCCCTCATCTTTAGCACTTGGACTGCCAGAGTGGAGAACAGCCTTGACAAGGCCCTTTCCTAAAATGATGCCCCCGAGTTTCCAGCACTTGACATATTTTGAAGAAAGCTGTAAGTGGAAAGGGCCACCTACATACTGTGCATATTTCACTGGAGCTTACAAACCACTGAAACATCCACAGCCTGTGATTTGAGAGGAGAGCTTTGAAATAACTCGACCGTTACAGTTGAATCCATGGTTGTCCTTCAGTCCAGCTCATCTGGAGTTTCCTATGTTTTAGAGGGAAAACGTTAGAAAACTTTAAGCCAAGGTTATAGCAATCCTGAAAAACACTGCAAAATATTTTCACTGCAGTCATAAATGAACAGTGAAGTCAAAGTCTGACTAATATTCCATTGCTAGGCCCCATCTGAAAGCAATTGAGCAATCTGAATTAACTCCTTAGGTCTCAAACCCTCAGAAGCCTCTGCTCTGCAAAAACAGACCCATGGGCTCAGCTTTATTCCCACGAGCAGTTCCAGCCATGGAACAGCGGACCACTCCTGCCTGTTACACTATTAGAGTCCTAGGGCACAGCTACATTACCAGGAAGATCAAGGCTGCAGTGGTTACATAAGAACATAACATAAGAACGGCCGTACTGGGTCAGACCAAAGGTCCATCTAGCCCAGTATCCTGTCTGCTGACAGTGGCCAGCACCAGGTGCCCCAGAGAGGGTGGACCGAAGACAATGATCAAGTGATTTGTCTCCTGCCATCCCTCTCCAGCCTCTGACAGACAGAGGCCAAGGACACCATTTTATCCCCTGGCTAATAGCCTTTTATGGACCTAACCTCCATGAAATTATCTAGCTTCTCTTTAAACTCTATTATAGTCCTAGCCTTCACAGCCTCCTCTGGCAAGGAGTTCCACAGGTTGACTACACGCTGTGTGAAGAAGAACTTTCTTTTATTAGTTTTAAACCTGCTCCCCATTAATTTTATTTGGTGTCCTCTAGTTCTTCTATTATGGGAACTAATAAATAACTTTTCTTTATCGGCCCTCTCCACACCACTCATGATTTTATAAACCTCTATCATATCCCCCTCAGTCTCCTCTTTTCTAAACTGAAAAGTCCCAGTCGCTTTAACCTCTCCTCATATGGGACCCGTTCCAAACCCCTAATCATTTTAGTTGCCCTTTTCTGAACCCTTTCCAAGGCCAAAATATCTTTTTTGAGGTGAGGAGACCACATCTGTACACAGTATTCAAGATGTGGGCATACCATAGTTTTATACAGGGGCAGTAAGATATTCTGGGTCTTATTTTCTATCCCTTTCCTAATAATTCCTAGCATCCTATTTGCCTTTTTGACCACTGCTGCACACCAAATTAGCCCCCATCATACTGTACGTATAGTTGGGGTTATTTTTCCCGATGTGCATTACTTTACACTTATCCACATTAAATTTCATTTGCCATTTTGTTGCCCAATCACTCAGTTTGGTGAGATCTTCTTGGAGTCCCTCACAGTCTGCTTCTGGCTTGACTGTCCTAAACAGTTTTGTACATCTGCAAACTTTACTACCTCACTGCTTACCCCTTTCTCCAGATCATTTATGAATAAGTTGAAAAGGATTGGTCCCAGGACTGACCCTTGGGGTACGCCACTAGTTACCCTTCTCCACTCTGAACATTTACCATTTATTCCTACCCTTTGTTTCCTGTCTTTTAACCAGTTCTCAGTCCAAGAAAGGACCTTCCCTCTTATTCCATGGCCATGTAATTTACACAAGAGCCTTTGGTGAGGGACCTTGTCAAAGGCTTTCTGAAAATCCAAGTATACTATATCTACTGGATCCCCCTTGTCCGCATGTTTGTTAACCCCTTCAAAGAACTCTAACAGATTAGTAAGACAGGATTTCCCTTTACAGAAACCATGTTGACTTTTGTCCAACAAATTATGTTCTTCTACATGCTTCACAATTTTATTCTTTACTATTGTTTCGACTAATTTGCCCAGAACTGAAGTTAGACTTATCGGTCTGTAATTGCCAGGATCGCCTCTAGAGCCCTTTTTAAATATTGGTGTCACGTTGGCTACCTTCCAGTCATTAGGTACGGAAGCCGATTTAAAGGATAGGTTACAAACCACAGATAATAGCTCAGCAATTTCCCATCTGAGTTCTTTTAGAACCCTTGGATGAATGCCATCCGGTCCTGGAGATTTGTTAACATTAAGTTTTTCTATTTGTTCCAAAACCTCCTCTAATGACACTTCAATCCGGGACAGTTCCTCAGATTCATCACCCACAAAGGACGGTGCAGATTCAGGAATCTCCCCAACGTCCTCAGCCGTGAAGACTGAAGCAAAGAAATCATTTAGTTTCTCTGCAATGGCTTTATCGTCCTTGATTGCTCCTTTTATAGCTCGATCATCTAGGGGACCCACAGGTTTTTTAGCAGGCTTCCTGCTTCTAATGTACTTAAAAAACATTTTGTTATTTCTTTTTGAGTTTTTGGCTAGCTGTTCCTCAATCTTTTTTTGCTTTTCTTACTACATTTTTACACTTGATTTGACAGTGTTTATGTTCCTTTCTATTTATCTCACTAGTATTGGACTTCCACTTCTTAAAAGATACCTTTTTGTCCCTCACTGCTTCTTTTACATGGTGGTTAAGCCACGGTGACTCTCTTTTAGGTCTCTTGCTATGCTTTTTAATTTGGGGTATACATTTAAGTTGGGCCTCTATTATGGTGTCTTTAAAAAGTTTCCATGCAGCTTTCAGGGATTTGGCTCTAGTCACTGTGCCTTTTAATTTCTGTTTAACAAACCTCCTCATTTTTGTGTAATTCCCCTTTTTGAAATTAAATGCCAGGGTGCTGGACTGCTGAGGTGTTCTTCCCACCACAGGACTGTTGAATGTTATTATATTATGGTCACTATTCCCAAGCGGTCCTGTAACGGTTATATCCTGGACCTGATCCTGCACTCCACTCAGGACTAAATCGAGAATTGCCTCTCCCCTTGTGGGTTCCTGTACCAGCTGCTCCAAGAAGCAGTCATTTAAGCCATTGAGAAATTTTATCTCCGCTTCTCTTCCTGAGGTGACATGGATCCAGTCAATATGGGGGTAATTAAAATCCCCCATTATTACAGAGTTCTTTATTTTGGTAGCCTCTCTAATCTCCCTTAGCATTTCAATGTCAGTATCGCTGTCCAGGTCAGGTGGTCAGTAATATATCCCTACTGCTAATTTCTTATTATTGGAGCATGGAATTACTATCCATAGCGATTCTATTGAACATGTTGATTCACTTAATATTTTTATATTGATCTTAATATTTTTATATATTTTTATGGTTGATCTTCCAGCATTCGATTTAGTGGGTCTAGTGGAGACACACTAAATCAAATGCTGAGGGTGTCCCCTTCGACACCTACTCCTTGTAACAGGAGTATCAGGAAAGTCGAGAGAGCATTTCTCCCATCAACCTTCCACAGGAAGGACAGCACCATAGCTTGGTTTAAGGTAATTCGACTCCAGCTACATTTTTTAACGTAGCTGGAAATGCGTACTTGAAGCCAACCTTCCCCCATACTGTAGATGTGCCCCTAGGGACTACTACTTCTCTCTGTAGTTCAAACAGGACTTTATTCCCATAAACAGATGAGCACATAAGGGTCAGTATATGCAAGACTGTGATGTAACTCAAAGGCCAGAGTTAGCCACCCTTGCACACATTGAGTAGTCCCATAGATTCACGCAACTCAGTCAACCTGTGGAACTCCTTGCCAGAGGATGTTGTGAAGACCAGGATATTAACAGGGTTCAAAAAAGAGCTAGATATATTAATGGAGGATCGGTCCCTCATCATCCATTAGCCAAGATGGGTAGGAATGGTGTCCCTAGCCTCTGATGTCAGAGGTTGGGAATGGGTGACAGAAGGGAGGGATCACTAGATGATTACCTGTTCTGTTCATTCCCTCTGGGGCACCTTGCATTGGCCACTTTTGGCAGACAGGATACTGGGCTAGATGGTCCTTTGGTCTGACCTAGTGTGGCCATTTTTGTGTTTTTATGTCCTTATGTAGATTTCAATGGGTGGGCTAATTGAGCAAGTTACTTCAGCACAGGATCAGGGATGGGAGCACATGCTCACCGAGAGCAAAGTGTTAAGAATTCCATTCAACAGCAGTGTCCAAAACAGGTGAAATTATATTTCAGAGAAAACACGGGGCAATATTACGAAAACCCAACATTTTCTTATCTTTGAATCACAGATGTTAATAAATATTGACTCCAAAAATGTGACTTCACTATCAAAATTAACCATGAAAATTGGGGACATTAGAGAAGAGGGAGGATAATGCTGAAGTGCTGGTGATGTGCACTAGAAATGGTTTCATGGAGGGGATAAACTTCATTAGCTTCTCCTCAATGCATGATTCTCTTAAACACCATGGGGAATGAAGTTTCACTACTTTATTACAGTGTGGAATCATTGCTATCTGAACTGCAGACATTTCTGAAGTGCTAAGTTTGCTAAGAAGCACTGAATGAAGTTTCAGTCCAACTTCTGTGTAATGTTAACTACTCCTTGGTGTCAATACCACATTAGAAATCATGGCTCATTTTGAACGTACTTGAACATCAGGCTTTCAAGGGCTGGATTCAAAGAAAGGAAAGAGAAATCTGGCCAGTGAAAGGGGGAAAGATGAGGTGCAGTCTCCTCTGAGGAAACTAGGCTGGGGCATGCAACCCAAAGTGTTGCCAACACCCTTGAACATAGATGGGTGTCAGGCAGTGCCTACTTTGTTAAAATAAATTCAAAAGAATAAATGATGGGCCAGGACTCTAAACAGCACCCTCTGCACAGCTTGATTTTACATGCGCCATCCATGCAAGGTCACACCTTGCATATAAATGAAGAATTGTATACATTACTAAAAGCCACTGACAGAAGAGAAGCTAGGGCTATGCCCTGGCATGAAGAGAGGTGCCAGACCTGTGACCTAGCATAAATTAAGTGCCGGTGGAAATGCACAAAGCTACAAGCTGCACTGTAGAGGGAGGAGACCAGCCGCCGAGCCCTGTGCCTGAAGGGTGGTGCAAACAATCCAAGTACGTGCCTGCACAATACAGCTAGGCCATCCAGCGCTGCCCTTGGAGTGTTGGAGGACCACGGCCCCCCACGACGGAAATGCCACAAGCACGTCTGAAGGACACAGGCAGCCTGCATTTCAAGGAGAATTGCCATGAACAAACGTTTTTATACAGAGAACTTGAAGATGTCAAAGATTGAGACATTTAGAAAAGCAGCATGACAACTACCTGTGTTCAAATGTATTATTTTCTTAAAAAGCAAGGACTGGGGGGATGGGATCGAGTCATGATCTTAGGATTTATTTGTTTGCTTTTTTTTTTTAAGCCTTTAAGGATATACATTTGTATCATGTTTTCAGGCTCCTCCCAACAACCACAAAGTCTAGCAACTTTTTTAAATGAAAACCAACATTCTCAGTCACATGCTGCCAGATCCGGGGCCTTCAAGTTAACAACACTCTACATTAGCAGGAACTCACTGCAGAGAGCAGGGGGGCTCAGTAGGTTGCTACAGACCCATTACCTGGAGAATCTTCTTGTAATTATGGCCTGAAAAATGTACCCACACATAATGCAGCTGTCAGATACTCAGGCGGGCCCGTGATGAATGCACCTCACAGGAAATCCAATCCATGTCTTCTCTCATCTCCTGTTCTGTTGGCATCAGTGGGAATTGTGAATGCACCTTGGCGGGCCCTGATCCGATAAACATCAAAGGGCAAGTCTCTTTACCCACATGAGTTCAGTGTTTGTAGAACTGGCATGTTAAAGAGCCACAGGCACACAGTCATACTGAGGTAGCTATTAATTCTCAGTTCAGTGTGCTGAAAGGAACTGTGCTGTCATTTTGATGTACAGGGACTGTCATATTTTACCTTCATTTTCCTACTAACAGGATCTGGTCTGGTTAAATAAACTCCTTAAATCAAGAGAGACACACGCTGCAAGGTCTGTCCTGCCTTGAGGACTGCAGGAATGAAAATACCCACTTGCCAGCCTTTCCGCTTATCGCTCTGTCCAACTGCTTGAGTTGGACCTTCTTCTGAAATGTGCTGCTGAATTACTGGCAGTGGGATCAATTCCAGGCAGACTGCATGTGCTTGTGATTTGATTAGGAGTTTTTTTTTTTTTTTAAAGTAGTGTGGAGTTTACTAGCAGAGGCTCTCTTGTCAAACTTTAAGCCCATTAAAAGCACTCCAAAATTATCTGCATTCTTACCAAATGGCAAATTAGATTTTATTTAGCTGCTTTTAAATCACTTTCAACTTCTTGATTTAATAAAAGTTGGAGTGCTGCCACATTCATAAATATGCTGGGAAAGAAATCTGAGCAATCTGCGACTGTGCAGCAATGGTTCCTTTTGGAGAGTTAGCAGCACCTCTGAAGTTTCTGTTCACCGCTAACTCTGCCATTCTGCCTTATTTGCAATGGAAAGCAGGAAGCAAATCCTGTCTCTACTGCGCTGCATGTGTACAAAACAGTTTCCAGTCGTTGCTTAACACCAGGATTAGTAATGGAGAGAGCCCAAGAACAGACAAACTTCCCATTGCTGCCATCACAGTGTCATTTAGGGCACGTCTATACAGCAGGGCTAAAGTCGAAATAAGCGACGCAACGTGAGCTACGCCAACTGCGTAGCGTAAGTCAAAGTAGCACCAAAAGCTTCAAGAAAGAGCACTCTTCCACCAACTTCCCTTACTCCTTGTACAATGAGGATTACAGGAGTCGGAGTAAGAAGTCCTTCAGCTCAACAGTATGTCAAAATAGCTGTTTATAGTGTAGACATGCACTATGTTATTATGGAATAGCGTCTGCTGTGTAGACGTACCCTTAGACTAGCTCTGAGCAGCATTATAGCAAGGAACAGTTTAGACACTGCTGCTGGCCTTTCACCACTGTCTGTAACATTGTTTGCAATTCAGAGACATTTCTACTCCTGTTAGGGAACACAGTACAGCTGCAAGTGCTCTTTCAAAAAAAAATCAGACTGAGGTTTTCCCCAGTGTGATCATGAAATCCTATTGGGTGTTTCACAAGGGAAAGCAAGCCCCAGCCAGTGCCTAAGTTGATCCTTTGCACCGTGCTGCTTACCTAAGTCCCCCTGCAATTGTCACTGGCTACTTCAGTCCCTGATCTAAATTGTAATAGCGCTGTGGACTGTCAAACCCGCACATGGCATTGTTCGACTCCACACACAGCAACACTTCAGTGGCCATTGAACACTTGCTGTACAACCAGCTGGTATCAGCTACTTTCGGAAGAAAAAACAAGGACTCTGGTGGCACCTTAAAGACTAACAATTTTATTCTGGCATAAGCTTCTGTGAGTTGCAATCACTTCATCAGATGCATAAAGCGAAAGAAAAAGAAACAGGTGGTAGGGATACAGTGATGGGAGTGTTACAACAGAGCTAATTCAGTCAGGGTGGCTGTGGATAAGAAGGTGAGAATACCTCAAGTGGAAAATTACAGTTCCTATTCAGCCCCATTCTGATAGTGTCAAATTTGCATATGAATTCCAGCTCAGCAGTTTCACAGTGCAGCCTGGTTTTGAAGTTTTTTTGCTTGAGGATGGCAACTTTCAAGTCTGTAATCGTGGCTATGTCTACACTGCGGCAGTTTTTCAGAAGAGGAAATGCAAATGAAGCGCTCATTTGCAATTCTCGTGCTCTCATTTGCATATTCTCTTCTGATCCTTTTTGCAGAAGCAGTTTTTGCGATAAAAAGCCCCGTGTAGATGGGGCTATTTGTTGGGAAAAAACCCATTTTGCACAAGATCCTGTAAACCTCATTTTTTGAGGGCTCCATCTGCAGGGCTTTTTATCACAAAAACCTACGGAAGAGAATATGCAAATCAACGCTCCATTTGCATTTCCTCTTCCAAAAAACTGCTGCAGTGTAGCCATAGCCTGAGTGTCCAAGGAGGTTAAAATGGTCTCCCACTGGCTTTTGTATGTTACCATTCTTAATGCCTGACTTGTGCCCATGTATTCTGATATACACAGTCTGGTGTATCCAATGTACATGGCAGAGGGGCATTGCTGGCACATGATGGCATAGATCCCATTAATGGATGTGCACGTGAACAAGCCTACCCATTTGGCCCACAATGCATCAACATTTTTATGGCTGACTTAGAACAACACTTCCTTAGCTCTTGGCCCCAAGTGCCCCTCCTCTGCTTGCACTATACTGATGGCATCTTCATCATCTGGACCCCCAGGAAGGAGACCAATCCTTGCAAAAAAACCATTGCCAGCTATGTCCACATCTACCCTAGTGACACCATCATAGGTCCTAAGCACACCAGCCCTACTTTCAATGGCTCATTCACCTGGAGGTCAAAGTTTAGACACCTGATGGATTATAAGGTGTTTAATCACAACCCGTCATTTAAAATGCCCTTTCCCTCAAATTTGCAAGAGTCTCATTTACCTATGGCTTTCACTGATCAAGAGATATCATTGATCTTCTTAAATATCACTCATAGCCTAGTCACAGTGTAGTTTGTGATTCCATGTGAAGGAGTCCACGGAAGGAGTTCCCTTCTCTCCACTGTCCTCGCCTCGGTCTAAGCCGTGATCCCGGGGCGGGGTTACTTGTGATCCCCACAGCACACAACACCCAGAGAGGGGTGTGAAGGGGACCCGGGCCCGCCCTCTCTTCAGGTCCTAGCCCAGGGCCCTAAGGTGGGGGGGCAATCGCCTCCCCCACAGGGCTAACTGCCGAAACTCACCAGTCCACAGGCAGTGCTCCTTCTGCCCACCCTGGGCCACTTCCTCACCCCCTGCTTAGGTCCTTGTTCGGGTGTCGCTCCTCCTGTCTGGTGGTCCCTCACCTGCCTCCATGCCCATCGCCCTCCTCTCTTATGGGCATCCCGACCCCCAGAGCGCATGCACTAGCATCCTCCGGGCCCGTCCCGAGCGCCCTTGCCCTAGCGCTCCGCAACCTGCCTCCACTGGCGTCCTCTGGGCTGGCGCCTACTGCGCAGGCACAGTTACTGCCCCGGCATGGGTTGGCCGCTGCCACTTTCCCTGCCATCGTGGGGAGAGCCAGCCGGCCGCTTGTCCCATCCTCCCGGGTTTTGCTCTGAACTATGCAGAGTTCCTTCACTCCGTCACATTCCATCACATGACTTTGCTCATTTCTAGTCCTCCTCAGGGTTGGGGGAGAGGGAGCTTGAAGATTTAGACCAAGTAACTAACACAACAATGGCTTTGAGCACTTGCAGAATAGCTGTGAGAGGTATGAAGTACTCCATTCACCTCACTAGATCCTAAATTCTAAAAATGGGTCAGGGCATAATGAAAACTGAAAATGGGGGAGAGTATAAAATTAAACTGAATCATGGGCTGCTATGGCAAATGTATTAGTTTTTAAATATGCATCCACTAGCCCAGATTATGTAACTTCATCTGAAGCTGCCACAGAATTACATCCACCTCGTCACAGTACACAAGTCCTTGTGTGTGGATGTGCTAGCAGCTACTCTATAGCTAAAGCAGCATTAAGATTTCTATCACACATCACTGTGGTGTCAGAGTCCAAGGTGATAGCCAAACAATTGTGCAACTTCTTTGGTACATTTTCTAGAATTTTACTTTTACGAGTGGAAATTCCCTTAGAGCACCCTTTCTAAAACTCATCTTAATGCACATTACATTTACATCCTGCCTTGTAAAGTGAATATGCAGATGACAGATCACTGACATCAGAACTCTCATGCAGCAGTAGCACGAGTTGTCATATCATGACAATGTCACATGAATGCTTCATACATGGTGCGTAAAAGTTAATAAGCAAACCAATCATTCTGAAGTCTAGTATCAGAGGGGTAGCCGTGTTAGTCTGAATCTGCAAAAGCGACGAGGAGTCCTGTGGTACCTTATAGACTAACTGAAGTGTAGGAGCATAAGCTTTCGTGGGCAAAGACCCACTTCGTCAGATGCATCTGACGAAGTGGGTCTTTGCCCATGAAAGCTTATGCTCCTACACTTCAGTTAGTCTATAAGGTGCCACAGGACTCCTCGTCGATTCTGAAGTCTATACTTCACCAAAAAAGTAAACACATAAAATATAGGTACTAAAGAGTTCCTTATTGTAATACCATTAATGTAGTACCTTGTAAAACCAAACAAATACAATAGTCCATAGGGCAACATCCTAGTATTATACTTGCTTAAAAATTAAAAATTTACATATTACTTCTTTTTAAGAATAGTTAACCAATTTTTTTTCTGCACAATCTGCCTCCAATCCTACTGCCCAATAAGCCATCGGTTTAATTAGAATCAGGACGCATGATGGTTCAGGAGATGAGGAAATATCTTCCCAAACAACTGACATACTATCTTGTGGCTACCACAAAGAGTGCCTCACTGCTCAGTGCAAAACACAACAAAAGTCCAACTGCATATAAGCAAACCAGCTCATTTCTGAACCTAAGAAAACTAGTTATGAACAATCAATATAGTATAAGCCAGTGGACACTTTCACCTTTTGAAAGTGCTATGTCCCTCTCATTTGAAGTCCCATAGGACTCGGGGGAAGTTACTTCAGTCTTGGTTATCAGCCGAAAGGGCCATTTGGATAACTGAGATTCTAGCCCCAGCTTTTAGTGGTGGAGGCATTTCTATTGCCTTCATTTGCATCAGCAATATTTTACTTTTCACTGAAATGTGATCTTGCATACGCTCACACCACTAATTATAACGTGGAGTCGCCTGGCTTCCAGGACTGCTCTTGCCAAGTGGCTGTACTGTAATTTAATCATTTTGTAAACTGCCGACAAATATTAGTTTTGCTTCGTGGGATTGCGAGATGCAGGTTTCATTTTCAGAGAGTTCAGGATCAACGGGGAGTTCTATAAACAACGCGAGGCAACTAAGCATGATGCAGGGGCACATGGCATTCCCCCAGAGCTCAGACTGTCTCCAGGAGGAGAGGCTCTGGAGGCACCACTCACTCCTGAGTGAGGCAATAAACTGCCACAGACTTGGAGCTGCCAGCAGAAGGGCCCCTGTTAGCTGTGTACCCCAGAAGGGGTTTGTGATTTCACATGAAGCTGTGTGACTTGGCCGGGGGGCTGAGTAGCCAAAGAGGCTTTTAAAGAGGCCATGCAGGCAAACACACTCGGCCAGATAAGGATGCTCCTGTGAGGTGAGTACCATCCCGTTACAGGAAGGCAGCTCTCAAGCTCTCTGAGCCATTCTCCTCTTTCGGTTGCTGTTATTGTACAAGCCACAAACCTTTGAACAGTGCAAATCATCCCAAGTATGGGTAAGTGCATGTTTTCCAGTGAAAATCCAGCCCTGTAGATTTCTCAGCAGAAAGTTTCCATTGTGGAAAAACATTATTAGCGAACTTTACTCACTACAGATTACTCACTACAGCTACATCTACACTGTCGGTTTTGCCAGCAGCGGGCATGCGAATGAGGTATAGATTAGCATATCGATGCTCCTTATTTGCATAATTTATGCATACTGTTTTTGCACAAAGGGTTTTTGCTGAAAAAAATAGTGTGAATGGGGTTTTTTTGCGCAAAAAAACTGTTTTCCACAAGATCCTTATGCCTCTCCCATAGAAGCATAATGATTTTGCGGAAAATGGGGGTTTTGAGCAAAAAAACCCCATCCACTCTACTTTTTTGTCCTGCAAAAAAGGAGTTAAATTATGCAAATGAAGTGCAGCAATATGCTAATCCACGCCTCATTTGCATACTCACTGCCAATAAAACTGACAGTGTAGACGAAGCCTACAGGTCTAGAGAACTGATTATTCCCCTTTACTCAGCTCCGATCAGGCCATATCTAGAGTATTGCATCCAGTTCTGGGCCTCCCACTGCAGAAAGGATGTAGACGCATTGGAGGGAGTCCAGCGGAGGGCAACCAAATGATTAGGGGGCTGGAGCATATGACCAATGAGGAGAGGCTGAGGGAGTTGGGTCTGTTTAGTCTGCAGAAGAGAAGAGCGATGGGGGATTTGATAGCAGCCTTCAACTTCCTGAAGGGAGGTTCCAAAGAGGATGGAGAGAGGCTGTTCTCAGTAGTGACAGATGGCAGAACAAGGAGCAATGGTCTCAAGTTACAGTGGGAGAGGTCTAGGTTGGATATTAGGAAAAACTATTTCACTAGGACAGTGGTGAAGCACTGGAATGGGTTCCCTAGGGAGGTGGTGGAATTGTTGGAGTATACTTTGTTTAATCATAACAGAATCTCCATTTGGCTTGCCAGATGGTTTAACAAAAAATACCAACCCCATCTCCCCCCCCAAAGAAAAAAGAACACGGGGGGGGGGGGATCTGTTGAGAAAAAAAGGGGGGAGACCAAAGTTGTTGAGGAAAAAAACCAGCATGGCCCCTTTAAAAAATGCTTTGCTTTTGAGGCTTTTTGGCTTTAACAGGCTTCTGGCGGCTGTCTGCCATATTGCCTCCCTGAGCTGGGCCGGGCAGCTCCCCTGCAGAATCCAGTAAGCACATGGGATTTTCACCTCCTGGCCAGGAAAAAAAAATCAGAAAATACCAGACATTTTAGGTGTCTGGTATTTCCAAATCTTTTTTACCAGACAGGAAGCGAAAATACTGGACTGTCCGGTTCAATATCAGACACCTGGCAACCCTAATCTCCATCCCTAGAGGTTTTATGTCTTGGCTTGACAAAGCCCTGGCTGAGCTGATTTAGTTGGGATTGGTCCTACTTTGGGCAAGGGGCTGAACTCAAGGACCTCCTGAGGTCTCTTCCAGCCCTAGGATTCTATACCTTAATGGGGCATTTGAATACTCCAGTGTCACGACAGCTATTTGATTTTCCATAGTAACTCCAAGTGCGGATAGTGGTAGTCGTGTTACCTGTTTAGAGGACTATTCTGTCAGAGACACCGCAGCAAAGTTCAGCGGTCGAAAGGACTATCTTATCCCACTCAATAGCAGGAATAAATTTGTTAATTTCCCAATACTTTGAAGAATAGAATTAAAATTCAAAGGGAACTTGATAAATAAGGGAACTTGGCCATAAACAACAAAATGAAATTCAGCAAAAACAAATGGTGCGACATTTGGGGAAGAAAAACCAAATGCACAAATACAAAATGGAGGACAACTGGCGAGGCAACAGCCCTGCTGAGAAGGATCTGGGAGTTGTGTTGGGTCGTAAAACCTCAACATGAGTCAACAATGTGATGCTGTTACAAAAAATAAAAATAAAAACAAAACCAACACCCTGCCCCCGACACACTAATGCAATTTAGGGTCGCATTAACAGAGGCACAGCATGCAAGTGAGAGTAGGTGACAGTACTGCTCTACTCAGAGGTGATTAGGCCTCTAGTCCAATTTTGGTTACCAATGTACAGAAAAGATGTGGAAAAGCTGGAAAGGATCCAGATACAAGCAAGAAAATAATCAAAGGGGTGGAATGCAAGCATATGAATAGGCCCTATGGAATCCATAGTCAGTTTTGTTTACTTTCATGGTCACAGGAATTTAAAAATCATGAATTTCATTATTTCAGCTATTTAAATCTGAAATGTCAGTGTTGGAATTACAGGGGTCCTGACCCATAAGGAAGTTCTGTGGCAGCGGTTGCAAGGTTATTGGGGGGAAGCCTGAGGTACCCTCACTTTTCAGCAGCAAGAAAGTGGCGGCTGCCGGCCAGAAGCCAAACTCTGAAGGCAGAGCCACCATCGGGGCAGCATAGAAGTAGGGGCACTACCCGTACCAGCCTTTGCTCCTGTGCAGCTGTCTGCCACAACCTTGGCCTTCAGGAAGCAGCTACCACTCTCCAGAAACCCAGCTCTGCAGGCAGCAGCACAGATGTAAGAGTGGCAATACCACAACCCTGCTAAGACAACCTTTTGGGCCCCTCTCTCCACCTGCAAGTCCCTTTTGGGTCAGGACCTCCAATTTGAGAAATGCTGCTCTCCCCCATGAAATCTGTACAGCATAGGGTGAAAACACAAAAGAAACTAGATTTCATGGCCAGGGAGACCAAACTTCACAGTCTGAGACACATTTTTTATTGTTGTGAATTTCATAGGTGAAATTGCTCACAGATGAGCAAAGGCTGAAGAAACCAAGTATGTATAGTTTGGAAAAGAGGAGATTAAGGGGGAGCGGTGGGGAACAGACTTGCCATGGAGGCTGCTTCACTGGAGGTTTTCAAAAGGAAGCCAGGCGGTCATGTGTCTTGGATGGTTTAAGACACAACAAACCCTGCTCCTTAGTATAATCCTAGACTAAATGACCTTTGCATTCCTTTCTAACCCTATGGTTCTATGAGCTCTTTGGGGTGAGACCCAGCTCTGATGGATGTCCTTCCACTGCACCTGTCAATCAGCAGGTCTACTTCTCAGACATTTCAGAGAAAGAGTGCAAAAGTGATCAACAGTGGGAGAATACGAGCATAACAGGCGCTATGGCCTATCTCTTGGTGCAGGAGCAAGAGTCAGGGAACGTCTAAATTCCAATCCCAGCCCTCCCAATAGCTCACTGAGGGCCCCTGAAGACAATCACTTACACAGTCTGTTTGCCCATCTATCAAATGGGAATAACGTATGTTATTTCATAGGCAGTTGAATAGTATCATGCCTAAAATTCTATACACCAATAACCACCTGTCCACTTCCAGGACTGTACTTGGGAATTTATCTCTGAGATTAAGCCTACAGTGAATCCATCCTCCTCCGTGTCCCCCACATCTAAAATTCCACAGTCACCTGCTGCCTTGGAGGTAGGAGACAGCAGTGGGGGAAGCCTGCATGGTGGAAGGAAGGGCCCCAGCAAGGTCTAGAAGCACCCTATACGGCCTCCTCAAAGACACTAATAGACAGGTCCCAAACCATTCTCTAGGGCCCTCCTGAAGAACTTCAAGAAGCTGGAGCTCCTTAGTCACCAGTGGGGTGACCTATGAACACTCACAGCCCAATGGAAGCGCCCTGTGACAGCCTGATGAAATTTCCTGAATGGCCGATTTATGCAATGGTGGACTTGAACTCGGGGGAGGATGCAGCAAGGTGACTAGAAGACTGGATAGAGATAGTGTGAGGGGAATATAGGGGCAGGAATTGGGGGAAAGAAGAAGACTGGGACTATGGAAAGAAGGTGGGCAGCCCTCGGAGAAAGAACAAATTAAGAAGTATTTAGAAAAGTTGGACATACACAAATCCATGGAGCTGGATCTAATGCATCTGAGGACGCTGAGGGAGTTGGCTGATGTGATTGCAGAGGCCTTTGGCCATTATCTTTGAAAACTCATGGTGATTGGTGGAGTTCCCAGATGATTGGAAAAAGGAAAATGTAGTGCCCATCTTTAAAAAAGTGAAGGAAGACACATTTAGGGAAGTAGAGACCAGTCAACCTCACCACAGTCCCCAGAAAAATCATGGAAGAGATCCTCAAGAAATTGATATTGAAACACTTAGAAGAGAGGAAAGTGATCAGGAACAGTCAACATGGATTCACCAAGTGTAAGTCATGGCTGACCAACCTGATTGCCTTCAGTGATGAGGTAATTGGCTCTGTGGATGTGGGGAAGGCAGTGAATGCAATATACTTTGACTTCAGCAAAGCTTTTGATACAGTTTCCCATAGTTTTCTTGCCAACAAGTGAAAGGAGTATGGAATGGATAAATGGACTGTAACGTAGATAGAAAGCTGACTAGTGTAAACAGCTTCTTATCTAGTTGGCAACTAGTATCAAGCAGAGTGATCTAGGGATAAGTTCCGGGGCCAGTTTTATTCAACATCTTCATTAATGATCTGGATGAGGGGATGGAAACTTCTGAGATTTCCCAACCTTTGGCATTTTCTCATCTGATTCTTCATGGGAGAGGTCCTGGGCAGAAGCAGACCAGTAAGAGCAAAGGCCTCACTCTTAAGAGTGTACACTGCAGGCTTCTTGCACAAGAATTGTTTTGCACAAGAGTTTCTGCGCAAAAATTCTTACTCAAGAGTTCATCCACACTGCCATGTGCTTTTGCACAAGAGCGTCCATGGCAGTGTGGAGACACTCTTACGCAAGAAACCCCTGTTGCCCGTCCACATTGTCTTCTTGTGCAAGAGCTCTTGTGCAGGAGAGCTTATTCCTCGTGGGGAGAGGAATAACTCTTGCACAAGAAGCCCTCTTTTCTGACGCTTTACTGTAAATTTACTTGCGCAAGAATGCGCGTGCAGTGTAGATACGCCGCAAGTTTTTGCGCAAGAACTTCATGCAGCACACAGTAAAGTTCTGGAACTCTTTGCCAGCGGATGTTGTGAAGTCCAGGACATTAACGGGGTTAAAAAAAAAGAACTAGATAAATTGATGGAGGTTAGGTCCCTCAATGGGTATTAACCCGAATGGGTAGCAATGGTGTCCCTAGCCTCTGTGTGTCAGGGGCTGGAAATGTGTGACAGGAGAGGGATCACTTGAAGATTACTTCTTCTGTTCACTCCCTCTGGGCCCCCTGGCATTGGCCACTATCAGCAGACAGGAGATAGAGCTAGATGGACCTCTGGTCTGACACAATATGGCCATTCTAATGGTCTTACGAGATCTGAAGTCATGCCATGGATAACTGAGGCTATTCTGCCACCCTTTTATCAATGGTCTGCAAAGGCTGGGAAAATATTGCAGTGTCACAAATGGCTCATATTATAATTAAAATATTTACTACTTTGGTGGTATAATACTACCAATGTGAGCCATTAAATCCAACTGCAGTACCACTGTGTTCCCAATACAGAATATTTGTATAATGAAAGCTGGCATTTAGAATCCTCTATTTGTAACATTGTGTCTTCTGCATATAGATGTCTCCTGTTCAGTGTTGAAATCAACAGTTCACAATGGTAACTGAAAGCTTTACCCAAGACCTAACTATAGTTCTTGCCGAAAAAGTTTCTAAAGGAGAATGAATAAGTAAAATTAATGGCATCTAAACTCTGAGTATAACCCAGTTTAATTCAATGGCTTTGTTTCAGAACACGCATTAAGTCACTTCCAAGAGAATAACATACCGACAACCAGTTTTATTTAGTTAGATTAATTCCATTTTAATATTTCCATTAGCCACTTAATTCATTTTAAACTTGGCATTGCAAAGTAATAAAACCCTTCAAATATTGACAGATAGAAAAGTAAATGTCACCCAGCCATGGCAATCTGTTTTTCAGCCTACCTCCTAGAGACAGAATAGCCGCTACCATAATTTATTTATATGTTAATAAAAGGCCAGGTTTTATCACCAGTTATTCCCTTCCAGCAATTAAGGAAAATGATAAAATTTCCACAAAGTCAACATCATTGTTTGTTAACTTTTTAAAATTAATAGCTAAAATCTTGATCCTCTTCTTCCCAGCCAGCATCCCATAAAGTCTCTCCTGCAGAGCCTGAGAAAGAGGCAAAAAGGCAAACAAAAGAAATGGATTTTTTCAACTTACCCCAGAGTGTTAACACTGCTGTAGAGCTCTACTCAATTACTGGGAGTACTTACAGAGACGGCCCACGCTTTGGGGACTGTATTCTCTTTGCATCGCTGAATTAAAAGCTCCCCCTTTGAAATGCTCGTGGAAATCCCTGGAAAAAGCCCAGCAGGAATAACAGCTACCACAGACCCTGGGGCAAGCTATGGCAAGAATTTGCATATTTTTTCCCCGATAGTTTTTTCGTGTACACTGAACCAAATTTCAAAAAAGCCTCCTCTTTCAGAAAAGCACGTCTGCTCTTCCACAAAAAAGAGCAGAGGAGCAGACACATTCCCTGGATCTTCGGTATCCCAGAAAACCCCGTAGTGGAGACATAGCCCGAATGTCGGGAAAAAACTCTGTTCTTTCGATTTTTTTTTTCAAAAGAATGTGGTTGCAGCGTGGATGTAAGTGAAGTTTTTTTGGAAAAATGGCCATTTTTCAAAAAAAAACCTCTGTAGTGTAGACATAGCCTGGGACTTGTAGCTTCCACTCACTCTGGTTTATCCCAAATGCTGCTGTTCTTATGGCACTACCAGAATAAGAAGTGATTTTCTGGTATTTCAGTTTCTGGTCCAGCTTAGAAACAAAAGGCACTTCAATGCATAATGATGAAATCTAAGAGCGAAGATGAGAGGCTGAAGCACAATGTACCAAAACACCAAAAAAAGTTTGGTTTGAATTTTGGGAAAGGCACAGGGTAGTTCTTGTTTTGTTGGTACCAGTTCACCCAAAAATACAGAACATTTTTGCTGACGCCATGTAAGACGTGGATAGTAATTGCAGTGTGCAATTATGTTTTTCTGAATTGGGCTCAGATACCGGGCACGGCCAAACTTTCTGATTACAAGTCCTATTGTCAAGTTTCCCACTGGAGGTGTATCTATTTTGAAGCTGGGGGGGGGGGGTATATTTATTCTTTTGAAGGCTTATCTACTTCAGTTGGAGCTGGGGTTGTGATTCCCAGGAGACACAGTCAGTGGTGAGCTGTACAAGGGACTAGCCAAGTACAAACCTGCCCAGACCCCATGGGTGTGTACTCCTGGGTGTGTAATCCAAGCCACTGCCTGTGGTATCACAGTTACACTATTATGTGTGGTCAACACAAGTGTCTCCTCAGACTGGGAATCAACCCCCCGCCTCCGACTGTACACATATCATTAACAGCTAGCTGTTACAGGTCCAGTGGATTCATGTACACAGTGAAGTAAAGACATTAAAGTGCAGTCTCATTGCTCTAACAGCAATTTTCTAGATTTGTTATCTACACATTGGGTCTTTAAATTATCTCAACAGGCCTTGCTGACATCATCTTCAGAATTAATGTAGCTCTGCTTAACCTGCAAGTCTTGCAGCTAGCAAAAAAGCAAAGATGTGTTTTAGCCAAAAAAGAAGTACATAAATTTTCATTAAGCTACTTTGTGGCTGTAATTTATGACTAAGCTGCAATGGTTCAAGTCACTGTAGAACTATAAAATACCATGTGGAATAGGCTCAATGAAACAAAGAGTGACTGAAGTGTTGCTTTGATAATTGCGTGGTTCATCTCTCAACACTCAGACAATAGGTCCTCCATTATTCCATCACACAAGGCTACCTCAGTGGCGTTATGATGGCCTTGTACTTTCAACAACCCAAGCAGCACATTAATAGTACAACAAAGCATGCCCTGAAGGACAGTGCTGCAATTGTAATGTGGGTTTTTGTTGGGATTGTTTTCATTTGGTCACCCTTTCATAATACATGGTGTTCCATTACTAAAAACGTAGCTCAGGGAACAATTAGGCACAAATATTATTAAATACTCCCTTATGTGACGCCAGCTTTAAGAAAGTCCCTGGGAGAAAGAACTCAAAAACAAAAAATAGAAGTGTTTTACTCATCTCTGACTTGTATACCATTGTAAAAGCAGATTTATTCAAATGCAAATCCAAAAAATACAGTGCAAGACATTTACATTAATTTTAATAATCTCTATCAGGATACAAGAATTATGCATGTAAAAATGTGCAAGGCATTTGGCAAACATTTCATCAGAAAGACCCAAAGAACTTGGTGTATATGTGAGGGGTTTGCACCAGTGCAGCTGTACCAGAATAACGACCCTTGTGCCCATTTCCCTAGTGCGTAGACCTCTAAGGACACGAATGTGGGTAGATCCCTGCATCCACATAGTTTCATTGGCCTCTGTGCGGCTCCATGCAAACCTTAGCACAGGATAAGGCATAACTGGGCTGAGTTTGTCCCAGCTGTGGGGTCATCCTCAGCTGACAGGAACTCCCTAAGCATGGGGCTCAAATGCCAGACCCTTGTGAAAGTAAGAGGAGGGGAGACAGGTGTCCTGGTCAGATGTAGCTCATCCCTAACCCGTTCCTTCCCGCTGTTCAAAGATAGAGCTAAAAAGGCTTCAAGAAAGAACTAGATACATTCATGTAGGTTAGGTCCATCAATGGCTATTAGCCAGGATGGGTAGGAATGGTGTCCCTAGCTTCAGTCAGAGGCTGGGAACAGGTGACAGGAGAGGGATCGTTTGATGATTCCCTGTTCTGTTCCCTTCCTTTGGGGCACCTGGCATTGGCCACTTTTGGAAGACAGGATACTGGGCTAGATGGGCCTTTGGTCTGACCCAGTATGAATGTTCTTCATTAGCAGCCTTTTGTTCTTTTAAGAATTCAATGAGAGCTGAAATCACTTGTGGTGGGACAATGTTTCTACCTAGCCTGCTCAGAGCTAAAAAAACCAAAGAAACAATTACTAAGCGACTGATCTATAGAAGAGGCAGGTGGCAGCAGCAAAGAGGCAGGTGGCAGCAGAAGGTGCCTGATGGGCAGCCAGTGAAAGTGGTGAAAAGTCAGCTGGTGGGAGCAGCCGGAGGAGCAGCCAGGTGGTGGGACACAGCAGCTGGCAGGGTGGCCATGTGCTCAGATGGTGAGCAAGCCAGGAGCTTCTTCCCTGCTGGGAGGCAAACTCAGACAGATGCACTTCCGAACCTACGGTCCTCATTGATCAAGGACAACCACTGTGAGTGGGGTGAGGTGAAGGAGCTCAGGGGGTACAGTAAGGGAACCTGAGCTGCACTCAAGTGCAGGCGGCAGAGGACTCTGCCCCACACAGTCTGGGGCGGGTGTCCTACTCACAGTTTATGAATCCTGCTGGTAGTATGGATCACATTCCACCATCCTGTATTCAGTACGAACGGGATTTGTAACCCAACACCAGCCAAAGCTGATCACTTGGAGCCAGCTCTTGTTTGCTGGATACCGATGCAGATTAGGTGTGTTCATGTAAAGTTTGCATCTGAAATCTCTTCTCCCCAACTATCAGGGAGAGTTCATTCAGACTCTAATTACACATCATAGAAAATGGGTTTGTAAGATCAGAGCTTTAGCATGAATCATCCCCTATTTCGCATCTGCCAACTTCTGTCCCCACCTTCTGTTCATTTTGCACTCTCAGGATCACTTTGGGTACGTCAACACTGCAGAGTTTTTGTGCAAAAACAGCCGGTTTTGTGCAAAAACTAGGAGCGTCCACACTATAAGTGTGTTATTGTGCAAGTACAGTAGATCATCAGAAGACAGAGGAATAAGCCTTTTTGCACAAGAGCTCTTGGGTGTGTGGACAGACAATAGGAGTTTCTTGTGCAAGAACCCCCTATCGGGAAAAGCACAGGTGCTCTGATGGCCATTCTGTGAATGGCCATCAGAGCTTTCTTGCACAAGAGTGTCCATGGCAGTGTGGACACTCTCTTGCACAAAAGCACATGGCAGCATAGATCTCTTCTGCAAAATGTTCTTGCATGAGAAGCCTACACTGTAAACGTGGCCTTTGTGATGTAAAATTCTAGTTTCCACTTTCCTATTCCCCTCCTCTTGAGTTCACCTTGCCCAAGGGTTTTCACGTAGCCATTTGGCTCTGCCCTCTCTGCCAGTGAACCCCTCAGAGTCAGCTGGCACCCTTTCTTCTTTACCCATCCCCCTTCCCCAGGCAGATATACTAAAAGCAATGGGCTGTGGTGGAAAACTGCTGCTCCTCACTCCCCATGGAGTCTGTCTCCCACATGACAATATTTATCCCCAGGACAGGCTAGTGAGGATCCTGCCCTCTCCCACAACGTCAGCATGGGAGAGCTATGAGGGACCCGAGAGTCTCGCAACTCTCTCTGGGGTCCAGACTGGTAGCTGGTATCCAAAGGGCAGCAAAGGATGGGCAGACCTGCTCTCACCTCTCCACCACTGTCCTAGAAACGACAAAGGTCTTTCCTTCCATCAGCATCTGGGTCTGGCCCCAGAAGGCGAGATGTTGGGCAACTCTCACGAGGTTGTGTTATAGCAGGAAGCCTGGGAAAATTCTAAGCGGAGGAGCTGCCGTGTAGCAGAAAGAGCAGCAGACAGTTGTAGGGGTTCAGACTCTTTTCCCCTAATCCAGCAAAGTTCCCTTTTCAGCATTAGAAGAAACTGACACTAAGTCTGCCGGTATCACAGGGCACCTCTCTCAGCTGATGCTGGGGAAGGAGGGAAGCCTGATGTTGGAAAGCTGCACCCTACTGCATCTAGGATCTGAGTGGTGGCCAGGAGAGAGCCTGTTTGGAACGCAAATGTGCGTGTCTTGTTCTGTGCAACCGCCATTCCACAGGCGTCAGCACAATATGCATCTAAACTGCACGCAGCAGACTTGTGCTTTCAGGACCTCTCTCCCCAGGATTGGTGTTGCTCTTGGCAGCATTTCACTTATAACTGCCCCAAAGAGGTTTAATGTACAGTCTTAAATTTGGAAGTTGGCCTATTATGACATAAGAGTAGGATTGCTGTACCATAATTGCATAGCTATTACTTGCCATCAGCCGTGCCTATTGCACAGCCTTGCTAATAGCATTTTATAATTGAACAACAAGGTACAGCAGAGTTAGGCATGTGCTCTCGAGCTATAAAAGCGATGATCTCATGATAAACACTCCTTTAGAAGTTCTCACTGTGGTTATAAAAAGACATAATTGTGGGAAAAGGGCTCCTGGCAAGAGATGAATTTGCAGTTCGCGCTGCTGAACAGTGAAATCAGCAGGCAGTTGCACACATTAATCTCGCTTGTGAAACCTGTGGCCTGCCAAGGGTTTGTGGAGATAGCAAAGGGACAGTGTGGGGGCATTTTAGGGGAGCAATGGTGGCACTGCAGGCTGGGCACTGGCGCACCATCAGTTGGTGGTTGGTTTCGAAGATCATGCTCCACCTGAAGGAGATTTACCAGGCTATATGAGACCTTCAGTGCACTGGAGACAGACAGTCCCTCATCTTGCAAATGACTCTCGCTGGGTGGATCTCGCTGCCATTCATAGAACCCCACTGACTGTAGTTGGGGGTTGCCCCCACACACAGCAGAGCTCAGGTCAATTGTACTTTATGCCCCCAACACTACCTGGCAGCAAGGAGGCAAGCTGAGAAGTCTCATGCCACCTGTGCATGAGAGACAATGTCTTGAGGGACAATGGCCACTGCATGACCTTCTCGCTACCCAGCCCCATTCTACCCTCACCCCTTCTTCCCTCATCTCCAATTGTGCTGCCTCTCCTACCATACCCAGTTCTAGCACTTCCTTCTTCATAGCACACGAACTGAGCCCAGGCCTCTAATTACAGCTGATAGCTCTGTCCTGAGAGCCAGCATGGGCTGGGCCCACGTTTTGCCCACTTCTGGAAAGAGGGGTGATCAGGACTTCCCCACGCTCTGATCCCTTCCATTCAGGGGTAGGAAGAGGCAAGCTGAGGGCCAGCCTCTCTCCCAAATAGTTCAAAGGCAGCCACTCTGCTTGGAGGCCTTCTGTCGTAGTAGTTGAACGGAGATTAGAGCTGGAGGCTCCCGCAAGGCTTCATTATGCTAGATATTGTAAACACACGATAGCGAAATGCTCCCTGCCCAATGTTTGCTTGAAATCCAAGACAATAGGAGGATGCTGAGATGGGGAGCACAAGACAGAGTGTTATGACTGAGCTAGTAAACAGCAGCCAGCGTGCACTAATCATGAACAGCATTAGACTGCAGAACCTGTGCCCTGGGAGCACAGAGGTGGAGCAACGAAGCCCCCTCGACACACCACGATGAGGTCACTCCCTGCGTTAAGTCTTCACTTGATGTGTATTTTTATACAGGCCGAGGCCAAATCTTCACTGGCAAGTGATTGTGCAGTAAATCATCTCCCAGTGCTGTAACACCCGTCGTGCCCACACTGGCACAGCATTTAATGCGCACTAGCTCTGCAGCTGCTGAGCTCTAGGGAAACCACCTCAACGAGAAGCATAGAGCTTGCTGGACTCTGGATATAGCACTGGGGTGCCTGTGGGAATACTTGAATTGATTGCTGCGTCCTGACTGCCCTCCGGAAATGGCCCATAATCCCTCAAGTCCCATCTGCTCTGTTTGTGGAACTAGTCTGTTTGCCCTGCAGGTGGGCGCATCTCCCCTTTCAAAGCTCCCTTTGGGACAGCCTGCTTGCTGTGCTGATCTGCTCCAGGACACAAAGCAAACCAGTCAGCTGAAGTGCTCGTGCTGTTGAACACAAAGGCAGGCATCTTTTTGCGTGAATGAGAGAGAGAGGCGCTATGCACAGAGCTGGGGAGTGAGGCAAGGGGGCTGAAATGTAGGGGGTTCCCCCTCCCCATGTCTCAGGAGGAATTGTTTCCTGCCACTATCTGATCTTACGAAACAGCATGATGACATCCCCCCAAACACATCCCCACCCCCCGCATACACACACACACATACATTCTTCCCCCTTCCCCAGACTTATTTTGAAAAGCAGCTGTCAATACAGCAGGATGACAATGGAGCAATGGGATTGGGAAACCTGCATCATGTGACATTGACTGCCTTGTGCAGCATTGCAAGTCCCTCCCAAAGCACCCTGTGGCCAGATGCACAGTGGGATAGCTCCCACAATGCGCTGCTCTCTGAGACATTGCAAGAGCTGCTAATGTGGATATGATCCACCATCACAAGGAGCACAATGTGGACACACAACAGTGGTTCCCCTGAAACACTCTGTGAGCAGCGCTGTAACTACCAGCGCTGTACATCTGCCAGTGTAGAAATAGCCTAAGGCTTCCAGTGCAAGACACTGGAAAAATCCAAGTGTTATTACCAGGGCTTGACAAACGGTGGCAAAAACCGCTCGCCAGCCCTGTCCCACGCATGCACAAGAGCCGCATTGCACATGCGCATGCCACAACTGAACGGGGCGCACGGCTGAAATCTACTCGCCACGGGCAAGTAGATCATATAGTTTGTCGAGCCCTGGTCATTACAATAATCTAAACAGAAGATCTTAAAGACTAAAAAACAATCTAAAATTGCATTAATCTGGGCCATGCCTTTATTTTTATCACTGTACATCATTAACTAAAACTGCTGCCCCCAAATCCCATGCAGCTAGCCAGTAGCATTACATCTGAACTCCCTGAAAGCTTTTTGCAAAGTGACGTCTTTTCTGAACAGACAGTTCAGAAGACTTAATCAGGCAGGTTAGAAGGCCTAAATCAAGAGTGGTTTATGACAAAGATGAATCTGAGCAGTGTGTTCATAAGTGTTCCCCATAAATCAACCCAATGGAAAGTCTCTCGCTCTCTAGAATAACTGCGAAAGGGATTTACAGTGTTTGGGTAGGGAGGAAGCGGGGAGAAGAGAATCACAATACTTGGCTTTTCCATTGCGGTGCTTTTGATAGGACTCTCAATCTGGGCCATTCATTATCGGTGCTGGATTATTTCTTTAGAAATACCGTCTTCTAGGTAATTGTCTGTCAGTGTAGCTGCTCTCAATTGCTCATCGATTATACAAGCTCTTCTCTCGGCCTCTAGCAAGTTCCTTACAGGACACTGAATCAGTGGACTTATTATCCAGGGTCAAGTTCTGTCAAACACTGGGTGGGTGCACAAAGGAGGAGGGGTTCTAAGGGCCTCCCTCTGGGTACAAGCCTGCCCCAGGCTTCTTGTTCTCCTGTGACATTTGCCTTAGTTATTGTCCCCCGAGTCTGCAGACAGCTTGGTACACCACTGCCTCCATTTGCTCCTGTGTGTGGAAGGCTTTCTTCCCAACAAAAAGAGCTACAAAGACAGACGCTTATATTCTGGAGCATAATTCCATGGCACAGGAGAGTCATGCAAAAAACCTGCAGCAAAGGCATCGGAGAAAAACCCCAGTTGTGAGATTATTAGGGTCCTGTACCATATTGGGTTTTCTCTCTCGTGAGAGAGGAGACCCTCAGAACTCCCATTGGGAGACACATTTGGGGCCTTCTTGGAACCAGAATATTTTCTATCATACTAGTTCCTCTTGGCAGCATATATAGTGGTTATATAGATTTTCATGGCTTTGGCTGAAACCTGGGACAGGACAGCCAAGTACTAGGATGTGAACTCATAGCTTTTCTGACTGGAAACCAAATAGTCTAACTCCTTTTCAAGATTATCTTTACAATAATCTAGTTACTGTGAGCCGTTATATTACCGGGGTAGGCCTCTCCGCAGTGACTCCTGGAGTGTGTTTGGACTCTTCACTGTATACAGCATCAGTAATCTGTAGAAGCGTGTGTGTGTCATCAGTTATGGGGGAAATCCTTTTAAAACAAAAGGATAAAATAAGGGGTATGTGGATTTGTTTCTCCTCCCTCCTTCCCAGCAGACACTCCAAGTCATATTCCGGTGGCAGCTGTCAAGTTATGGTACAACCCACATACTGCTTTAGGTCAGAAAGACGAAAGATTGAATCTAACATCCCTTATACCAATGAACACCCAGATTAATTGTACTGATCTTAGTGAAAAAACAGCATAACTGAAGAGAACCATGCACCAGGTGCCAATGCCATCCAATTGGCAGCACCTTTACTTCTTAACTAGAAGATCAGTAGCAAGACTACAATTCAGATCATATTCCAGTGTCCCAAAGCATTGCTGGAGACAGGTTTAGGCTGCGCTGTCTGGGACAGATTCTAAGCCGGTATCTATCTGGATAGACACCCCAGAGGTCAGAAAAGACACTGATAAATAAATCCTCCTTGACTATTTTGAAAGGTGCAAGAATAACCTTGGCTTCAGGCTTTTCACATGACTCTCCTATGCCACAGGACTACTGATCTGGTCAGTTTCGCCTCTCACTAAAAGAAGACCTATTGTCTAAGACAGAGTCTGAGCTTTTGCTATTACATGCACAATGGCTGCATGATGTGTCTACAGCGTTACTGCTCTACCATTGTTTTAATTCTTTGCTTTATAAAAAGCCTGGACCACCCACATAGGGAAGGTCCCGTGTGTAACATTACTTTATCATTGCTTCTAAACAGCTGACGATTTGACAGAAAGGGTTTTGTTTACATTGTTTCTCTCACTTATCACCCTGGCACATGCCTTTTATTCAGTTTCAGATATGAAAACAAGCTTCCCACCAACAACCATAAACTTTGCATGGTTCCCACATGCTTGGCCAAAAGAAGGCTCCATTTAGGAGCCTGGCTCATTGGTTAAGTCTGTCCTAGGGCATCCCGCAGTCAATAGAAACAACGGGCAAACTCTTAAAGGAACACAGTCAAAAGAAATGTATTATAGGAGTGCAGCGTACATGACATTTAGCATGTAGGGGTATCGGTGAAGGATCAGGATCCTACTACGGCAGCCACTGTACAGACAGACCTTACAAAGGAGAAGCACCACACAAGTGGGGGACCAAGGTAAAGAGGAAGACAACTAACACTGACTACTGCTTAGTACACCAGTGCCCTACATGCCTAGTCCATGTTGCAAGCAATAACGAGACCCATTACTGTCAACACCTCAGAATATTAAAAAAGTGAAATTTGAAAAAAGTAGTTATGTTATTTATGTTTTCATTCACCTTAGAGAGCAAAGCTAACCAGGGGAAATAGGGGTTGGCAGACCAGAGTGGAGAAATGGGCCATCTAAGTCTAGTATCTGTGGGACAGTAGTCAGAATCAGGTGCTTTAAAGGAACGTTCAAGAAGCCACATCAGGGAGAATTATTGAACATAAGGAAAGCTTTTCACTAACCCGCAGGTAGTTAGCAGTTGGCTTATGTCCTCAAGCATAAGGATTTAGATTTCTTATGAATTTTTTATTTTGTCTAATATGACTGGATATCCTGATTTCTCAAACTATTTTTTTTAATCCTGCTGAGCACTTGACACCAGTAACGCAGTCACAAATCGCTAAGAGAAATGGGGGTGGCTTCTGGTCTGTGGCTGAATGAGCACCTCTCCCCGAGCCACATTTTCGGTTCACCCATTTGCAGAGACAACTTTTAAACTAATTAAAGATATTAGTTTATAGTGTAGCTGCCTTTTCATTGAGTCCCAGTAGTTATGTTATAGGGATGCTTTTCTATTCTGCTCTCCAGCACCTAAGAGAAAATTAAGATTGTCAGACAAAATCCTTTTTTCCTAGAAAGTTTAAATATTAAGAGAAATATTTGATTATTTTATGTTAAGTTTTGTAAGCCTCTTTGGACTCAGATTTTCCAAAAGTCACCGAGGGGACTTGGATTTGCAAGTCTTATTCAAACTAGTAAAAAGTGGCTGTCCAATTCTTAGACAGTTTTAACTGCCACATGGATCACTACCTGGGTAGAAGCATGAAGGGGAATTCGTAAGAACATAAGAACGGCCGTACTGGGTCAGACCAAAGGTCCATCTAGCCCAGTATCCTGTCTGCCGACAGTGGCCAGGACCAGGTGCCCCAGAGAGGGTGGACTGAAGACAATGATCAAGCGATTTGTCTCCTGCCATCCCTCTCCAGCCTCTGACAAACAGAGGCCAAGGACACCATTTTATCCCCTGGCTAATAGCCTTTTATGGACCTAACCTCCATGAAATTATCTAGCTTCTCTTTAAACTTTATTATAGTCCTAGCCTTCACAGCCTCCTCTGGCAAGGAGTTCCACAGGTTTACTACACGCTGTGTGAAGAAGAACTTTCTTTTATTAGTTTTAAACCTGCTCCCCATTAATTTCATTTGGTGTCCTCTAGTTCTTCTATTTAGGGAACTAATAAATAACTTTTCTTTATCGGCCTTCTCCACACCACTCATGATTTTATAAACCTCTATCATATCCCCCCTCAGTCTCCTCTTTTCTAAACTGAAAAGTCCCAGTCGCTTTAACCTCTCCTCATATGGGACCTGTTCCAAACCTCTAATCATTTTAGTTGCCATTTTCTGAACCTTTCCAAGGCCAAAATATCTTTTTTGAGGTGAGGAGACCACATCTGTACACACTATTCAAGAGGTGGGCGTACCATAGTTTTATACAGGGACAGTAAGATATTCTGGGTCTTATTTTCTATCCCTTTCTTAATAATTCCTAGCATCCTATTTGCCTTTTTGACCGCCGCTGCACACTGTGTGGAAGTTTTCAGAGAACTGTCCATGATAACTCCAAGATCTCTTTCCTGATTTGTCGTAGCCAAATTAGCCCCCATCATACTGTACGTATAGTTGGGGTTATTTTTCCCGATGTGCATTACTTTACATTTATCCACATTAAATTTCATTTGCCATTTTGTTGCCCAATCACTCAGTTTGGTGAGATCTTCTTGGAGTCCCTCACAGTCTGCTTCTGTCTTGACTATCCTAAACAGTTTTGTATCATCTGCAAACTTTACCACCTCACTGCTTACCCCTTTCTCCAGATCATTTATGAATAAGTTGAAAAGGATTGGTCCCAGGACTGATCCTTGGGATACACCACTAGTTACCCCTCTCCAATCTGAAAATTTACCATTTATTCCTACCCTTTGTTTCCTGTCTTTTAACCAGTTCTCAATCCAAGAAAGGACCTTCCCTCTTATCCCATGGCCATGTAATTTACACAAGAGCCTTTGGTGAGGGACCTTGTCAAAGGCTTTCTGAAAATCCAAGTATACTATATCTACTGGATCCCCCTTGTCTGCATGTTTGTTAACCCCTTCAAAGAACTCTAATAGATTAGTAAGACAGGATTTCCCTTTACAGAAACCATGTTGACTTTTGTCCAATAAATTATGCTCTTCTACATGCTTCACAATTTTATTCTTTACTATTGTTTCGACTAATTTGCCCGGTACTGAAGTTAGACTTATCGGTCTGTAATTGCCAGGATCGCCTCTAGAGCCCTTTTTAAATATTGGTGTCACGTTGGCTACCTTCCAGTCATCAGGTACGGAAGCCGATTTAAATTCAATCCTAGTTAGACCAACATGAAATTACTATTAATACATTTTCCTAGCAGAAATGTCTATGGCTAAGGGGAGAAGGCCACATAGCAGCTGTGCTCCAGGGCATTCCCATCATAGTCTGCCAGACTGAGTCTGGTTCTATCACAGGACGGCTTCTGCAGACTCCTAGGGTAGGAGGAGAACACACCAGGAAGTCACTGCTCCCTCCCCTCATGAGTTTGAGGAACTTCCTTCTCCCCTCTCTGGTGCAGAACCAAAAAACTCATTGAGTCCTGTCTCACTAAACAAAGAAATAAATCCAGCTGCCCCAGGGTAAACGGTAGCCAACCACGAACGTTACACTGAGGCAGAGACGACCTATACTTGCAGATGGGCAGGGAGTGGGGGAGTCTGAGTGAGGTCAGTGGCTTCTGCAGATGGCACTGATGATGTGAGCATGCTTAGTAGAAGCCAAGAAGCAATGGGGCGAGAAGGGGGGCCCGCAACAGCACAGGATTCTGAGCGCCCACATATTGCCTCTCCATTAAGGTATGAACACCACCCCGTTAGGTCACCCCAGTAAGGGCTTGACTAAGCAGTATTGAGTGCACCTGGCTCCCCATCTAACCATTAAGCAATGCTGCCTTTTTTGTGTTCTGTGAGTGGGCGAGTTTCCAACCAGCCTCCAAAAATGCTCATACAAGATGTTCAGTTTCCATTGCACCTGGCAGCCAGCAGAGCTCACGGAGCTCGGGTGACTCAGGCTTCGTCGGAGAAGCCCTACATATCAAAGGGGCTGCTGGACCCCATCCCCACTGCAGTTTCCAAAAGGGTAAAAGGCTTAGCCCCATGCAGACTGGGCTGCAATAATCTTGTATGGAGATAAAATAAGCATAGAAAGCATGTCTGGAAGCAAGATCGGTGTCTGAGATATTAGTTCACAACCTCTTAGAAAACGGAGAATTTGTAGCCACTGTTGCTCCTTCGATTTCCAGGAGCAGCTGTGGTTACAAGAGCTACAAACATTTGTTACTGGTTGGGGGGTTGGGAAGAGTAAGGAAAAAACCTTCATCCTTTCACTAAACTGAGCGTGTCAGTATCTGCACCCCTTTATTCCCCCCAGCACACTGGGCTATCCTCAGACTTGTCTCCAACGAGTTGTAGCCAGTTTGCCTCCATGACAACCCAGATCTTGACAAAGCACGGAGTAAGCCCTGCATTAGGGCCTGAGCCTCATCAGGTGTAAATCAAGATAGTTCCAGGAAAGCCAGTAGAGAGCCACTGTTTTACACCAGCTCTCATAGCATCCAGGGTAAATATTTATCCTAGAGGGAGAACTGACAAAATAAAGATCAGCGATGGCAGGCAGGGAAAACATCAGAAGGGAATTTAAGGCCTTGTCTACATTTACTGGGAAATGGATGCTGCAGAGAGAGTTAAATTGAACTAAGGCACATCAACCCCATCTAGGCTATTCACATACCTTAGTTTGACTTTGCCCTCTAGAGTAGGCCTGGCTTAACGGGGAAAATTAATCCATCCCTGGAATGGTAGATAAGCTATTTGACTACCCTCTAGGGTCAGGTAGACCCATCAGCAAGCATAATTTTTAATAGGGATACATGTTCTCATTCTTCTACAGATGCTTGCTTTTAAAATCTGCTGACTACATACTACCCACCTAGCAACTACATAATGAAAAAGACTATATTATTCCCGACTCCATTGCATCAGCTAGCTATCAGAACAGATGTGCTACCACCACATGGTGACTTCCTCCTCCTCTCCCATTTTATTTTTTTTTTGAGAGGGGGAAAGGAATTCATTGAGAAGACCCATTTAGCTACCACAGTGGCCATTTGAACTAATTAATGGCTGCAGTACTGCTGCAGAATGGAGTGATAAGCACAGCTGAGAAAGGCCAACACAGGTGAGTAACTCAGCTAGAAATAACGGTTATTGCACACCTAGTACACGTGGAGGCAGAAGCAATAACCCAGATGTGTGTCATTCTCCAGTAGTTACAGAACAAGAGCGTTCTCCTGAGTGGAGTATCATAGAATCATAGAACCATAGAGCTGGAAGAGACCTTAGAAGGCCATCAAGTCCAGCCCCCTGCTCTAGGCAGGACCAATCCCAACTAAATCAACCTGGCCAAGGCCTTGTCAAGCCGAGACTTAAACACCTCTAGGGATGGAGACTCCACTACTGCCCTAGGTAACCCATTCCAGTGCTTCACCACCCTCCTAGTGAAAGAGTTTTTCCTAATATCCAACCTGGACCTCTCCCACCATAACTTGAGACCATTGCTCCTTGTTCTGCCATCTGTCACTACTGAGAACAGCCTCTCTCCATCCTCTTTGGAACCTCCCTTCAGGAAGTTAAAGGCTGCTATCAAATCCCCCCTCACTCTTCACTTCTGCAGACTAAACAGACCCAACTCCCTTAGCCTCTCCTCACAGGTCATATGCTCCAGCCCCCTAATCATTTTGGTTGCCCTCCACTGGACCCTCTCCAATGCGTCCACATCCTTTTGGTAGTGGGGGGCCCAGAACTGGACACAATACTCCAAATGTGGCCTCACCAGAGCCAAATAAAGGGGAATAATGACATCGCTGGATCTGCTGGCAATGCTCCTCTTAATGCAACCTAATATGCCATTAGCCTTCTTGGCTACAAGGGCACACTGCTGACTCATATCCGGCTTCTCATCCACTGTAACCCCCGGGTCCTTTTCTGCAGAACTACTACTTAGCTGGTCGGTCCCCAGCCTGTAACAATGCTTGGGATTCACCCATCCCAAGTGCAGGACTCTGCACTTGTCCTTGTTGAACCTCATCAGATTGCTTGTGGCCCAATCCTCCAATTTGTCTAAGTCACTCTGGACCCTATCTCTGCCCTCAAACCTATCTACCTCTCCCCCTAGCTTAGTGTCATCTGCAAAGTTTCTGAGGGTGCAATCCATCCCCTCATCCAGGTCATTAATAAAGATATTGAACAAAACCGGTCCTAGAACCAAACCTTGGGGCACTCTGCTAGAAACCGACCGCCATCCTGACATCGAGCCATTGATCACTACCCGCTGGGCCCAGCCTTCTAGCCAGCTTTCTATCCATCTTACCGTCCATTTATCCAGTCCACATTCCCTTAACTTGCTGGCAAGAATATTGTGGGAGACCGTATCAAAAGCCTTGCTAAAATCAAGGCATATCACATCCACTGACTTTCCCACGTCCACAAAGCAAGTTACCTCATCATAGAAGCTGATCAGATTGGTCAGGCACGACTTTCTCTTTGTGAATCCATGCTGACTATTCCTACTCACTTTCCTCTCTTCCAAGTGCCTCAAAATGGATTCCTTAAGGGTCCCTTCCATGATTTTTCCAGGAATCGAGGTAAGACTGACCGGCCTATAGTTCCCTGGATCGTCCTTCTTCCCTTTTTTGAAGATGGGCACTACATTTGCCCTTTTCCAATCATCTGGGATTGGTCCCAATCTCCATGACTTTTCAAAGATAATGGCCAAAGGCTCCTCAATGACATTTGCCAACTCCCTCAGCACCCTTGGATGCATTAAGTCCGGACCCATGGATTTGCATATGTTTAGCTTTTCTAAATAGTTCCTAATTTGTTCTTTACCCACCAAGGGCTGTCCATCTTCATCCCACCTTGCGTCACTAAGGGTACGTCTAGACTACATGCCTCAGTCACCAGAGACATGTAGATTAGGCTACCCGACATAGTAAAATGAAGCAGCGATTTAAATAATCGCCGCTTCATTTAAATGTACATGGCTGCCGCGCTGAGCTGACAAACAGCTGATCAGCTGTTTGTTGGCTCAGTGCGATAGTCCGGACGCGCGGGTGTCGACATCAAAGGTATTTGTCGACCACCCAGGTAAGCCTCATCCCAGGAGCACAGAGCGTACCCTTAGCGCAGAAGTCCAGGAGCCAACCTTGTCTGTGAATACAGAGGCAAAGAAAGCATTGAGTACTTCAGCTTTCCCCACATCATCTGTCACTAGGTTACCTCCTTCATCCAGTAGGGGCCGCACACCCTCTCTGATCACCTTCTTCTTGTTAACATGCCTGTAGAAACCTTTCTTGTTATCCTTCACATCCTTAGCCAGTCGCAATTGCATTTGTGCTTTCGCCTTCCTGATAACCCCCTGGCATTCTCGAGCTATACATTTAAACCCCTCCCTGGTCATTTGTCCAGGTTTCCACTTTTTGCAAGCTTCGCTTAAGTTCACCAATGATTTCCCCTGTAAGCCAATCCGGACTCCTACCATGTTTGCCTCTCTTGCTACGCATCGGGATGGTTTCTTTCTGTGCCTTCAATAAGGCTTCTTTAAAATACTGCCAGCTGTCCTGGACTCCTTTCCCCTTCATGTTAGCATCCAAGGGGATTCTGCCCATCAGATCTCTGAGGGAGTCAAAATCTGCTTTTTTGAAGTCCAAGGTGTGAATTTTATTAGTCTCTTTTCTTCCTTTGGTCAGGATTCTGAAATCTACCATCTCATGATCACTGCTTTCCAGGTTGTCACCCACCTCTACTTCCCCTATTAGTTCCTCCCTGTTTGTGAGCAGAAGGTCAAGCTGCGCACAGCCCCTGATCGGATCCTTCAGCACTTGTACCAAGAAGTTATCCTCAACATTCTCCAAAAACTTCCTGGATTGCCTGTGTACTGCCGTATAGGTTTCCCAACAGATGTCAGGGTGATTAAAGTCCCCACGAGAACCAGGACCTGCAATCTGGAAGCTTCTCTCAGTTGTACGAAGAAAGCCTCATCTATCTCATCCACCTGATTCGGTGGCCTGTAGCAGACACCAACCACAACATCACTGCTGTTGTTTGCTCCTTTAAACTTAACCCATAGACTCTCAACAGGTTTTTCTCTCTCTTTATACTGGAGTTCAGAGCAATCATAGTGCTCTCTTACATATAGTGCAACTCCTCCTCCTTTTCTCCCCTGCCTGTTCCTCCTGAACAGTCTATACCCTTCCATGACAGTGCTCCAATCATGCGAGTCATCCCACCAAGTCTCTGTTATCCCATTTAAATCATATTTCTTAGACTGGGCGAGGGCCTCCAGTTCTTCCTGTTTGTTGCCTAGGCTTCTCACATTAGTGTACAAACACCTCAGATAGCCAGTTGATTGCCCTATCTTCTCCATTTGAATCAGGGGTCCTCCTTTGTTGCTCGTTCCTCTTTGCATTTCTTCCCGGTATCCAACTTTCCCACTCCCCTCAGGGTTTTGGTCACCGTCCCCCGACGAACCTAGTTTAAAGCCCTCCTCACTAGGTTTGCAAGCCTGCCCGCGAAGATGCTCCTTCCTCTCTTGGTTAGGTGGATCCCATCTCTTCCTAACAATCCTTGTGCCCAGAACAGAGTTCTATGATCAAAGAAACCAAAGCCCTCTCTGCGACACCACCTGCTCAACCACGCGTTTACTTCCTCAGTTTGACAATCCCTGCCCAGTCCTTTCCCTTCAACAGGGAGAATGGACGAGAACACCACTTGCACTCCAAATTCTTGGATCCTTCTTCTCAGTGCTACATAATCCGCAGTAACCCGCTCAAGGTCATTCTTGGCCGTATCGTTAGTTCCCGCGTGGAGAAGTAGGAAGGGGTAGCGATCTAAAGGTTTGACCAGTTTGGTAAGCCTCTCAGTCACATCCTGAATGCGAGCTCCCGGTAAGCAGCACACCTCTCGAGATTCCAGGTCCGGTCGGCAGATGGATGGCTCAGTCACTCTTAGGAGGGAGTCCCCGACCACAACCACCCGTCGTTTTCTTTTGGATGTGGTGGCCGTGGAACCCCCATCCCTAGGATTATGCCTATCCCATGCCTTCCAGTAAATGGTGTTCCCTTCCAGTTTCTTCCTTGTGAGGTCCCATCCAAAGCATTCAACATTGAAGAGCCTGTGGAGAGAGCCTGAAAGCAATTGCTTAGCTCTATAGCATTGGGAGATTCCCGCGCTGGCCTTTTCCCCTTCTAGAAGTTACATGCTGCCAGTTCTCTTCCTGGTCTCGTACTGCCCTCTCTGGCTCTTCCACCTGTCATGCTTGAAGGATTAAACGCTGCCTTCTATCGAGGAAGTCTTCGTCCTCTCTGATCGAGCGCGGGGTAGACACGTGGGCCTCCAGTCCTCTAATTTTTTCTCCCAAAATAGCGACCAGCTTGTACTTTGTGCAGATGAAATCCGTTCTTTCTTCTGGGAGGAAGACAAACATGGCACACTCCGTGCAGGTAACAACAGAAGACCTATCACCATCCATCGCTGCTGTCCTGGAGAAGGGATTTAAAAAGAAAGGCAAGAGAACCTCACGCCCTTCCCAACTCCCTCTCTAAACTCCCTGTTAGCACTCACCTGTTAGCAAGCTCCCTGGTTGCTTGCCCCCACTGCCTTATAAAGCCTTGCAGTGCCTGAAAGTCCCTCCCCCTACCAAGGCTCAGCCAATTCAAACTTTAATTAGAAGCCAGCAGTTTTCACCTGCCAATCACAGCACACACTCCATGAAGGGGGAGGGGGGCAAAGGGGAAGTGAAGGAAGAAAAAAAAAAAGCCTCACTCACAAACACAGGGGAAAAAACAAACAAAAAAAGAATACACACCAACCCTCACTCACAAACACAGCTTTCGCCTCCTGGAGATCCTTGCCTGCCAAATGTAACATGCTTCCTACGGTATTCAGAATGATTGGTGTGAAGCCATTTTCATAGCAATGAAGTCATTTGCTTGTCACAGCTCCAGTCTGTCAACTAGAGACTCTAGGGGCATCTCATGGTGACTGGAGCTGCCACCAAGAATCCTGATCGCAAATCGTTTTGGCAGCAAATGTTCACGCATTAAGCTCTCTCGTGGCAACAAACCCCTCAGCCGCAGCCTGAGCACCTTCCAACCAGGGAAGCACCATGGATAGTCTGTGAGGAACTGCAGTCTAGTCAGATCACGTCAGCCAATGGCGGCCTCCAGATTTTGCATTTCACCATGTAAGGTTTGTTCAGCCTCCATTCAGCCCAATCGGATGATGTGGCCATGCATTTACATGCACTGGATCGAGAGTCAAGTGACCGGGAATTGATTTCCACTTCTGCCACACTCATCCAGGGCAAACTCCTCTTCTCCATCTGCAGCATGTTAATCACTGTTTCTCTCACCCCCTTTGCTTTCAGTCAGGCCTGACTGGCAGAGGGAGGGGCAGCAATGGCAGATGCCCAGGGCCCAATGATTTACAACAGCGGTGGCTGGAACCCTTTAAAACCATCCCCGGAGCCCTGGGTGGCACAGATGGGCTGGCTGGGGCAGGCTCACCCCCAGCCCCACCTTGGGGGGGGAGGGGGCCTGGAGCCAGCCTCTCTTCTCTCCCCCTCCCGCCCCCACACACACAGCTTGCCCTGGATCTGGGAAAGTCTGTCTGGGGCCCTGCTTTCAGTATTTGGGTAGTGGATGCTTTGAGGAGACCCTTTTTGTGGCACACTCTATTGCCTCGCAGAATGGGGACCCAGTCGTGAGTTGGGGTGTCCAAGAACTTCTGACTGTGGGCTACAAGCCATCCTCCCCCTTCTAAGAAACCTGGACTGTCTCTTTTTAGTTGTAGTTCAATGTATTGCTCATGCAAGTGGAGACTAGCAATGGCTACGTGCAGAAGACAAGAGCTGGGTTTTATTAGTAGTTGGCAAAGACAACATTAGTGGAACAACAGATTCTAATATAAATATTAAGAACTTTGTCTCTGGATTTTCAGTTATATCTAACCCAATTCCTCTCCCCCCAGAATGTATTTTCATGCCATTTTGCATGTTACTCCGTATCAGATGCAGAGCAGGAATCATTTTAATTCTAGAGCCATTAACAGTATCCCACTGAACTAAAAAACAAAGTAAAATAAACGGGGAAATAGAGCAGAGGAGAATGGTGTCAAACTCCAGTTTCAAACTATCCCTGGTCTGAGAGTCTTATTAATTTAGTGTCCAACCATGTTTTCCCCCCCACCCCCCACCCCAAAACATTTTTACAAGCACCACTGCCACTTAGTCCTTTTGTAGGACCCCAAGCTCTGCTGCTGCAGCCCCCCTTTCCATCCATAGCTGTCCTCTTTGACTCCCTCAGCAGATGATCTTCAGTCCTTCAAAGCACAGATAAACACCACCTTGGAACTCCCTTCTGAGTGCTACCAAGGTGCTGGCATGGCAGAGAATTAGCTGAATATTGCTGAGACTGGTGCTACTTCTTCCCATCCTCTCTGCTCCTGTGAGGAGCAAGGAGACATGAAGCATTCCTGCAATTCCTTCATTACAGTAACACTTCTCAGGCTCTGCCAGTTAGCGAGGTCAAGCTCTCTAAGGCCATTCTTACCCCTTCGAAAGGACTACATTTTACTTATTTCGAAATTGTTAAATCGGGAGTTAACACGTCCTCACTACAGGGAAGCATCAAAATTAGTCTGAGGCAGGCTCCATTCATGTGGAGATGCTACCTTGGACTTAGTGCCTCAGGAAGCACTGGGGAGTAACTACATCCAGTTACTCTCGGGAGCAGTTCTTTCGAAATGGCAGTACCGGAGCATCCACACTATTGTTATTTTGAAATAACTATTTTGGTATTAGCAGTACTCCGGATGAAAAGCAGGTGTACGGATTTCAAATTAAGCAGCCTTTTATTTCAAAATAACCGGCTTGGTAGTGTGGACGCTCCACTTATAAATTCAGCCTAAGGAGGGTTATTTTGGAATAAAGACCTAGTGCAGACCAGCGCTAACAGTGCAAATTTACAGAGATCACATGACATATGCCAGCAGATAATCCAAGTCAGCACAATCTTGTAAGGAAGAGTCCCTCAGGCTATTAGGCCCCCATCCAAACCCCACAGACATACTTAGGAGAGTTCCCATTGAAGTGACTGGATTCTGGATTGGGGCCTTTGTGGGAAATATATTCCCATGCAAGCTGCAGGATTTTGCTATGCTGCATAGTGTGTGGCACTCGCCCAAGACTGCAGTTTTTAACTCCCATCCAAAACGACTTGGCAAAGGGAAAATCTTTAGTACTCAACTGCATTATTGTCGTTAGACGCTCGGGGCCTGATCGAAAGCCTGTGGAAGTTAACAGGAGTCTGCCAGCTAATGAGTTTTGGATCCAGCTGTGGAAGTACTTACATGGAATTCAGCATGGAGAAAGAAGATGATGACAAAGGGAAGGCAGGAATGAAATATCCGGATCTCTCCTGAGGGGACTCACTCCCGTCTAGAAAAAGTTTTGTAAGGAGCTCTGCCCACAAAACATGCCAAGGATTCAGGCCAACCAGTGAGAACTATACCAGGTGCAAGCCAGCCTTAAATAGTCTCTGCAAAATGTGTTCCCTCTTTGCCATCTGCTTTTCATATCTTTGTAAGGAAAATGTTCCGCAGCGTCCAAGTGTAAGGATCAAAGCGAGTGCACCAGGATGCCGCATTTTACTGTAAGCACTAGCAAGTTGACCCATGTTTCATAAATCACCTAGTTGCCAGGATGTTGCGATAGCTCAGAAACAGACCAAGAGCTAAGTCCTGCTCCCACCACCGTCCAAGGGAACTACACCCACATAAAAGAGCACCCAAGTCTGGAGAGGAATTCAAACCCTTCGATACTTGTGCTCAAGACTTGGGCAATACTCCACACCGCACAGCAGATGTGGGTCTGGCATTATGCAGCTAGCAGAATCATTGGCCTTGTTGTGACCATGAAGAGCAACTGTTCCCCACCTAGATCATTAGAACACGCACTGCCTAAGTAGAATCCTTTGCATGGAGCTGCAGTTGGGCTGTGGTCTCCTCCCATTTTTTCATGCTTTAAAACTTGAGCTACATGCTTTGGGCACCCCCTAGCCAAGTAAAGAAGGATCCAGCATTTATAATGTAACACTCAGTTAGATGCCCGACATTGCTTCCCATCCAGCATGTCAATTCTAATGTAAACACACAGCATGGAATCTCCCATTTCTCCTGCTTCGTTTAGGGGACTGGGTGTACTGAACATGTCATTGAAGAAGCTGCTTTCCTTCCCCTCTGAAGAGCCACATTCCTGTATGAAGTGACACATGCCTCGTTTCCATAATACACAGTGTGTCAGTGTCACAGGTCCGCTCACTACTGGGGGCCGCCTTCTGGACGCATCTGGGGATTAGCTCCACTTCAGTCCAACACTTCCTTCTACAACCCGCTACATGGATTGCTGCCACCTTCTCTGGCTTCATGGCTGGACCCTCCAGCTAAGTCACTGTGGCTACGTCTACACTGGCCCCTTCTCCGGAAGAGGCATGCCAATTTCTAACTTTGGAATAGGGAAATCCACGGGGGATTTAAATATCCCCCGCGGGATTTAAATAAACATGGCCGCCGCTTTTTTTCCGGCTTGGGGAAAAGCCGGAAAAGAGCGTCCAGACTGGCGCGATCCTCCAGAATAAAGCCCTTTTCCAGAGGATCTCTTATTCCTACTTGAAAGGAAGGAATAAGAGATCCTCTGGAAAAGGGCTTTATTCCGGAGGATCGCACCAGTGTGGACGCTCTTTTCCGGCTTTTCCCCAAGCCGGAAAAAAAGCGGCGGCCATGTTTATTTAAATCCCGCGGGGGATATTTAAATCCCCCGCGGATTTCCCTATTCCAAAGTTAGAAATTGGCATGCCTCTTCCGGAGAAGGGGCCAGTGTAGACGTAGCCTGTATGTTTTTTCTCCTGCCATACTAAAGTCTTTTCCTCCAAGATGGCAGTTCTCTCTTCCCTATCCAAACCATGCGCCCCAGAGATTGGTTGGGGAACCCAAGCCCATCCTCTCTTCTGGGTTTCAGCTCAGGGACAAGGTTCTCATTTTTTCCATGCGTGTGCGGAATGCATTTTTGTATATGCACCAAGGCATGTGCATGTTCACCACCAGTAGAAACAAACAACTTAGATGTGGGTGCTTTGCTAATCAGCCAGGTGGCATTTTAATCTCTCGGGAGCAGCTGCACAAGTGCACAGCTTACAGGGAACACTGCTCAGGGACCCTCTAACAGAGAAGGTTTGTGCCACCTTTTCCTTCACCCTCCAACTAGTTTCCCCCTCTACTATCCAGAGAGTAGCTAGAGACTCCCTCACTTAAATCCTGTTCTTCCAGCAGCTTCCTAAAGCTTGTCTTCACCTGGTCCTAGATGAATACTCCAGAGATTAACCTCTTGAGGTTTGATTCAGCAGGTCGAGTAAGGAGTGAGGGAAGTCGACGGAAAAGTTTCTCCCCTCAACCTCACACAGTGGGGATGCCATGGAAATTCGACTTAATGTACATCAGGTCTACCTACTTTATTCTTGTTGCTGGAGATAAGTATCTTTGGACAACTTTCTGCAGTAGTATAGACTTGATTCTAGCACCAGCTGTTCATATCATAATCCAGGGGTTGCTTAGGCTGCAGCTGAAGAGAATTCACTGCTCTATCTAGTGAACTGGCCTTCTCAGCCTCATTAACCCCTTCTAGGCTGGTGTGAGGTGAACACCTCATAACAGTAAACTCTGTATAGAAGGAAGGGGTTGGAATTAGAGCAATCTACTTATCTTGATTCAGGCAAAATAATGGGTAAGAAAGTGTTGTGATGGAATAAAGTACAGGCAGTCCCTGAGTTACGCGGATCTGACTTATGTCGGATCCGCAGTTACGAATGGAGCCCGTCTCCCTGGTCTCCAGCAGACCAGGGAGAGGAAGCAAAGCGGTGTAGCATGCGGGCAGCGGACAGCCCAGACGCGTCTGGGCTGTCCGCTGCCCGCGTGCTCCTTGGCTTTGTTCTGCTTTGCTCCCCGTCTCCCTGGGCGCCTCACTGTCTACACCACTTCCCTCAGCAGCCAATAGGATGTGAGGGGAACTCAGGCCCACCCTCTACTCCAGGCCCCAATGCAAGGACCCCAGAGAAAGCCTAGTCATTGTGTGCAATGTCCCTTTCAATAACTGCTTTGCTGCTGCTGATTCTCTGGGCCACTTTGCCACAGCCCTCACCTCAGGGCTTTGTCTAAATACAGTCCCAGCAACTGATCCAGAGCACCATCTGCTCTCCTCCTTCTCTAACAAAGAGCTACTTATGGTCTGGCCCTCAGCTCTTCTTACACTGAACTGCTGGCCCCTGATTGGCTATGTCCCTCATACCCATGCTAGAATAGTGATAGAAATGTAGCCGTGTTAGTCGGGTGTAGCTGAAACAAAAAACAGGACTGTGTAGCACTTTAAAGACTAACAAGATGGTTTACTAGGTGATGAGCTTTCGTGGGCCAGACCCACTTCCTCAGATCAAATAGTGGAAGAAAATTGTCACAACAATATATACCAAAGGATACAATTAAAAAAAAATGAACACAGTGTTCATGCTAGGCAGCTTGGAGGACCTCTCAGCTGTCCTTTTTGGGGTGGTGTGTGGCAGGACCACGAGGCCTCCAGCAGAGGGCGTCATGGCCTCGTCCACCCCATTCCAGGGCTTTATACAGATATCTTGCAGAGGGCAAGACAAAAATCCACCCTCCCATCCTGGCGCTTATCATATGGTTGCAGCACTGTCTACAGTCTATGCTGACCCATAAGCTGGAGTAAAAGCTATTGTCTTTCCACAGTCACTGTGCATGTGTCCCCTCACAATCTAGATCTGCTAAGAGCACAGACACCCTACACTGCCATACCAACCTACCCACATGGTGTTACTTCCAGACATCCACAGCACAACTCAGCAAGGGAGTGAATTCACCCAGTAGAACGTTCTGCCCTGTGCAGCCAACTCTGCACTGGGGATATAATAGTGTAGTCAATTAACCAATAAGCAAAAGCTTATAGGTTAATGCTGTAGATGACCCCGCATGTCTCTCTCCGCCCACCCCCCACTTCCCAGCCAGTACATTTAGCAGCAGGCTAGCCAGAACTGAGCTGGGCTGCTGGCCTGCGATGGTTCCGGGACCTACTCTCACTGTGGCTCTGCATTTAAAGGGTATGTCTAAACTACATCCCTCTGTCAAAAGAGGGATGTAAATCAGGCAAGTCAAAAGTGCAACTGAAGCGGGGATTTAAATATCTCTTGAAAAAGGGTATTTTGAAAGTGAAAGAACTGCGTCTAGACAGCGGTTTCACTGCCGAAATACCCTTTTTCGAAAGACCGCTGTGACGCAATTATGCAAATGAAGCACAGGATATTTAAATCCCCTCTTCATTTGCGCTTTCAGTTTACCTAATTTTCACCCCTCTTTCGATAGAGGGATGTAGTTTAGACATACACTTTGGTTATTAGGAGCCAGGTGAGCAAGCAACCCAGCTCCGTTCTGGCTCGCACCAGGTCTGGGAGCCAGACCCCCCCCCCCCACTACCCCACACTGCTGCCTCTTTCCATCAGAGGCAGTAGCACAGGGCGACAAACAGCTGGTCCGCGAGGGGAACTGATTTTAAACTGGCCACCCCCTTGCAGAACAGCTCCTACCTGGCACTCTGCGGTGCTGCCATAGAGCCATGCAGGATCTCCTCAGGAGTGGGGTCAGAGGACACTGGCTGCCAGTCCCACCCCAGGGACTAAGGAATAGTTGACTAATCAAGAAGAATTCACAAGGTTACTCAACTATTTAGTTAACGGATATTCAACATCCCTACTCTGCACCACGTAAGCCCTCAAAATAGTCCTTGAACTGACCCCTCTGAAGAGATCATTTTCACCTCCAGGTTGCTTTGTGGGACGCCCAAGCCTTTCCAACACCATGTGCTTTCCCTCAAGAGAACTCAGGAGCAGGCTTTTCACAGTGCCGTTTTGTTGGCTGTTGTACAAGTCAGAAGGCTCCAGGAAGGTTACACATTCTCTTGTCTCCTAACTATATTCAATGAAATATTTTTCTTTAATTTCTTCTCTTCTCTGGCAGTAATTAAATCATAATTTTATAAGAGTGGCTTTTAAAGAGGCCACAATATTGAAATTAAGATAAAGAACAGGAAAAAAACCCACAATATTGAAGCCTTTCATATGCACACTATGAAAATATTCCTGAAGGACATGAATTATAGGATCTGATGTGACTCATAACAAGATCCCTTTTTAAGGCTGTAAGTGGCCAGATATTTCAGGAAGACTAAGAAGAAATGCAAAACAGTCAAGATTTTTAACCAACACAGAGAGGAATGAATTCCTGCTGTGTCAAGGAAAATGCAAATGGCTTGAAATATGCAGATTTATTTTGAATTAAGTGTACAAAAACTGCCAATAGGATAACAAGTAGAATTGACTACAAAATTAGAGATAACAGGTGTATAGCACAGACAGCTCTGATTGTGAGAGCAGGTGTGCAGCAGATCTATTGTGAGGACAGTGTTTGAAATCACACCGAATGAAGATTCATAACACGTTAGAAAAACTGAAACGATTAAGTAGAATCATTTTTGCTAATAATGTCTGGGAGCTGGGACACAGTCTTCCACGTTTAACAGTCTATTTTAGGTCTTAGCTCTTTATAGAAAGCAAGGATCTAATTGTGACACTTTCTGAAAACATTTAAAGGATTTAGAACCATAAGTCCATGGAAAGTCAATGGAACTTGTGTTCCTAAATCTTTTAGGAGCCTTTGGAAATCTCACTATTTGATCTAGGAACAGGAGGAGCTGGCCAAACATTCTGCATCGCCAGGGTTGATCCAAAGTCCACGGAAACGGATAGAAACACTCCTGTTGACTTCATCAGGCTTTGTATCAGTCCCATAGCAACAGACTGGAAGCTCATTGCAACATCCTGTGCAAGCCTTGAGTGACAAGCACAGAGTTCACCTCTGACTCAGAATCTGTCAGTCCACAGCATAGATCAGTGGCAGAAAGCCCCAGAGGAAGGAAAGTCACCATTAGACACCCATCTGTGCACTTCCAACAGGTTCCAGTGCTTTGAAGCACCTGCAAAGCTTTCAGCTCTACTTGTGAAATAGAGTCAGGGCCAAGTCTTAGTCCCTTTTTAGAGGCTGAGTATCCTGACCTGCCAGCCAACACTACAGGGACATGGATGGGAGGCGCAGAATAATCACTCCTAATTTTCAGGGCCCAAAACACATGCAGTACCTTCCCCGCCCCCTGCTGCACTTATACTGCCTCCTCAACCCTGCTCATAATCCCCTTCTGCCAAAGATCACAGCCCAAACTCCTGCACCCCCTCGTGCCCACCAGTTCCCTGCCCCAAGTCACAACCACCTCCTTCACCCAAACTCCCTCTCAGATCCCACACCCCTTCCTGCACCCCATTCCCTTACTGCAAGCTCCCTTCTGCACCTCACCACCATCGCAGACCCTTCCATTGCTATCATGGAAGAGCACCGCACTTGACCACTTTCCATATTCTTGGAGTGGCCCCCTGGCATAAACTACTGCCCACCCTTTCCTTACAATGAGATACCGATATTATAAACAAGACCGACGCAGGCAGCAACTTACCAAGCACATTTTTATTATTCTAATGCCTGGTTTAACCATAAAAACACAGGTGAGCCAGACTGAGGCCACCTGTGTATTTGCCAGTGTACCACTGAGGCCTGGGGGCCTGGGCATGAGCAGCACTTGTGTGCCAGCATCACATCACCATCTGCAAATTTCATTCTGCTGAATGAAAGCAGAGCGCCTGCCACTACACAGAGGGGTAGCTGTGTCCGTCCAGGAGACTAGCGTGACAAGGTAGGTGCAGGAATCTCTTCTACTGTATCAACTTCTGTCCTCTCACAACAGAAGATGGCCTAAAAAGAGCTATTACCTTCCCCATCATGCAGCTACATGTGTCAATTCATTTAATGCTCTGCCTTCTCCTTCCAGATGCTCTGCAGCACCATCCTTCCCCTTAACCTAGCAACATTTTCATTGGAGGGGGCGCAAGGAAATGCTTATCCGCATTTTTTGTTTCCAGGCAAAACTTGAGCCAGCACTACAGCTTCTGCACACTTATCTAGAAAGCAATTTTCTGCCTTTAACTATCACAATTATTTTTGCCCTGTGATTCGCCTACTAGATATTCTGTTTGCATAATCTTATTCCATGCTCATTGACAGCAGCATTCAGTGTCTTCATATCTATGTAGTCTCTAGCCCCACATTTAAAATACCTTGGCTATACAGAGGTAAACAAATCCTTCGTATGTCTTCCGTTTCTACCCCTGCGGACAAATGGAACACAGCATCGGAAGTGCGGGCTGACTGGTGAAAGCTCTAGCAGAGAAACTGCATCATTTGACAGGGAAAGCTCTACCTATCCTTTCCCAGGGCCTTTAAACTTCCCTTTTAAATAGCAGCTAATCGGTTAATTGGTTTGACCTCTGATTCACCTGTTCATTAAGGAAGTTCATCTCTTTGCCCAATCTGAGAGTAAGAGGCAATACGGTATGCTGCCTGGGCTCTCGCTTGGGGATGGTTTTACTGTGTGTGAACTGGGCTTTCACGTTTAATTCCTGACAACATGCTGTTCTAGCCAATGCAAAAGCCTCTACAATACCATTATTAAAGGGGTTTTATTTTAGAGCCTTACAAATTAGAAATGGAATTTCACTTTCTACAATATTTAAGAGCAAGTCAAAGATATGAAAGCATCACAGAAGGTAACTGTTTAAAAAAGAGAAAGTACTGTGCTAGATAATCCATTTAAAGACCGTCAGAAAGGATTGATAATTATCCTGGCATTATAGTAGCTTAGCTTCGACACACTTTGCATCTGTTAATTTTACATTACTTTTGCAGCTCCTACTCTGCGGTGTTTATTTTAGGGAAAATTTTCTACAAGACTTCAAAGGCTTGTACCTGATCGCAAGCCTCAATGAATCTAAATGGGGATGCAATTCCCAAGGAAAGGCTTACGGTCTTAACCAGAATGTTTCACTTCATCCGCATTAATATCTGAGAGTGTCCATGTTAACCAATTCACTGGCATGGTGAATGAAGGCACTATCTGTTGAGTGACAAATTCCACTCTCAGGAAGATCTGTATTGGTTAGTGTGAGCCAAAGGACTGACCTGTTGACCGAATTAAAAGTTGCTTTGATGTCAATACATGTCACAAAGTCAGTGGTTAAATTGTCAGTGCAACTGTCAGAAGCTGGAGAGTAAAGACACTGCCTTTTGTTCACAATACATATGTGAAACCTGGTTGCTGTGTACAAAGATGTCTATTAAGGGATATGCTATCAAATGAAACATGCGCAAAAACCACTCCAGGGACCAATGATGAGATCTTCCCACAGTTGCCACACTCACCCCTCCTCCTGAAGTTGGTAATAGCAGGAGCTTTAATTCTAGTGCTGTCGTCTCCGTTCAGATTTTCTGGTAAGTCCAGTGCACAATCTGCCAACCAACACCAATGTGCATGTTCACCAATGAGTTCACCGGTTTTGCTGCATTTCTACACAGCCTCAGGTGCGCAGCAGTGATGCAGTCTTTCTCCAAGCACTTTTCTGTTGAGACAATGACTGGATATTAGGACTTGCCATTCCACACATCAGAATCCAGGCTGGCCAAGAAGTGTTCTGCCGGGTCTGTACAGAAATCAGAGAATTTCAGCCCCACTCGCCAAGGTGCTACCCACTCAACAGAGTTCAAAGTGTCATGGCAGACAACTAAGGCCCAGAACCCCCATCGCAGGAGAGCTTGAGTACCATGGAGCGTACTGACAAGTGCATCTACCCATGCTGCAAGCGGAGTTCAGTGAGAAAAAAAACTTTGCCTCTTCATGCATGAAGTCCAGGTCTCACTCTTGGACACAAAAACATCTTCATGCTAAACCAAAGTTCAGGAGCTATAAACCTACACCTGCTGCTAGAGAGCTACGTGGGTCAGAAACCTTGACCCACAGGCAAATTTGGAGTTGCTAGTGGCAGTTTATATGCACCATCAGCATCAAGCCCTGATCAAACAATGATTTGATGTCATTTTGCATGAATTCATCTCAGATCTGGCCTTCCTCCAGGCACTCATTATATTCAAAAGTGGTGTTGCATGAATGGACTGAGACTCCCCAACACATTGTGTCCCCAAGCTCTGCATTGGTACTCCAGGGCTACGTCTAGACTGGCATGATTTTCTGCAAATGCTTTTAATGGAAAAGTTTTCCGTCAAAAGCATTTGCGGAAAAGAGCGTCTAGATTGGTACGGACGCTTTTCCGCAAAAACACTTTTCTCGCCATCGGGGCTTTTTTGCGCAAAACAAATCTCAGCTGTCTACACTGGCCCTTTTGCGCAAAAGCTTTTGAACAAAAAGACTTTTGCCCGAATGGGAGCAGGATAGTATTTCCGCAAGAAGCACTGATTTCTTACAGTAGGAAGTCAGTGCTTTTGCGGAAATTCAAGTGGCCAGTGTAGACAGCTGGCAAGTTTTTCCGCAAAAGCACCTGCTTTTGCAGAAAAACTTGCCAGTCTAGACACAGCCCAAGAGTGCACACCCGGAGCCTACCAGGGCCCACAGGTAATGCCACCCTAGAGATTTGTGAATCCACAGGACTGAACCAGATCTGGGAATGTCACCCCACAATGCCTGGTGTGGTGCTATCAAGAGTGGCCACTCTGACTGGCACAACAGTCCTCAGTAGACTACATGATGTTTGATGCATGGAATCATTAAGAGGGGATAGAGAATAAAGACAGTATATCTTATTGCCTCTATATAAAACCAGGGCACGCCCACATCTTGAATACTGCATACAGGTGTGGTCACCTCATCTCAAAAAGATATACTGGCATTGGAAAAGATTCAGAGAAGGTCAACAAAAGTGATTAGGGATTTGGAATGGGCCCCTGGTGAATAAAGACTAAAAAGACTTGGACTTTTCAGCTTAGAAAAGAGGCGATTGGGGGAGGGGGTGGATGTGATAGAGGTCTCTAAAGTTATGACTGGTATGGAAAATGAATTAGGAAAAGTTTAGTGGAACAAGTAAATAAGAAGTAGGGGGTCACCAAATGAAGTTAGTAGGTAGCAGTTTTAAAACGCACACAAGAAAGTTTTTCTTCGCTCAGTCCACAGTCAACCTGTGGAACTCCTTACAAGAGGGTGTGGTGAAGACCAGGACTTTAACAAGGTTCCAAAAAAAGCTAGATAAATTCATGGAGATTAGGTCCATCAATGGCTATTAGCCTCTGCCTGGTGTCCCTAGCCTCTGCCTGGAACAGGAGAGGGATCATGTGAGGATTACCTGTTGTGTTCACTCCCTCTGGGGCATCTGGTATTGGCCACTGTCGGCAGACAAGGTACTGGCCTAGATGGACCTTTGGTCTGACTCGTATAGCTGTTCTTACGTATGTTTGATATATTAGCTAGGAGCACAACACAACTTGGCACTAAGCTTGTGAGAGCAGACCTTGGATATGATGAAAGGTCAGTGTCTTGCAACACTGGAGTGCGACTGTTGGATTAAAAGTCACGTGTGTGAGCTGATGAAATGGAACCAAACTGAAAAGTGTGCTAGATGGTCTGGAAACAGGGACACAAAGCTATTTTTCATTTGCTATTGTTCCTTAATGGAACAGTTGTGCACAGAAGCTATCCTTATTTCATGCAGGCATAAGGAAAGGAAAGTTCGCCTAGGCTTGCCAGAGCCAGAGTTAAGGACGATAGCTGTGCAGGATTTGTTTGTGTGTGGTCTACATTATTAAAACTGGAAAGCTATGGAGGAGATCAACAGATGCAAATGGTGGCAAACCTGTGGGCCTGACGTTTCTGTACAGCTTTTCAACCTGAAGTTCATTTGATTTTATTTTCGTTAATCCAAAAAGTTCCCAAGGAACAAATATGCTTCTTGGCCACTCTAAAAGAGTTTGCAAACTACTAGAAACCTCGATATCCATATGTTAGGAAATCCAAAGCCCTGCCTATTTCCTAGATCACCTCTAAGGGGACTGATTGGCTAGGGAACAGTAATGAAGAGAGCCTTTTACTGCCTGTGCTCCATTTCCAATATAAACAGGTCACTGCCATTTATACCTGGGGAAATCTCACCCATTATTAAATGTTGATATTACAAGAAAGCCATATTGGGGCCCCCATTATGCTTGATGCTAGTATAAGTAGTGTCAATTACTGTCCGACCCAGAGAGCTTGCAGGAGTGATCACTTGGGGTTTATCTGATGGCCCGCCCTTGAAGGTCCCTTTCCTAGAGCACAAGTGTAAGACTTCGGACACAACGTTGCGAGTTAGGTACCTAAATACTTTTGAAGGCCTGAGCCTCCATTATTGTCTGAACGCAAGAATTGTCCTTGCTTCTCCTACTCCTCTTTTGTCTGCTTAGGCCGTGAGTGATCCGAGGAAGGATCTCTGTGGGTATGTGCAGCACCTCTCCCAATAAAGCCCTGTCTTGGTTGAAACTTCTAGGCATCCCTGTAATTAACAGCCACCCGAGCGGAGGGGTCGTTCACATTGGGAAGTAGTTTGGCAGCCACAGGGCTATGGAAACGCTCAGGTCTCCCTGTTCTGCAGCTGGGTAGAGGCCTTTGTAACCAGCACTGTCGATCCAGCACCAGTTCAGAAAATTGAAAGCCACCAGACAAAGCTCAGTGAAAGGGAAGGAATCACTGCCAGAAATGCTGGCAATCACCACTTCTGTGGTTGATGGAAAGCTATGGTATTGGTAGGCACCTCAAGTGCTGCTGCAACAAATCAGATTTACATACCCAATCAATTATTTTAAAGGGCCCTCACCCGCTCTTGGTAGGACTCCCTTCATGCAGCCCTCCCTTGAGGCAGAGCGCAGCTTGTGCTCCCTGGGTCCCATGCATCCTGGGAGAGGAGAGGGGTTGTACACTCCAAAAGCTCACGGTGCCCCTCCCACTGCCTCATTTCTCTGAGGCAAGGGTACCCCGTTTTCATCACAGGCCACGCACTAGCTTGAGGGAAACCTCCCCATGATCCCAAGGTCCTTTTCCTCCTGTTGGCGGCCCCTAGCCAGGGAGAGGATTGCGGGAACCTGGTCCCACCCACTTACTCCACATTCCGGCCCAGGGCCCTATATGGCAGTCACCAATGGGGCTCTTGCCCCTATCCCCACTGAATAGCAGCCTCTCCCTGGACCACTTCCTCAACCACCCCCACAGTACCTCCCCCTCCCTGGCATCCTGGAGGAAAAACCCCTCTTGCCTGCAGCCTGCAGTTTTTGCCTCCTCACGGTGCTTCTTTTCTCCATCCCTTTTCTCCTTCCCCCAAAGGGAAGCCTTTGACAGTGGGCCAGCAGGCCTTAACTGGCAGCAGGTGTTACATTAGGCTGTGCTGCAGGCCAGCTCCTAATGAGTTGCAGGTGCCCACCTGTCTTGAGGGCTGAGCAGCAGCTTCTGGCAGCCTATTGAGGGAACATGAACTCCCTCACCCAGCTACCCGTGTACCTGCCCTGCACTGAACTCCTGCCACCCACTGCCTTTGGTCTGCCACACCTTGAGCAGAGGTGCACACTTTGTGCTCCAGTGCCCTGACTCTCCTCCTCCACATCCCATCAGTGAAATCCACAATGCTCTGAAGCCTACCCAGGATGTCCAATTCACCCAGAAGACCCATTCTTGGCCCATTGTATTTTTCTGAGCCAGGGGGGTTATACTAGCAGAAGGCTTTGAGTGATCTAACAACAAGACAGAAACTTTGCTGGAACCAGGATGCTCCAGGCATGGCAGCTGGAGAGAGGGGGAACCACAGTGAGAGCAGCAAGGCAGCTGGAAAGCATGAGACAAACAGGACAAAATAGGGTGAAGGTGGAGGATTGAGACTCTCGGAGCCAGGAAAGAAGGCCGGCGAGAGAAAGCAGAAGAGAAAAGCGAACTAAAAGCCGCCTAAGGAGCTAAGCATGCTCTTGGTTATTTCTCACTTCCTGCCTGTGTAGGGAGGAAGGGTTAGAATTGCTTCCCAGCTGGTGGTTGAAAGAAGCTTTTACTGGATAGAACCATCCTAGCCCACAGCAGGAATGTGTTGGCTCAGGCAGAGTGAGCGGGGCTGGAGGAGTGACCCTGTGTGCTGTGCCGCACACAAGGAGGCTCAGGAGAGCCAGGACTGCAGTGTGCCCAGGCTCTGTTCTCAGCTAGTCTCTCACTGAGGTGTGCCAGAGGCAACAACGTCCCATGCTCCTTGGCCAAGAGGGAGTTGGGCCACCATGGGGCATCCTCTGAACTAAGACCCACCCCCACCATCATCACTGGAACCAGCTCTACAGGAGGGGCTGTCAGGAACACCAGCCTCTATGGTTGTAATTCATGATCACCGCAGCTGGCAAGATGCTCTGGACATTCATTTATTCAACACTGAAGTTTTGTCCATTATCTTTCATTCAAATGACTCCAATAGCAGCTAAAAGTTGATAGAGAGCAGCATTTCAATGAGGGCCATATACACTTGCAGACGCTAAGCAAATGGCTAAGTGAATGGTAGCTAGTTTGACATGTAGTTCATGAGGACTCTCTGGGTATGTCTACACAAAGTTATTTCAGGATACCAAAGGTATCCCAAAATAGCTACCCTTCATCTTCACAAGCCACATGTTATTTTGAAATTTTCAAAATAATGGGCGTACTAATTTCAGCATCCTGGTAACCCTCATTCCATGAGGATTAAGGAATGTCTCGAAATAGCACTATTTTGAAATTTAGTGCTGTGTAGACCGCACCAAATTTCAAAATAGCTTATTTCAAACTTATTTTGAAATAGGCTAATTGCATATCTTGTTTAGAGTGCAGTGTAGACATAGCCTCTGATAAAGGCATGAGCAGATATTTTCTCTCCCTTCTTTTCTCCATTCACAGGGGCTGCGGAAAAGTTTTTCCGTTAAAAGTATTTCCGCAAAAGCGCGTCTAGATTGGCACGGGTGCTTTTGCGCAAAAGCTTCCATGGCCAGTCTAGATGCTATTTTGCACAAGAAAGCCCTATCGCCATTTTAGTCATCGGGGCTTTTTTGTGCAAAACAGTTCTTCCCTGTCTACACTGGCCCTCTTGCGCAAGTATTCTTGCGCAAGAGGGCTTTTTCCTGAGCGGGAGCGTGTAAGTATTTGCGCAAGAAGCACTGATTTTGTACGTTACCAGTGTAGACAGCTGGCAAGTTTATCTTGCCAGTCTAGACACACTCAGGGAGCTTAAAGTCTTTGTCAGCTATATCAGCACTGAAGTTGAAGCTCAAAGTTTCAATAGGGAGGCATGATCCTCTCCTTTAGACAAACCAGATTTTGCTATTTTAAAAGTATTGCATGTGTGGAAAAGGCACATTGCCCACAGGCTGATAAGGAGTAGAAAAGACAGACGTTCCTTCCCCACAACATCTGGAATTGTCATTTTTTGCAAACTGCTCTAATTAAATATTGCCTCCCGTTAGTTGGGTGGCAAATAATCTTCCTCCAATAATGAATGGGATTAAGGGATACGGTTTTTACAAGGGGAGAACAGCTCTTTCAGGATTCAAGCAGACATGTTTGAAAGAAAAGGCAAAGGTTACATGTAAAGAGGAGGCCCTACTAGCATTTCAGGAGATAGCACATGTCACAAACCTTCCACTCAATGCAGGATGAAGAAGCAGCTGCAGTAATGGATTTGCAAATGTAGATGAGACTCATTTTGATTTATGGGTTTAAAAAAAGAACAGGAAGTAAAAGGAATGTTGTCAAAAGCCAGAGGAAACAGTCAGACAAAAGATGCCTTTAGAAGCGCATTTTCAGCCTGCCTACCTGCAAACTCTCTCTAAACAGGTGTTCAGTCACTTTTTTACAGTGAGTAATGAAGGATACATTTACCATGAGTTTCAGCCCACTACTGCAGTCTCCATCACAATCAGCTCACTCTGCTTTCTCTTGGCACAAAATGTCCATTTAAAGCTGGGCACAAGTCTGAAGTCAGGAATTTCGCTTATTAATGGTCATTTCTGTGACAGTCTCAGGTAAGCCACAAACTGGTTTTTCCATCTGATCACTAAAGGGACGCCCCTGTGGGATTCATCTGGCACCAGCAAGGCTTCTGCTCCTTCCTTCCTCAGCTGACATGGGGGGAACCCTCTCTGTACATAACACTCTTCCCTCTTAAGGCCTTCTGATTGCATCATTTTACAGAGTGGTTCTCCTTCACTCCTCCCAAGTGTCTCACCCCTGTGATCAGGGCCTATGATGCTTCTGCACTTCCAAGTAATCTTGCTTCACAGTCCCATGCCATAATCAATGTTCCCTGTAAGCTGGGCACTCAAGCTGATTAGTAGAACACCCACAGCTAGGTTTGTTTGATGGCTGGTGCACGTTTGCACATGCCTCAGTGCACATAACATTATTCCACACATGGATGGAAAAAGATTAGAGGGAACATTGTTAGCAATGTATCTACCTTTGAAGCAGCTCAACAGTCAGGCTAAGAAAGCCTGTGGTGCCCCACTGCCTTCTCTCCAGTTGGTTTAATGCCATCTCCAGGGGAAGCTGAGGATGGCTTGCTACCTCTTTTCTCCGGAGTGGCGAGGGGTCATGGGTGACTGCTCCCTCCCTTTCACCAGGGATGGCCTTAGGGAAAGCAGTGCCCTGGGCAAACTTCTATTTAGGCACCTCTGTGGGCATGGGACCCCCTATTTCCCCTGGCCCCTTAAACCTCTGCATCTCCATCCTGAACACCCTTCCCACTAACAGCTGCCACCCAACTCCAACACTACGCCCCTATCTCTGCACAATGCCCCCTTTGCCCCACCTCTGCGCCTCCAGTCTGGTCCCCCTGCACTGTGCCCCCTTCATCCCTCACCCCTGTGCCTCCCTCTTGCCCTCACAATGAAAAACTGACCTGGGAGCACCTGGCATTGCTGCTGCACAGAGCCAGTCAAAGAGGGAGTTCCTGGGAGCTGGGCCACTGGGGCGGGGGGAGATCCAGGGGGAAATGGGAACAAGAGGTCAGGGCCCCCTAAGACTTATTGATCTCTACTTTGCCCCGCACTGAGTTCTCAGTTTCTCCCATCCCTCCTACCCTGGAAGAGGCCAGCAGCTTCCAGCTCCCGCTGGCTGGCCGAGATTCCACCCCCATCTTCTATTGGGCAGCCAGGCTTTCATTCAGGCTGCCTGTGGACAGAGGAACTGTAGGTCTGGGGGCAGGGGTAGGGAGAGAAGAGAAGAGCCACGTTACAGTGGCAGAGGCATAACTAGGGTGCTGGGACCCCATGTGGAGCAAAGGCAGCAGATCTCTAGGGATTCCAGCTTTCTAATTCCAGAAAGCCAACCACCCTTACCCTGCCCCCTCTCAAGGCCACCTCCCCGCCGCCCTCACTCCAGCCACTTCTCTCCATCGCTTGCTCTTCCCCACACCTATCCAAACAATAGATCTGCATGTTGGGGCCCTGCATTCTCTCTGCAAGCTCCAACTGGCAAGTTCTTGGCTGGGTAGGTGTATTATGCAAATGTTCAGGTTTGATTTGTTATGGACACTAGAACTGGCAGCAAAATAGTCAAAAAGAGCAATTCTCAAAAAGTTAAATTTCCACAAAGGTTTTCCTGATTCTTTTCCTCCCCCTTCCCATTTTTTGTAACCAACTCCATGGTTTATGCTCACTAACATTATTGTCATGTTATGTGTGGAATTCAATGGGTCTATTAAAGGCCCACTCCTGAAACCCAAATGCAAATCCATGAGCAGAACCATAGTAAAGCACCTGTTGAGTTGAGGTACTTGTATAATTAAATATGTAGAAACTGACTCCCACACCTGCATGTAGATAGACACACGCAGTCATGAGTGTACATCTAACATGCATTAACACATACATACAGGCTACGTCTAGACAGGCATGATTTTCCGCAAATGCTTTTAACGGAAACGTTTTTCTGTTAAAAACATTTGTGGAAAAGAGCATCTAGATTGGCACGGACGCTTTTCCGCAAAAGCACTTTTTGCGGAAAAGCGTCCGTGCCAAACTAGACGCGGTTTTGCGCAAGAAAGCCCCAATCGCCATTTTTGCCATCGGGGCTTTTTTGCACAAAACAGTTTTTAGCTGTCTACGCTGGCCCTCTTGTGCAAATACATTTGCGCAAAAGGGCTTTTTCCCGAACGGGAGCATCATAGTATTTGCAGAAGAACACTGGCAATCTTACATCTGATCATCAGTGTTCTAGCGCAAATTCAAGCGGCCAGTGTAGACAGCTGGCAAGTTTTTCCACAAAAGCAACCGCTTTTACGAAAAAACTTGCCAGTCTAGATGCAGCCAACAAGTTTAGGCTCCTCTCTACCTGGCATGGAGAGCTATGTTGTACTTTGCATGGTCCATCATTTGTCTATTGACTGCCAGGGAAGGGCGCCAGGGGAGGATTTTTCAGAAAGAAAATTCCCCCATCAAGTGCGACACTTCCGACTCCTCCTTAACTCTGCCCCAGCATTTTAATCAATCATCCATCTACTGACATCCCTGCTATGGCTCCACTGGTGATTGGTTCACAAATCCTTATCCACCATCTGTGAAAGCCATCTCCCACTAATGGGCTATATTTGCTAGTGCAGGCCCATTCCACTGGTTTCATACATGGACTTCCTGAGGTAACTATCTCGTTCACCCCCATCAACAGGAAGTGGTTTGGGTTCCCTGATTACTTTGACAATACTTTAACAGGTTCCAAATAATGGGCTGGCACAGCCATCCACTGATCACTCCAGATAAGCTTATTTTTCACGATCTCCTTCCACCTCCTCTCTCCGGCAGTGAGATTAAAGATTTGCTAGTGTGACATATTGAGTTAATGGGAAGCTTTTCAAAACACTATAGAGAAGAAAAATTCCTTATAAGTTTATAACCCCCCCTTAGAGGTCATTGCCAGCAGAATTAAATGGTGTTTCTTCCTAAGCAGTTCAGATGCTGGGTCACAGACAGGCCACAAAGCAAGAGCAAAAGGCATTCTCCTGTTGTCTGAACTCTGAATGAGGCTGCCAGTGACCCAGATGGGGCTGAATAGCCGAGTAGTTTATAAACGTATTATAAAGTTCAGAAGAACAACCAACTTTTGATGAAGTTTTTCATGGTTAATTACAACATTCCACTGCAAGGCTCCCTCTGACATTGGAGGGCATCAAGAGTGTCAAGGGCTGAACATTCCTTCCTGATTTATACTTTGAGTTATTATAGGTTGCGGCTACCCTTTAACTTGTGACCACTGAAGCCATCATCCAGGATGCAGGCTGTTTGGGTTGTGGTGCTGCCAAATGTGGTAGCCAAGTGAATCCCAAGCACACTGAATTTGGCAGTGCCTTTAACCACACATCCAGCCCAGATGTTGGTAACTGGATTGCTGTTCCTTCACAAACACCCTCAGGAAACATTGGCTTCTGCCATTCATAAGAACTTGCACTTTTGCATCTGCCACAGTGGGACAGAATGGGCTTGCAGGAAAATCCATTTTGAGAGAGAGGGGAAAGACACCTGCCCGCAGGAAACTGCAGGGCCTGTGGCATTCACTTTGGATTTCCCTAATGAACCCAGTCTGGCCTTAAGGAGGGAAAAGCTGGCAGATGGGCAGCTCTCGGTTCTTGGCTTGGGGACCTTAGCCATGCCACCTGATCTGATCCTGTTCAGGCTGCTCAGTTTACGCAGAGGTGGGTCAGGTGACAGAGACCACCAAGGAGAGCTTGAGGAAGCAGATCAGTAATTAGCAACCTTCTCTCCAGAAGAAAGTGCCATTTAATCCCAAGGAAGAACAGACAGAGCAGGAACCCTAAAAGCCCAAGTCACTGCACCCTGGGGTTCTTCTTAGGCCAGCTGGGGGCAGGAGAGCCCTAGGAAATCGCATCTATTACCTCTCCTCAGGATAAGAGGCAATTTCCAGTGTGCAACCCCCTAGACCTGCTGCCTTCCCAGAACTTCAGTGTAAGAAAAACAGAAGTCAGGCTGACTTTCAGCTCAAGGTCACACATGCCAGTGGTACTTTGCAGGGGGAGGGATGCAGCAGACTAGACAGAATCCAATCTATCTGGAGTGATTTATAAATATCAGAGACATGTCAAATCCATCCAAAACCAAAACGGAGGCTCCAGCCAAGAGTGAAACGCATGCACAGGCCTCCAAGCTGTGCGGATGCTTATCCTTGCCTCCCTGCTTCCTAAGCTAACAGTTCCCCGTCATTCACATTGCGCAGCCTCGCCTCAGGGTATTCTGTAGCAAGTGGGGAAAAACTCAGACGTTTCTCACACCCCATCTCAAATACTAGGCCCTGTGGTCCCACATTCTCCCATTGAAGAGCTGGGTAATAAATGGTTACTCCAAAACTGACAAACCGAGGATGGCGCTGGTGAAGAGGGAGGTGGTCTGATAAGGACCATTCCCTTTAAAGGGCACTAAGGAATGGACTTGTTGGCGGTTTTATGTCCCTCTAGATGTCCTTCCCCTCCAGCTTATCTATCTGCAGGCAAGCAGACATCACTTTTGTGCAAGATCTATTATGCACGTACCTAGCAACTTTCATCCTAGGAGCTCAAAGCGCGGTGGAGCAGGTGAGATTTACATAAGCCTCCAGTGGAATGCAGCACAGCAGCTGTTGAAATGTTGATGTGTACTGTTCAGTGTAGCATATGGTGGATACTGTGGCTATCTGAATAGCAGTGGGGATTTAGTAGGCAGAAAGATTTCCTGAGCTAGAATTAGACAATGACACGATGGCATCCTACTCTTACTAAAGATACCTCAGGTAGTCAGGACCTAAATTCCTACATCCCATGACAACAAAGGCCCTCTCTACCATCCTGGGGCATTTGTTCACTAGTGAACCAAGAGGAATGCCACATACTCTACCACCAATACTACTTCCCACATCACTAAACAGGTTCCTCCCTCAAGTACCTAGAAGCCCAAGTCTGTTTCCCTGGAGAAACAAAATTCTATTGGATGCCAATTTCCAGACAACATAGAGCTATGCAGCAGTAAGATTTATTTCACATTAGCAGATTTACTCTGCCTTGCCCAGGTCCTTCACAATTCATATTTTTAGTTCTGGAAAAAGAAGAAGAAAATGTCCATGCTTTATTGAAATGGTTACATTTTCAAAAATAAAGTGTTTTTATGAACTTCGTTTTCGTTTTGGATTTCTTAAAGGAAATGGTTAATATTTTTCTGTGAGTTTTGTATGCATGTCAGGTATGATCAGTAAAATTATCTGAACATCCCTATCCTGGGGCACTACTCTGCCACAGCACCTCCTTCTGATAGCACTGGGAATTAGCTCATCAGCTCCCTCTGGCTGGCATCTCCCCAGGTCCTCACTCCACACTCCAGTTCCAGGCCTGCATCGCCCTCCAGCAGTGCCCACTATAGTTGTCTCCTGTCCCCCCTTCCCAGGGGGGTTAGAATCACAGATCTGGAAGAGACCTCAGGAGGCCATTGAGTCCAGCCCCCTGCCTAAGGCAGGACCAACCCCAACTCAATCATCCCAGCCAGGGCTTTGTCAAGCCGAGACTTAAAAACCTCTAGGGAGGGAGATTCCACCACCTCCCTAGGTAACCCATTCCAGTGCTTCCCCACCCTCCTAGGGAAATAGTTTTTTCTAATATCCAACCTAGACCTCTCCCACTGTAACTTGAGACCATTGCTCCTTGTTCTGCCATTCGTCACTATGAACAGCCTCTCTCGGTCCTCTTTGGAACCTCCCTTCAGGAAGTTGAAGGCTGCTATCAAATCCCCCCTCACTCTTCTCTTCTGCAGACTAAACAAACCCAAATCCCTCAGCCTCTCCTCATAGGTCCTGCGCTCCAGCCCCCTAATCATTTTGGTTGCCCTCCGCTGGACCCTCTCCAGTGTGTCCACATCCTTTCTGTAGTGGGGAGCCCAGAATTGGACACAATACTCCAGATGTGGCCTCACCAGAGCCAAATAAAGGGGAATAATCACTTCTCTAGATCTGCTGGCAATGCTCCTCCTAATGCACCCTAACATGCCATTAGCCTTCTTGGCTACAAGGGCACACTGCTGACTCACATCCAGCTTCTCATCCACTGTAATCCGCAGGTCCTTTTCTGCAGAACTGCTACTTGGCCAATTATTGGCAGTTTTGTGTCTCTGCACTCTGGGGGCCCCCCAAACCTCCTATGCCCACCTTGCCTCTGTGACCTAATTGGCTATATCTACCTCAGCTTAGGGATTTGCTCTCTCAGCCCACTCCCAGGGCTGGGTTTTACCCATAAAGGGCCAGGGCAGGGCAGATGTCCCATCACAATCCCTAAGGTCCGGTTTTGTTTTTTTAAATGCACAGTGGAATCTGGAATACTTCCTTGGGGAGGGAAGAGCATGTACACAGTTTTGTAAAATATTTTCCCTCTTAGCCCCAGGATTGGGGATTTCCAGCTAATCACTGACACTGCAGGGTCCACGGTGGCCCTGTGAGGCTTTAGGAGGAGGGAAAAATAATTTTGGGAAGCTGTGTAGCATTTAGGGTCTCTCATCAGGAATTGTCTGCTGCCAGTTTTCACTGCACTGCACAGACCAAGCTCTTTGTGTCTCAGGGCTAATTCCCATGCTGGGATACATACACATTCCTTCCATCTCTCTGTAGGGGAAGGCAGAGGCAGCACTTCCAGCGAAGAACCCAGGTACTCACGTGAACAAACTCCACTTTACATTCCATACCAGCCTGTGCATCCCCAGCCAGAGCCTCAGCCAGCAGTACCAGCTGCAGCATGGAAGTAGGTGTGTTTGGAGGAAGAGAGGGAAGCTACTCCTGTACTGTATCAGAGGGGTCGCCGTGTTAGTCTGGATCTGCAAAAGCGACCAGGAGTCCTGTGGCACCTTATCGACTAACAGATCTATTGGAGCGTAATAAGCTTTCGTGGGAAAAGACCCACTTCGTCAGATGCATGTCATGCCATGGAACTGACGAAGTGGATCTTTGCCCACGAAAGCTTATGCTCCAATACATCTGTTAGTCTGTAAGGTGCTACAGGACTCCTTGTCACTTCTATACTGGATACACAAAGCCTGTTACGTGGGCTCCAACTGATCCAGAACCCTCAGGGCCCAATGAAGAGGCAAAAACTACCTGGCAGGAGGCCTAGCGCCCAACCGTCTAGCGAAGTAGAGCCACTCACTCCGAGAGCTCACCCTCTTGGACCCAAGAGCCTTGTCTTCCAGGCTCAGACTTCTCCAGTTCCACTCTGCAAGAGGGAATAGACAGGATGCATTTGGGGGACCCTATTAAAGATGCTGGGCATCACTTTCGGGGGGGGGGCACAGGGAAACTAATAAGAGGAAGGTAGAGGGGGATTTGCACTCAAAGGAGTCCAAGGTTTCTCTGATAGAGTGCCTCTGACATCTGCATTTAGATGTGGCCAGTACAGCTAGATTACCACCAACCTACTTTGGTTCCTGCCCAGTGCATATGCATCAGGAGAAAGTGGTGCTAAAAACACATACAGAGATCTGGTCTCAGTAGCACATGCAAAAAATCAGAGTCCTCATCCCTGAGGAAGCCCCAAGTACTGGCAGCCTGAGAGCTTGTCAGATGTATTCTCTGCAAACAGTTGGCCTGATGATTGCCCCTCATTTTCTCATTGGCTGTTCAGAGTATTTGCAAGTGTGTTGCGGTTTTTCAATTAGTTTTTACAAGTGTATTTAAATTACAGCTTTCTGTGAATTGTGCAGAATGAATGTTAGGGTTAGCCAATGTTAGGGTTTTGGAGTTTGGTACTCAAGCTTTGCTATCTAAGTCACTTGCTCTTGTTTAAGTTACCTGATCGGATAACCAAAACATGATAAAGCTACTTCTGCTTCCACCTGAAGGTAGTTTACTTTCACCAGGAAATGAACTGAAATCCTTAGTTAAACTAATCTCAGTTACAGGCCTGAAGTCTGCAGCACGGCCCACATCTTCTACCCCAGACATTAAAAGCATGGAAATAGGGTAGGGGAAAGATCTGTGCATTCCTAGTTACCTTTACGTTGCCTGAACCATGCCAGTAATATCCAATACTCCACACCACTTTTATCCATCTCCTACCAATCAGGTAAGTACATATCCCAACTCAGACTTGCATTTTGATATGAAATGTTGACAGGGACCTTGTATGCTTTGATTCCAATTATACCAACAAATCAGCACAAATGATAGTCACAAATTCTAGACATTTGTGAAGTTATACACAGCAGAGATCAGCGCTAAGGTTAAGCAAGCACAGAAGTGCCTGATGGCATTCACACAACAGATGACTTGTCATAAATTAAAGTTCGTTGCGGTGGGCTTGCTTTGGCACACAGTTCAGAATAGCTAAAATAGGCCTGTAGATGAACTCCGCCTTGCAACAATTGTAAGAATTGGCATGTGAGGGGCAACAATGTGGCCAAAAGGTAAGTCCCAAATATTTTAAGTCTGGCAAATGCAGTTCAAAGGAAAGTCATACAGAGGAGAACACACAAACACCCACAGAGGAGTGGGTTTTGGAACTCAGCTCGTATTTCATCAAGGTACCACAAAAAGCTTAAGCGGAGTTTAACATTTACATTCTCTACTTCAGCTTTTGCTATTTCAATGAGCTTTTTACAAAATAAAGCTCCTGTTAAAGTCGAATTCTAAACCCCGAACTATGGTGAAGTTGTATTACCAGAGTCATGTTTGAAAAAATACCCTTCCTGCCTGAACATTTTAGGAAAGTTATAACTGGGTAGAAGAATTCTTGCTCCCATTCCTGCTCTTCTTCCTGTGCACTTCAGATCCCCCCGGGATGGTATCACTGAGAGTCAGTTAAGTCTGGGGCAGAGGTAGAATTTTCCAGCTGGGTTTGGATTGAATCAGATGAGCAGTCAGTTATGAAAATTAGTCATGAAAAAATGCATCATGGATGGTGAAATCTGGTCTCCCCCTGTGAAAATAGGTTGTGTGCGCTTCTACCTTATACTATGCAGATTTCAGCATTTCTGAAATTGGGGGGTCATGATCCAAAAGGGAGTTTTGGGGGTCACAAGGTTATTTTAGGGGTGTCATATTGCCATCATTGCTTCTGCACTGACTTGAGAGCTGGGCAGCTGGAGAGCAGCAGCTGTTGGCCAGGCACCCAGCTCTGAAGGCAGCACCATACCATGCTACCCTTAAATCTGCATTGCTGCTGATAATGGCTCTGCCTTCAGAGCTGGGCTCCTGGCAACCCAGCTACTCAGCTCTTTGGCCGCTGCCCACAAACACTATACCCACAACTTGTTTTGGGGTCAGAACCCCCCCATTATTACAGCACCATGAAATTTACAGTTTAAAAAATCCTATGCCCATGAAAGTGACCAAAAGGGGCCATGAATTTGGTAGGGTCCTTCCTATGACACATTTAGGTACAGGGGATAGATTCTCAAAGTGAAACTTTTATTTCCGTTGGGTAGTATTTTGTCTGTTAGGATGGGCTTCCATGTTCTCTTATCTGCTCCATACTCCATGCCCATGGTGGCAGCAAATGGGGAAAAGGTGATTTTACTGCATGAAGTTGTCTATGTAAACTGCATGAAATCCTTTGGTCATGGGACACAGACTGAAGTCACAATGCTAATCAAGTGGGTGTAGCTTGTATTGTTTCAGTCACGGGAGTCAGCAGTGACTGCCACGTCCAGGGGCATTATGGTATTCTGCAAGGGAATGGCTCAATACACCTAACTCACCAACACTGTCAGTGTTTCCCTTTTGCATCAGCTGCGGTCACAAGGGTTGTGTCTAGATTGGCCAGTTTTTCCGGAAAATCGGCCACTTTTCCGGAAAAACTTGCCAGCTGTCTATACTGGCCGCTTGAATTTCTGCAAAAGCCCTGACTTCCTACTGTAAGAAATCAGTGCTTCTTGCAGAAATACTATGCTGCTCCTGTTCGGGCAAAAGTCCCTTTTGCGCAAAACTTTTGCGCAAAAGGGCAGTGTAGACAGCTGAGATTTGTTTTGCGCAAAAAAGCCCCAATCACGAAAATGGCAATCGGGGCTTTTTTGCGCAAAAGCGTGTCTAGATTGGCCACGGATGCTTTTCCGCAAAAAATGCTTTTGCGGAAAAGCGTCCGTGCCAATCTAGACGCTCTTTTCCGAAAATGCTTTTAACTGAAAACTTTTCCGTTAAAAGCATTTCTGGAAAATCATGCCACTCTAGATGTAGCAAGGCTACTTTCTTGGCTGCGTTCTGCCAGCAGCATGCCCTATCTCAGGGGTGGAAGGGACCTTGAAAGGTCATTAAGTCCAGTCCCCTCACCTTAGGACTAAGCATCATCCCTGGCAGATTTGCCCCAGATCCATAAATAGCCCCCCTCAAGGATTGAGCTCACAACGCTGGGTTTAGCAGGCCCATGCTCAAACCACTAAGCTATCCCTCTCCCCTGCAAGAACTGTGGTGTAGGTTTAGGGAACTTCACAGATGGTGGCTTCAAATATCTTGATTTCAAACCATCTTGGCCTCCTGTTTGCCAAGCAAGCTTCTAGTATTTTTTTCCATTCAGTGCTGGCTCTGCTCACTTCTCCATTAGTTGGGAAGAGTAGTGTTACAGGAAAATTGGCTCACTCTTACTTCAAGAGTGCCTGGGCTTTGTCTTTAGTCAATGTCTGATTAAGACTCTCTCTCCCACTCTCTAACAGCTGTTTAGTATTTCAGTTGGAAAGCACAATTTAGGCCCTTTTCAGAAGCCATTTTCCATAAGCCGAACCATTCGCATTTCACAAGTCATTGGAACTGCCTTTTAGAACTCGAGCAAGGTCTGGCTGCAGCACTTTGCACGACTAGTGAGAGCAACCTGCAGCATCTAGTGGTCCCTGTGGAGATCCAGGCCTCCACAGGCATGGTATAAACCTTTAAGTGACAGTCCTTGTGCTAGGGATGTGTGTGCAAGTCTAAGTGGACAAGAGTGAGAGAAAGGAAATATTCCAATTCCCCTTTACAGATAGGGAACTGGAATTAGGGTTTCCATATCTCCATAGAGGACAATGCCAGAGGAATTGGAGGAGGGGTTCAATTGGGAAATGTGAGAGGAGGGGGCATTTGGGGAGAGCTGGAGGAGATGCACACAGGCATGCTGTTAAGATGCACAGAATGCTATTTCTGGCTAAAGGCCTGTAAGGGGAGAGCATGTGGCAAAGAGCCTCCTGTGCACCTTGGAAGTAGGACTTGAATCTACATTCCTGTGTCTGTAGTTGCAACAGGAACGTTTAAGCTATTGCTCTTTTTGCCTTCTTTAGCCACCTTGTCTCACCCTCCTTCTGGGGAGGCCAAGGTATCCTGCCTCATCGCTGCAGCCAAGGGGGAGCCATGTGGCTTTCTGGATGGTTACTGATGCAGGGAAACTAACTCCACATAAGGGGGGAAAAAAAGCAGGAGAGGGGTGTTGTGCAATAGGAGATAAGATGGATTAGAAGACTAGCCTGAGAGGACTGAAGGAGGGGGGAGCAAGGAGCGGAGCCAGTAGTTCTGCACCCTGGAAGATGTCATCTTGTTTCATTCGGCATTGCAAGCTGACTGACTCAGTCACCCTGTTCACAGTGGTCACTCGCTAGGCAGGAGGAAACTCACAATAGAGCCCAGTAGAAAGAAGGGCTCAGATCTGTTCACTGTTCAGGAAAGTTCCAGAATACTGCAGCACCACATACAAAAATTCCACAGGGGACAGTTCCTCTGACCAGAGGCAATGGGTCTCTGGAGCACCCACCACAGTTTCACACAGGGCTGCTGAGACATTGCCTCAGCAAAGAGCAGGGAATTGTAACCAGGGGCAGATGAGAGTCTTGCGGGGCCCAGGGCCTATCAAAGCAGGGGCCCCGGGGCAGCACAATTTCGCACATGCGCCATGGCCACAGCCCACAGGTAGTAGCACATACGCGGGGCTCATTGAAGCACAGGGCCCGGGGCTGTCGCCCCGCCCTATATCTGCCACTGAGTGTAACAAAATTGAATGGAAAAGCAATGCAGCATGCTAATGATTACACAGAAGCAGAATGAATGGATGCTGGCCACAAGGAGTCATAGAAATAGATGCTTAATTCATTTTCCCCAAGCTAAGCCTTTATTTCAAAGGCCAGTCAAAGTTGCCAGGTGACAATTTACTTATGTTACTCACAAAACCTAAGTGCTTAAAGATAAATAAACCAATATCCAGCGTCATCACACATCTTACCTTGCCCATGTAACTAACATAACTCCTGACAATCATCAAGAGGGCTCATCATAAGAAATATTAGTTGCATGATAAAAGCCTAACAAGCACATCTGACTTTTAAAAATAGATGCAAGTTGTAATTGAGTGAGCTCAGACCTGAAACAGGAAAGCTCATGGAACCAGAACATGAGTGACAATAGGAGGCACCTCCTTAAACTTAGCAGGTCCTGCCTCAGAGGCTCACAGCAACCCTTAGTTTAGACATCAGCCTGTTCGTTGAACTACTCTCATCATTGGCCAACATGGGGAAAACAAACTTCATGGTCTCTGTGGCCCCTCCCAGTGGTATAGGGTAGAGCAAACCCATGTATTAAAACCAGCCTCTTTCTAATCCTGAAATGGAGAGTTGGTGATGAGGAGAAACTAGGCCTGCCATCTACTCTGGGTTCCAGCTCAAGGTCCCTGTAATAGCTAGCAGCTGTCTGTAATGTTTCTAGTAGCAGCTACAAATCTCTGGGCCCCTTCCTTACCAGAGGCTCTGCCTCCTAGTATCCCCTTGCACTTTCTCCTCCTAGGCCCTCTACCAAACTTACTCTCATCAGCTCTTTCCTCACACACTAAGCAAACAGAAAGGAGGCCTTTTTAAACCAATTTCAACTGCTTTTTAATTAGCCCCTAGGTGTTCTAATTAGTCTGGCTACCTTGAGTCTGGAAGCCTCCTAAGTTGTTCCAGGTGTTTTAATTGGCTTGATTGCTCTGACTGATTCTAGCAGGTTCCTGCTGGTTCTGGATCTGCTCTTGTTAGTCTACCTTGGGAACAGAATCTGTTCTGGAGCTAATACATTTTCCATCTGTTTCTCTCCTATAGCCCTCGGGCCTGACTCTGTCACAGAGGCCATACACTGATTATGGGCCTATATTCAATGGAACATGGTTGCAGCCTTAACACTGCAAATGTTACCATCTCTCCGGAACACCCATCTTGTCAGTGCACAGTAGCGCAGCTCTGCTACTATACTTCTTCCAGACTCTAGTCTAGAGTCCAGTCTCTTTCCCTGTTCTTCCTTCAGATCTTAGTCGACAGTCAGGAGGGGAACACGGGGCCCAACTGTTTAGTACATAGCTTAAGTTAGCTGGACTCTCTTCCTGTGTGTGTATGATGTTTCCTAGTCAGGATCACTGATGGGGGGAGGAGGAAGGGAAAATGCAGCTGCCTCCTTGGCCGGGACATTTAAAAGGCCCATAACTGCTACTTCAGCAGCTGGAGCCCTGAGCCCTTTAAATCCCCAGCAGCGTGCACACTAAGGCCCCACCAGTGCTAAAGGGCTGGGTGGGGGAGGCTAGCCCCCAGCCCCGCCCCTTCCACATAAGGCCACACTCCTTCTGGGGACCTAGAACCAGGTCCCCTCACAGCCCAGCAAAGACTCATCAGCCCTACTCCTAGTGGTTTCTAGTGTGCAGGATAAGAGTCTGGTAGGCGCTAAGCAGCAAATTCAAGAGATAGAAACTTGTGCTTTTAGTCCTGAGGGTGCCAGGTTCTGTTCTTGAGGGTCTCATCACAGTGATGTCCTTTTTAGGGTCTTGAATTCCTGTGAACTTCAGAGACTAGGCAAGAGTTCCCTTAACACACGGGCTAAACATCTTTATTTTCCACCTCTTCCCTGGTCCAGAGCTCTAAACCTCTCTTCAAATTCAAGCCACGCTAACCCACAAACACTGAAGACATTGCAGACAGCCATCTCCAGTAATGGCAAAATCCCACCTAAGGCCTCCCTCTCACTTAAGAGCATCCAGCCCAAGAAAGCTACACCTCAGGGACACCTACATCAGGTTAACAAATGCTGGTTCTCATGGGCCAAGGAGGAAAATACACATCCTCGCACTAAAGAGTCTTCCCTGGTAACATCCTCTCATCAACTCCTTCTCACCGATGCCGCGGAAGCTCAAGTGTCTCCACAGATCTATACTGTAGGGCTGCATCTACATTGGCCCCTTTTCCGAAAGGGGCATGCTATTTGACAGGTCGTAATAGGGAAATCCGCGGGGGATTTAAATATCCCCCATGGCATTTAAATAAAAATGTCCGCCGCTTTTTTCCGGCTTTTAGAAAAGCCGGAAAAGAGTGTCTACACTGGCCCTGATCCTCCGGAAAAAAGCCCTTTTCCGGAGGATATCTTATTCCTACTTCAAAGAGCCAGTGTAGACGCTCTTTTCCGGCTTTTCTAAAAGCCGGAAAAAAGCGGCGGACATTTTTATTTAAATACCGCGGGGGATATTTAAATCCCCCGCGGATTTCCCTATTACGACCTGTCAAATTAGCATGCCCCTTTCGGAAAAGGGGCCAGTGTAGACGTAGCCTAGCAGTTTGGCCAAAAAGAGAGGTCCTTCAGGTTACTGGTGTGGAAGGTAAAATGGAAGGTTCGAGAATGTGGCCAGCCCCAGAGAGGTGCAGAAACAGGCAGCCTTGTATTGAATATTTTTAACTTTTATTAAAATGCTTTTAACTATAACTTTTTATTTATCAACTTTTTACATGCGTGGGCGCCAGATAATTATTAACAGTAACAACAAACAAACTGCAATACAATAGAGGAAAATGCCCTGGGGTTTCTCTAAGTCTAAGTAATTATCAATAACAGCCCAGGGATTTTTATCAGTTATATTTACATTAATTTCACTCATGAGGTTTAACATCTATTTAAACTCCTAACTATACTATTTAACAAACTTCTAACTAACTTACTCTTAACACTATTATTTATCAAACCTTTAACTAACTTTACACAGCAATACTCACAATTATCAGACATACAAGAGACAACAGAGACAACAGCATATTCGTTATTCGTTACGTTCTGTAAAAGATTCGGTAGATTCGGTGAGCGGGAGGGGGTCCTCGGGTGATCAGCCCTCAGAACCTGGCTCGTGTTCTGCCTTCCAAATTTTCGGGAACCCTCAACTGCATGCAGGAGGGGTAGCTGCTTTATAGAGAGAGCAAGAGCTTTCCCGCGCCTAGTTGTGATAGGCTTAACAGATTCAGTCTGCCTAGTGACAGGCTGAGGGGAAGGGAAGGGGGTGAGATGGCCCTTGACTGGCGCGAACTTCGCATGACCCTTACCTGCCTGGTGTCTTACTCCTGGTTTTTACTGATTTTAAGTCACATAGTGCAGGATTTTTGATTTGAGGGGAAGGTAAACTTGGGCTAGGAAGGCCTGGCCAGAAAAGAGCCTGGCCAGAAAAGAGCCTGTTTTCACAACTGGGTGATGCCCAAACCCAGCATAATATATTTAAACAAAGGCAAATTGATCTTGTGTTTCTAAAATCACACAGTTCATGTTGCCTGACTAGAATTCATGCCATAGACCTCTTGAATATCTGCCTAGGCATTATACAGAATAAGACCTGTGAAAATACCTTTTAATTAACCAAAATAAGCATGTAGATAACTTTGGACTCTACTTTGAACCCATGCCTACTTCAATGGCAGTGCACCTCCTGATGCTTGAGTTTGGCTCTATTGTGCAAATTCACCAGTACATTCTGACTGCTTCCTGCCAGAGCAGCTGTAAACCCATCTTTTCGCTGGCCATTTATGTTGAGTTTATGGCTGTTGTGTTACAAGAGCTGCATAACGTAGCAAACTCCAAAAGATGTATCTAGTTGCTATGTTTCAAAGTCTGTATGGTAATTATATTTTCCTTCTAAACTGACCTAGTAACCATGAGATTCTTTCATATAATATGCACTAACTCTGAGTGGCATAATAACTGGGCATTGGTATCCAACACTAAAATGTAGTCCTTGTCATTAGAATTTCTTTCAGCTCCTTCGAGTAGTCAAAATCCAGGGCAGCTACACATCCATTGCCATATCTGTGGCCTTCTTGTTAAATTAACTGGTACATTAGTATATAAGCAAGTGATTAAGAGACCACTAGAGAAATCATTAAGTGGTGCAGCTTCTGCAAGAGTGCGTACAAAGGTCAGATGTAAAATGGGAGCGCTCTCATGAGAATTCTCACCTACATTTGCTATTTTGATACAAAGCCTACGCGTCTCTAATTGGTAAGTTAACAAGGTAGTGGAGATTTTCATGCTTGTGAAAGAAATTTTTTTTCTAGAAGTGTTCACTCATCAATAATACTTTGTAGAGAAGTGGGCTGGTCCTGAAAGTCAGTGGCAAAGATACAATCGACTTCATTCATGCTGCATGCTAAATCAAGTTTTAACTGGCAAAAATAAAAAGCTACACAAGTTTGCCATAGGTGTCCTTTATTCACTTTGAGCTACAGCTAGCAGCATTAAACTATTCTACCAAACAATCAAAGACATTTGACAGGTAGCTATTAATATGTGCCGTAAAGATGAGGAGTGTTGAAATAATTCTTTCCAAGCCAGTTAATCCTTCCCTCACTAATTCTGAATATGAAAAATATCAGATGTTTAAAGCGTATAACTTATGACCTCTGCAATATACAAAGCTGTCTGTATAAACCACACTGAAGCTTTGATTCATGATTGTCAGGATGTTATTTCAGCACCCTGCTGTGTGCATGTTCTGAGAAGTATGCAAGAATGGTCTCTTAGTTAGCTCAATAAACTACTAACCACTTTTCCCCCCTTGTACTTCACATCTCCAAGGTAGATTGGAAGGACTAACATTTGTAACATTTCTGTGAGGTAAGTTATTACCGTTTTATGGATGGGAAAATGAGAGGTCACGTGACTTGGCCAAAACTACAGAAGGAGCTGAGTAGCAGAATCAAGGATTTTTTACTCATAGTCCTGTGCTCAGACCACAAGCATGTCCCCTCTTTTTGTTACGTTGAAGAATTAATAGGAAAAGTGCAGGGGAAATATTTCTACAGCAGTTTCCAAACAGACACCTTCTATATGTATGTACCGTAGAGTAGGTCTGAAAATGGGGGGAAAGGGGCTCTGCCCTTGTTGGATTGTTAGACCCTGGTAATGTTTGAACTGGCACAGTTTTCTGCCAAACACAGAAGTAACACTCAAAGCAATAATCCTAAAGTAGCAGTTCCTCAGGCTTCGGGATGTATTCAAGCTTCCAAATCCTTTGCTATTTTCCTGTACTCGCCAGCAGAACTAGCAGCTGTCTTGCATCCCAGAACTGGAGATGAGCTCCAGCTGTAGAATTCTGGTCTTGCTCTGGATCTTTGACAAACCAAAGTGCTGGGATGTTTGTGTTCAGCCAAAGGCTTCCCACAGGAGGCGTTCCTTCCTAACATTCTTGACCTGCTGTCCTGCATAGTACAGAATTTGTGCTTTCACTTGTAAATCCATAAACATCTGCCAGGTGGATGAAAACTTGACATCTCGCACATGTCAGTGTGGATGTGTTCTTGCGCAAGACTTCTTGCACAAGAACTCTTGCACAATATATTCTTGCGCAAGAAGCTGCCAGTGTAGACATAGTCTCAATGTGTTTTCCTGGACAGTTGCAATCTATTCCCACTTGAGCAGCAGTCTTTTCAGATGCATCATTTTTTGCCTTGCAAGACCTGTATGCAAGTTAGCGGTCAATCTAGATTTCTCATTCACCAATGAGCCATTCCATAAGCTTTTTCTTAACAAGTTTCCCCAGAAGGAAGGAAATGCTAGAGGCTAGTGCTTTAGCTCTTATAATATAGCTGGAGTTGCTTACCATAGTTCAATATTGACTCTGAGTGTAGACCTGGGGTCAGGAAGTTTTTCCTAATGTCCAACCTAAACCTCCCTTGTGCAATTTAAGCCCATTGCTTCTTGTTCTATCCTCAGAGTAAAGGAGAGCAATTATTTCTCCTCCTATTATAACCACTTTTCATATACTTGAAAACCCCTCACAGGCTTCTCTTTTCCAGACTAAAGAAACCCAATTCTTTCAATCTTTCCACATGGGTTATGTTTTCTAGACCTTTAATCATTTGTGTTGCTCTTCTCTGGACTTTCTCCAATTTGTCCATGTCTTTCCTAAAATGTGACACCCAGAACCGGACATGGTACTCCAGTGAGGCCTAATCAGCACAGAGTAGAGTGGTCTTGTTTACTCTTAATACATCCAGAATGATGTTTGATTTTTTGCAGGATTGATATTTCAGAAGTCAAGCTGCAAGAATATAGCTCTGAATTATAAAGGCTTACTGTCATTGTTTGCCAAAAGACGAAGAACATGTGTGCCTTTGGAGGAAGGAGGAATGGTCAAATCCGTTGTAGGGGGAGTGTTTGATGGATTAGTTATTCTACTCCTCCTTCTACTTCTGGAGTTCATATGAGAACTAGCAGAACCACAGCCACACTGGTGCTAGCTAAACATGTCCTTAGGGGACCTGGAGATCTGCAAGGGAATCTATACAGTGCAAGAGTACTGCTTAGGTGCACGAAAGAGAAGGGTAATGTAGGCAAGGGAATGCATTGATTTCCCAAAACTGCCTGCACTGCCCAGCTGCTCAGGAGGGGTTGGGGCCTGTGGCCAGGGAAGGTTGGGGCCATGCTGTGAGGCAGCCCCAGCCTCAGCTTGGGTTGGGTGGGCTTGGCTGGCGGGGGAAGGCTGTGAAGGGGAATGGTCTGGGGAGGGGCAGGGGTGGTGGCTTTGGGTAGAAGGGGTTTTCGCTGCCCTCTGTCATGGTTCCCATTTCCTCTCTAGCACATCTCTGCATGGAAAGCAGCATTCAGCCCTCAGTAAGCAGACAAATGAATGGGAATAAACAACTGTGTAAACAGTCACCCAGGGTACCTCTATGGTATCATTAAATAAGGACTTAGTACCCATGTGACACAGTCAGCACCATTAATCTGTACGTATGGGGGTGTTGTTTCAGGAATGGTGCATCCCCACCAGCAGATTTTCCTCTGGGTAATTTACATAGTGACACAATCCGCTGTACAAATAGGGAGGTTAAACTAGCTATGAGCCATGCCTTCATTCCAAGGCTCTTATTAGAAGACTGGTTATTTGCAATGGGAGGTAACTTCCTATTACAAAAATAATGTAAGGAAGTTCTGTGTATACAAAAACTTAACTAAGAAAAACACCTCCCAAACTGGTTCACCTGGAGCACCCAGACTCAAAGGGGGCGTTAAATAGGGATGGTGAAAAGCAGTGAGCTTTATTCTGCCACATTAGCAGAAATTTATGCTTGTAAAGTGTTGTACATTGATCCTATTTCTTCTCTTCTAGCAACCTTCCAGCTGCAGCTTTATTTACTGTCGTTCAACATTAGTACTTGATAACATACCTCAATATCCCAAGTGCTAAAACGCAGCGTTACAAACCACAGTGCTGTGAGCTGGCCCAAATTATGGAAACACAACAGCTGGTGCTGAACAGTTAGCTTGGCATCGGAGCCCAATTAAATACTTATGCCCATGTACAACTCCTCCCGTAACTCTGACTTACGTACTAAAAGGGTTTGATTTAAACCAGAAATAAGCTTGGAAGGGAAGGCTCATGTGGGCTGAGGGAAAAGACTTGCATGCAGGCAGGTGAAAGGAACCTACATTTCTTACAGGTATTGTCCTACTGCAACTTGGGTCCCTGCCAGCTCTTAAAATAGCTCCCTACTGGCTTTTGCTGCTGTGCACCAGGGTGCCACCCTGTACTTTCCCTCTGCATGCAAGTGCTGGCTTGAGCCCAAGGAAACTCTTTGCTCTTAAATTGCCACTAAGTTCTGAGCATTTTCCCTGATGGAGACTTCATCCTCTTTCTCGTGGTAATGTTATCTAAGGTTAGGGAAGTGGCAATGTGGAAGGGTTGACTAACTGCTGATGTACCCTCTCATGAACTGGCATGGCAGCTCTCTCCTCATCAAGCACCCGCTGCCAACAGTCTTTCCAGTCATGCAAATGGCTCCTTTTCCCCATGACTTGGTCCTTTAGCCAGATCACCTCAAGTCTCTCCCCTTCTGGAGCATCCGTGTCACAAACAGACAACTTCCTGTGCACCGCTGTTCATCAGTGTGGCATCTTCCACCCTGCCAGGGCTCCTCTTCCATTCCACACTTCTCAGAGCAGCAGCCCCAAGGCTTTTGACTAAACTCAGAGCAGAACATGAAGTGCAGCCAAAGCAACTTCTGCCCCCCTTCCTGTGGCAGAAACTTTGGATCCATCCAGAGAATTCCCCTCCAGTTCTCTTGTCTTCTGCAGAATGCTGGCTCTGATGAGTTACTTCCATCTTGCCCCTACTCCAGTCTATCCGGAGGCCTCCTGCCTCTGTGTTGCTCTTCTCTCAGGCCCACTTACCCTCACTGCCTTGCCCCATCAAGACACCAAGTGCAAAATATCTGCTGAAGTACCTCTTTCCAATGCTTCTGTGAACTTCCTCCCTGGGGCCAAAGTCCTGCTCTTTTGTCAGGGTTCATAGCCAAAGCTTGCTCCATCCCCTGGAGCAGTTCCCAGGTTCACTACTCAAGAGCAACTGCTGAATTCTTTTCCTCTCACCCTACAGCCATCTTCTACTTTGCCCCCCTTTTTTATAATCAACACCCTGCTCCTTCCCCAGCTGCAGTTCATTTTATTTAGGCCCACCTTCCAGGTACTTTATTTAAGCCCTCCAATTAACCCCTTCCATGCCAGTGTCTGGCAGCTACTTACCAGCAGTAAAGGATTGCCAGAGCTAAAAGGTTCCCTGCAAGTTGGGCATGATAACTGGGAGAAAGTCCCTGAAAAGAGAAGGCGAGGACAAAAGAGTGAGAGCAACAGGGCTTCCTTAAATGGAGAAAAGCAGCGATCGGTAGTACTGAATATCTCTGTCCTTTGTCCCCTATTTGTAAAATCAGAATAGTACTCCCTTTGTTTTCTCTCCTGCGAGTGTAAGTATTTTGTAGCCTGGAACAACAGAACCCTTGATTTCAGCAAAGGCCTCAAAATGATACTGTCATCCTACAAATAAGTGGGGGAAATGTATTATGATGGAAGTATACAAGTGCAGTACAAGGGGGAGAAAGAGTTAAAGAGAGAGGAAGTAGACAAGTTAGAGAGAGCAATTGAGAGACACGAAATACGTTACGCCTACAAGAAAGAGACTCAGCTGAACCACTGCATCCGACCTTTCTGTAAACTACTTCTCAAGGATGGAGACAGGGCCAGGGAACCCACAGAATTCAGAAGACCGTATAACCAAAGAAAGATTACTAGATTTTCTTTTATTACTGTAGTATTTAGGAATTTTGTAGTGTCCCTTTAACAGCTGGTGAGTCCTCTCATGCCCTCCGCATCTTATTTATTAAGGGTTGTCTACCTGGGAAAATTATACCAATATAAGTCAAAGAGTGAATTTAAACTGCTATTATTATACAGTACTGGTGTAGCCTCCACGTGGATACTTTTTAGAACAGCTTTTTTCAATTTAGTTTATATCACTTGAGAAGATACTTAAACTAAACTGAAAGAAGCTATTCTTAAATGGGAGTAGGTGTCCACATGGGAGTTTATGCCAGTATGACAATATCATTTTAACTATACTTGTATAATTATACCCGTGTATCTGACAAAGCTTTGTGTAGGCAAGCCCTTGGAAGCCAACAGAACAGCAGTGTAGATGTAAAAATAGGCTTTGCATGTTGTGTGTATTTAGTATCACACTGTTATTTGGAGCCCACCAGGCCTGTGGAGGTTCATCATGTTAATATTGTTATATAAAGCGTGAAAGACACAACACATGAATTCATGCAAAGAATGAGTTATTATTGGCCAGCTCTTAAATACAAGTTTAAATACATGGTGTTAGTGAAATACTGAGGAAGGCTGATCTTATGGATAAGGTGCTGGACTTAGTGTCTGAAAATCTGCATTCAGTTCCTCAATCTGCCAAAGACAGTAATGCATAATCTCTCTGCACTATCTGCAAAATGGAGAATGCTCCCTTTCTTTCAACCCTGTGTCTGCATTTTCCATTTGGAAAAGGATTCGCTTACTCTGGGTTTGTACACTACAAGCTCAGGATCTCTAGGTGCTTCCAGATTACACATAACTAAAGCTCTTCGACTTTGGAAAGCTAGGAGAGTGATCAGTTTTTTCTAGGTGAGTAGATGAAGACAGTAAGTTTATAAATCCTGTAGCTGTGACCCCTTTTCACTAATAGGGAAGTACCTAGTTGGCTCACGTAACCCAATTCATGGCATCGGAATTCACCTTCTAAAGAAGCTAGTGAGGATCATATACATTCTCTAGGAACTGCCACTGAAAAAGGTTTCAGTCTTGAGAGGAAGCAGTGAAAATACTCCAAATGCACCTCTCTACAATATCTGAAGGGTGCAAATGTGGAGGGAGAGGACTGAATTGGCTCCCTCCACCCCCAAGAGGTTATAACTAGGAGTAATGGGGTGTCATTCAGGAAAGAATATTAAGTGCTTCAAACATTATATTTGGACCACACAGCCATTGCTAATTAGCATTTCATTGCCATGTTAACCAATATCCCAACCCGCTACTTCCGAAATTACTTCTGCTGTGGAATTCAAATCATATTCCACTGGCAACAGGGCTTCTCCACTACTAAAGCTTAAAATTAAAGCAGGTCAGAAAAGTTCAAGAAGCAAAGTTTCATCAGAACATGCTGATTCAGTGAAATCCAACTGTTTTGGGTTTGAAAACTGGGGAGACGGCCCAATTTTCACTGAAATGCCCAGGGAACCTAGGCAGGGTTTGGAACCCTGGCTGGTGTTCTGCCAGCTCACCTGCTTGGCTCCTCAGAAGCCGTCCTGCTCAGCTACTGGAGCCCCAGGGTTTCCAGAGTGCAATGGACCCAGCCAGCCAGGCTGCCTGAAGGCCAGGGCCCCAGGGCTTCCAGGACCCATCTAACCCACTAGGCAGGTGACCTTGGAGCTTTGCTCACATTCCCTGATCATTTCAAACCTTTTGATTTTGAAATCTTGTGATCTCCTGTGAAATGGTATTATCTTTCTCCATGCTGCACAGCTGGAATGAATGAAGTGTTCCCTTGGGTAACAACAGCTCCGCAGGGACTGCTATGTTGATCTTACTGATGCTCAGCCTCGATTTTTCTCTTGCTTAATTTTATCCTCTACTCCTAGCTAAACTTGGGTTATCCTGACAATTCATCCTTCTGTTTACAGCCTTCAATATTTATTAGCCAGTTAACATATCCACCTGGCTCAGAAATTACATAGCTCTGCAAACTTGACATTAAGCTCTACCATCCGTGGAAGAGGCAAACTACCCCAGCAGGCGTTTTTTCTCCAATTCCAGCAGGATTTGGTGTCATATGAAACAGTTGTTGTCTTAGTATGTTAATGTGTATATTTTCATTGTTTTGACAGTCATGGGCTAGTCGTATATTCCAAAATTACATGGGCTTTGTCAGGCCCTTTCAAACTTCAACAGGCAGATTGAAAATGTTAAGAATCAAAACAAACCGTCATCTTGTTTATGCTAAATTGCTACTGAGTTGACGGGCGAGATATGTTACTGTGGGGAATGGCACTTCCAGAGGAGAGTGACTCTTTGAGGATGCTAGGAGCGACATGAGAAATGAATCACAAGAGAAACATGCAAAAGAGAAATCAAGAGTTATGCCCACAAGCGACCAGGATGTAACTAAATTTTTATTTGTGTCATGCTTAGGTTAACTAAAGTAGGGCTTGTCTATACTTAAAATGATTCAGGGAAGATGCTACCTACGCTGACATCTATGGTCTATGGAGATCTCTTCCGTCACCTAGTGCTGTCTACACTGTTGATTAGGTAAGCATTACTATATCTCACAGGGTATGGACTTCTCACACCCTTGAGCCATAGCCATGGTAACATGCTAGTGCCGACCAGGCCGGAACAGACTGCTTAGCATAAAAAATGAACGTGATTCATGGAGAAGAGGCCAGTTAATACCTCTCCAGTCATATGAGGGGGATAGTCTACTACCCCCTGTGACAGAGGGCTGGGCAAGAACTGCGGACTCCGCCCTTTGTCATGCTGCTCCCAGTAAGGGAAGTAAATTGGAGCTGACTAGAGAAAACTTGTGCCATAAAAAGCAGGGAGGAAGGAAGCCGGAGAGGTGGGGAGAGAGGGAGTGGAAGCAGAGCAATAGCAGTTTCCTCCAGGGGCAGAAACTAGAGCCCAAGCTGTGGATGGTGAAAAGGGGGTGGAGCACAACATGTAACTAAAAGGCCCCAGAGATTATTGAACCACAAGTGACTTTGTCAGCACAGCAACATCAGGAGCCAAGAGGGCCCTGCAGCACCCTGCTATGACCCCTCATAGTCCCCACCACCACCACCCCCAGCCAGAACTACTGGCTGGGGTTGCAGGAGCAGGCTGATTTTATGTTTATAGCACAGACATACCACTGAGGTTTTCCCCTTACATTTCAGTGGCTGAAGGGCAGGCCCATGATGAATTCATTTGAGGCCCAATTACCATGTTTACTGATATCTTATTAGTTAACTAGATTTACCTAGTGTTGCTTGGGTTCTTAACTCAAATTCTTCATTTAAATCATTGCTCTGGGGTGGAGCTAGGGATGAGGGGTTCGATATACAGGCTTCCCCAGGAAGAGAGGACAACTCCAGTGCTCTCTCACCATGGCAGTTTGGGACCAAGTGAGAAGCATCTGTCCATAGCCACTGCAGCTGCAGCAGGCACAGCTGGGGGGGGAGGAGAGGGCAGACAGACACAAACAGACAAGCTCTCTGAAATACATAGCAGATAGCTGTCCCTTTCTCCATCCCTACCCGCTGCTGGCCCAATGAGGTTATAGTTGTCCTGGTCCCCATCTCTGGCTCCTTGCTGCCCCCCTCTGCCCATTCTGTCCCTCTTACCAGATCCTGCCCCCTTTCCATTTTATGAGAAACAATCAAATTCTAGGCACATCCCATTGTCATGTCACAACTGAACTCTGACCTTGCTTTATGTTATGATAAAAGGAAACTGCCCATCAAATTTGGTGGTCCTAGCTCTTGCTGTTTAGGGAGAGTTCTTGAATAAATGGACTCACACAGACGGGTGGATACACAAACAGACAGATGCACAAACTTTCTCAAACATATAGTACATTAATATGAACAGCTAACTACCAAAGAATGTTCCTTTTTAAAAAGAGTTTTATTAATCATCTGGATGGGTGGGGAATATGACCCTTGTCTTCTGGTATAGTAATGGTCTTCTTGGATTTGTAAATGGCCCATCACAGGCTAGTTTTTAAACATTACATTGAACAGTATGTTATGGAAAGGAAAAGAAGAGAAACCTACTGTAGAATATACTATTCAGCCAAATCACAAATTAGGAGCATGTTCCACTGAGAAACCAAGGGCCAAATGTTCAAATTTTTGCAATCTGTCCATTTCTACTGGTTTTAAATGGAGCTACATCTGTTTGCACCACCTCAGAATTTAACTTTTAATCATAGCATGTAGGAATTAAAACAGTTTTACACGTTCACTTTCACTACTAGAGTGTCATTCCTTAGTGTAAACAACGAGTAGTTCTGTGGAATCTGAGGGTACGTCTAGACTACAGGCTTTTGTTGACAGAAGTTTTGTCGACAGATACTGTCGACAAAGCTTCTGTCGACAAAGAGTGTCTAGACTACATTCAGTTCTGTCGACAAAGCAAGCTGCTTTGTTGACAAAACCCTGTAGTCTAGACACAACCTTAGATGCAATAACACCTTCTGTCGACAGAACTCTGTCGACAAAAGGCGTTATGCCTCGTAAAATGAAGTTTACCAGCGTCGACAAAACTGCTGAGTTCTGTCGACGTTATGGCGACAGAACTCAGTGGTAGTGTAGATGCAGGTATAGTTTTGTCGACAAAAGTCCACTTTTGTCGACAAAACTCAGTAGTCTAGACACACCCTTAGAGACTAACAAAAAGATATAAAATCACAAACTTTCGTGTGTAAGCCCACTTCATCAGATGAATTGGACACTGGGTTTTACCCACAAAAGCTTGTGATTCTATATATTTTTGTTAGTCTCTAAAATGCCACAGGATTACTCATTGTGTTTAAAGTTACGGACAAACACGGCTACCCTTCTGAGACTCCTTAGTGAAGATTGTAGTAGAAATATCTAAAAAAATTGTTAACTTTAGATAAAACATGTCAACAAAAATAAAAATCTAAACATTCAAGAAGAGGCTGATCGTAATAGACCAACAAAAAACAGGACTATGTAGCACTTTAAAGACTAACAAGATGGTTTATTAGGTGATGAGCTTTCATGGGCCAGACCACCTAATAAACCATCTTGTCAGTCTTTAAAGTGCTACATAGTCCTGGTCTTTTGTTTCAGCTAGACCAGACTAACACAGCTACATTTCTTTCATAATAGACCAGTGACTTTTGAGGTGTCCTCAGACCTATAATTCAAATCAGCTGAGTTGATAACAATATTACATGGAAAATTAACTGACTTTGTCATGAGCTGATTTTAATCTGTAAACAGTATATATCTTCAAACCTGAATTATGATAAAAAAAATCGTGATAGCAAAAGAGAATTATCTGTTTTCTAAGGGGATATTGTTGAGAGAGAAAAAAACAGAACAAGATCAAAATATGAAGACATCTTAAGAAATGAAATTTAACCTTTTAAAGGCAGCATAATGCAAAATAAACTTACTACAAGCCCGTGTTAAAGAAACATCCATGAAGTGTAACAGTCAAGCACTGCAGTACAGAAATGTATGTGTTTTCCTTATTTCAGTGGCCCTAATTACTAAAGGTTTCTTAACCAGACTTGCCATGGATTTCCTTTTGGAAAAGGAAAACAATGGGGCTCCCAGGTGTCCGGTCTTTGGCCTGGTGGATCTGGTCATCACTGCCAACAGGGCTGTTAAAAGTCCAATCACTGGCACAGCAGGGCCTTGGGGTTAGGAGCCAGCCCTACCGGCCCTGGCTCCACGCTGCCCCCGGAAGTGGCTGCCAGGTCCCTGCAGTCCTGAGGCGCTGGAGAGTCCAGGGTCTGAGAGGCTTTGTGCACTAGTTCCGCACTAGCAAGTGCTAGTTCCACATCTCTCATTGGCCAGGAACCTGCAGGCGCGAGTGCAGCGCATGGACCCTCTCTGGCCCCAACCATGAGCCTAGAGGCTGGCTGCAGGGACCTGGCAACTGCTTCCTGGGAACCGCAGTAAGCACCAGCAGGACCTGCATCCCTCTGCCCCCACCAAGAGCCTCTTCCTGCACCCCAAACTCCTCATCCCTGGTCTCACCACAGAGCCCACACCCCCTCCCACATCCCACACCTCTTGACTCTAGCCCAGAGCCCCTTCCTGCACCCCAAACTCCTCATGCTCAGCCCCACCCCAGAAACCGCAGTCCACGTCCCTCAGCCCCAGATCCATGCCCCAGGGGGAGCCTTCCCCTCACTTCAATCCCTGCCCAGCTTGGCACATTCCCCGACACTCTGGACCCCTCGTTTCTGTCCCCAGCCAGAGCCTGCATCCCTGGTCTATCCCTCTCTCTCTCCCACACCCGAATTCCCTACCCCAGTCCAGTGAAACTGAATGACAGGGGAAGAACAGCAAGCAACGGAGTGAGGGAGCTGGAGCGAGAGGGGGGTGCGGCCTTTGAGAAGGGTCAGAGCACGGGTGAGGCTTTGGGGAAGGGAAGGGCCAGAACAGAGGGGAAGTGCCTTACATTTCCTTATGGGTACTGCAGTATTTCAGCACCCTGGTGTGTGGGATTGCTCAAGGCAGGGAGTTGGGAGCTTCTAGATATGACAGTACCTGTAAGAAATGTAAGTGTGGGGTGGAGTGTGGGGAGGCTGAGGGTTATAGTATGTGTAGGGGGCTCTGAGCACAGGGTGAGGAAGTGGGGGATCCAGAAGTCATGGCAGGATTTGGGGGTGTGAAGGAGGTGCAGCAGTCAGGGATGGGTGCATGAGTAGGGGCTCAGGGCAGGGGGCTGTGTGGATGGGGAGAGTGCAAGGGGGGATGAAGCCTCCCCCCAAGGTTCATGCCAGGAGGCTGCCTGCTGTTCCCTTTTGTTGCTCTCAGGGTATGTCTACACTATCTTAATTTGAAATAGTTAATTAGAAATAAGCTCATTCGAATTAACTCATCTACACACAAAATCTATTTCGAAATAACATTTTGCTATTTCGAAATAGCACGTCCACACTGAGTGGACCCTGAACTGAAGTTAAGGCTGGACGGAAGCAGTGCCGGCAGGGCATCAGATTAGGACTTAGTGTGTGGGGCTGTTGCCTAAGGCTAACTGAGCTCTGTGCTTAAAGGGACCCTACCCCCACCCCGGACCGACAGTTCTCAGGGTTCCCCGCTTGCTTGTCTACCTCGATGAGGGACAGCAAAGCAGTCCTGTCTTGGAGTGCCCTGAGTGTGCGCACTCGAACACCACAGCACTCGGCCACATGGAGCCAGAGCTGCCCCTGGGCATGCTGGTGCGTCTTGTGGGGTCGTTGCCATCAGCCTAGCTGCACTTGATGCAGGCTGCCATCCGGGGGGGGCCCATTGGGGGGCTGTCAGGATCCAGGAGGCCCTGCAGGAGAGCGTCCACCCCGAGGAGCCCTCAGAGCCACCCCAATCCTCCCCATTGGGGGCTCGTGCCCCATTGCTCCCTCACGTCCTTCCACTTACCCCTCCCTAGCCCCCCTTCCTGATGTCAAATAAAAAACATGTACAGGCAGTCCCCGGGTTACGTACAAGATAGGGACTGTAGGTTTGTTCTTAAGTTGAATCTGTATGTAAGTCGGAACTGGCATCAGCTGCTGCTGAAACTGATCAGTTTCAACAGCGGCTGAATCTGGACGCCAGTTCTGACTTACATACGGATTCAACTTAAGAAACCCAGGCATCCCCAAGTCAGCTGCTGCTGAAACTGATCAGCGGCTGATTCCAGGAAGCCCGGGGCAGAGCAACTCTGCCTCGGGCTTCCTGTAGTCAGCCCCTGGTCAGTTTCAGCAGCGGCTGACTTGGGGACGCCTGGGGTAGAGCATCTGGGGTGCTGCTGGGTTGCTCGAGTAGCACCGCTCCTGGGTGCTACTGGAGCAACCCAGCAGCACCCCAGCTGCTCTGCCCCAGGCGCCCTGATTCAGCCACTGCTGAAACTGACCAGCAGCGGCTGAATCAGGACGCCTGGGGCAGAGCAGCTGGGGTGCTGCCGGGTTGGTACAGTGGCGCCGAGGAGCGGTGCTGCGGGACCAACCCGGCAGCGCCCCAACTGCTCTACCCCAGGCGTAGGCAAGAAAAGCCTGGTCTGCTGAGGGTAGGGAGGGGGGGCACTAGCTGCACCCCCCCCCCCCCCCAGCAGACCAGGGAGACGCGGGTGGCAGGACCGCCTGCGTCCTCCACGGCTTTGCTCCGTCTCCCTGGTCTGCTGACCAGCCTTGGCGCACCCCGGCTGTCCCGCTGTGGGCGTGCTCCAAGGCTTTGCTCTGCGTCTCCCTGGTCTGCTGGGGGGGGGGCTCCCCCCCAGCAGACCAGGGAGACGTGGAGCAGCTTTTCTCGCCCCGGAGGACGGGGGCGGCGGGACTGCAGCACATCTGGGCGTCCCGCCGCTCCAGTCCTCCGGGGTGAGAAAAGCCCCGTTCGTAACTGCGGATCCGACGCCAGGGAGACGTGGAGCAGCTTTTCTCGCCCCAGAGGACGGGGGCGGCGGGACTGCAGCGCATCTGGGCGTCCCGCCGCTCCAGTCCTCCAGGGCGAGAAAAGCCCTGTTCGTAACTCGGGGACTGCCTGTATATTCAAAAATAGAAACTGGGTTTATTGAACAAAACTGGGGGGGGAGGAATGAACCTCTGGGGAGACTGGGAAAAGGAGGTGGGAGAGTGGAAGAGAGAAGGTGAGAGAGGGGAGGGGGAAACCTGGGAGGAGGAGCTGGAAGGGGGAAGCAAGAGAAAGAAGAGGGAGGGAAAGCTCAGCGCCCAGAGTTGGGGGTCTCGCCGGACCAACTTGATTTTCATGCAAACCTTCTCCTGTGAGGGACTCCAAGAAGATCTCACCAAACTGAGTGATTGGGCAACAAAATGGCAAATGAAATTTAATGTGGATAAGTGTAAAGTAATGCACATCGGGAAAAATAACCCCAACTATACGTACAGTATGATGGGGGCTAATTTGGCTATGACAAATCAGGAAAGGGATCTTAGAGTTATCGTGGACAGTTCTCTGAAAACTTCCACACAGTGTGCAGCAGTGGTCAAAAAGGCAAATAGGATGCTAGGAATTATTAGGAAAGGGATAGAAAATAAGACCCAGAATATCTTACTGCCCCTGTATAAAACTATGGTACGCCCACATCTTGAATACTGTGTACAGATGTGGTCTCCTCACCTCAAAAAAGATATTTTGGCCTAGGAAAGGGTTCAGAAAAGGGCAACTAAAATGATTAGGGGTTTGGAACGGGTCCCATATGAGGAGAGGTTAAAGCGACTGGGACTTTTCAGTTTAGAAAAGAGGAGACTGAGGGGGGATATGATAGAGGTCTATAAAATCATGAGTGGTGTGGAGAGGGCCGATAAAGAAAAGTTATTTAATAGTTCCCTAAATAGAAGAACTAGAGGACACCAAATGAAATTAATGGGTAGCAGGTTTAAAACTAATTAAAGAAAGTTCCTCTTCACACAGCGTGTAGTCAACCTGTGGAACTCCTTGCCAGAGGAGGCTGTGAAGGCTAGGACTATAATAGAGTTTAAAGAGAAGCTAGATAATTTCATGGAGGTTAGGTCCATAAAAGGCTATTAGCCAGGGGATAAAATGGTGTCCTTGGCCTCTGTTTGTCAGAGGCTGGAGAGGGATGACAGGAGACAAATCGCTTGATCACTGTCTTCGGTCCACCCCCTCTGGGGCACCTGGTGCTGGCCACTGTCGGCAGACAGGATACTGGGCTAGATGGACCTTTGGTCTGACCCAGTACGGCCGTTCTTATGTTCTTATGTTGGGTTCGCATGTGGCCTTTGGTGGCCAGGCTGGCAGCTATCCTGCCATAGACGGCCACATTCCTCCGTCTAGTGTGGAGATCATGGACGTTGGGGGCATCCTCCCAAACCTGAATGAGGTCCATGATCTCCATCCTGGACCAGGGAGGCGCCCGCCTTCTCTGGCCCGTCAGACTCCTGGGAGCTGGCAGACTGCTCCTGGGGAGCGGTGGAGGGCTGGCTGCCAGTGGCTTGCTGGCTCATGTTCTGGGGCCACTGGGTCAGGGGCCCCGGTGGCCACTGCTGGCTCTGGGCTGGCAGGCTTGGAGCTGGCACAGGCACTGTGGCCAGAGTCTACTACTATAATGGCTCCGGGGCTGGGGGAGAGGAGAGTAAGTTTTTCTGGTTATGCCCAAAGTGGCCACCAGGGCTCCCTGGGAAGGGCTGGAGGCTCCCTATTTCAAATTAAGAGTCTACACAGCACTTAATTCGAAATAGCTATTTTGAATTTGGCATTACTCCTCATAGAATGAGGTTTACCAAATTCGAATTAAGCGCTCCACTATTTCGAATTAATTTCGAAATAGCGGTTTGCATGTATAGACGCTATTAAAGTTAATTCGAAATAACGGCTGTTATTAACTTTGCAGTGTAGACATACCCTCTGGGAGTGAGAGGGTGGGGGTGGGTCACTCACTCCTCTGCTCCCTCCTTCCCCAGCCAGAGAGAGAGAGAGACATGCATGCTGTGTGTTTTGCTCTTGCTCCCTGATGGGAAAGGGAACAGCAAGCAGGGTTCCTGTATGAATATCAGAAGGCTTCAGCCTCCACCTCTGTACCAAGACCTTGTTATTGCCTGGCAATAGCTGCAGAAGTAGTGCAGGCAAACACCTGGGCCTCAGACACTTGGCAGCCTTCTTGCTCCCACCTTGCTCCAAGAGGTAAGGATAGTCCGGATCAGTAACGTATCTGCACTGGCTGGTGCTGGGGGGTGCGCAGAGGGTGCTGTACAAGAGCTTAAGGAGAAGGGGTTTGCTGCGCCATAAACCCACATATCCCAGCCTTAGTGTGCAGCAGCATTCTTCTTAATGAAGAATATCCTGAGGTTCTTTAGCGGGAGGACATGCTGCACGTGCCCAGCACCTACAATGAGTGTCTCGATTAGCCCTGCTTTTCCCTGTTAAGACTGCAGTTCCCACATGCAGGTAGCCAGCCAGTTCCTGCTCAAAGGAACATGCATGAGCTACAAGTAAGTGCCCTTTCTGGAAAGTTGAACTGCCTTGGGAAGGTGCCCCAATCGCCCTGCACCTTAATCTTCCATCCCCAATCAGTTTTGTACCATCAGGTACCCACAGGGCTCAGCTGTTATGGTTATAAAGAAAACCCCAGACATAGTGTAAACTTGTGCAATGAATGAAACAATGGCTGAAACAATGGCTGGGGGTGTGAACTGCCGTTGGTCATTTCAGAGAGGTTTAATTCGGATACCATAATAAATTATACTTTCAGTGTGAAAACAATTAACTCTTTCACTACCAAAAGCACAGAGACCTGGAGGAGGATCATATTATGAAGATATGTTTAATCTACTGTGAAATGTCTGATGGTGGCACCACGAGTAGGTAGACTAGGAGCTACTGCCCAGTAAAGCGGGAATTCAAGGCCAAAGAGACTAGTGGAGCTCAGACAGGAATTCGAACTCCACCACAGAGGAAGCATGAGACAAGGTGTTTGGCTGAGCCTAGAGTTGCACAGAGGAGGAGCCAGCCCCACAGAGCCTGTTGGAGCATGTGAACATCTGCACTGTCTGCTATGAGAGATGTCTCCTTTCCGCATCTCAAGTGGGCACAGAGTGGAAGAGACATACAACCACCTTCATTCCCCAATCTGGCTTCTTTTTGGGCAACAGCTAGATAAGCAGAACCCATGTTTGTCTTTCACACTCTCACTGATGACAGCAAAGGTTGCTAGACAATATGCATTTACACTATCAGCTGTTATTGGGTCTGCCGCTCTTCCTGGGAATTAGCCTCAAATAACTGTTTTCAGCACAATTTCTATTTAAATCTGCTCAAGACTGAAAACAGCTACCAAAGATCAGAGAGACTTCTATGTTCTGGCTCCCAAAGTTGCTAATACCAATGCTTTCAGGGGCAGGAACTCCATAGTGCACCTGTCTGCCCACTGTCTCTTGCTAATTAGCCTCGTTCTTGGTAATAAGCAAATCTAGAATACTTTGCTGATTTTCCTCAAACAAATTGAGGATCATAATCAATCTTTTGCTAACAGATAGGCATCAGACACTTCACAACGCCTTGATCTTTGGGCTGAAAAGAATCAGCATCAACTACATCTTGCTCACTATCTTCTGAAAAATTAATATGTAGTCTTTGCCAAGATATGGTGGCTCATTTCCATGGATGATGTGGAGTCTTTTATGGCATGTTTTGATGGTTGCATGTACATCGTTCACCTTTTCTAACTTCCCTTCCCCATGGGCTGTCTGACCATTAAACCCAATTTGTCCAAGAATAACTTTCATTGTGGGTTGGGTTCCACCAGCACCGTTGCCTGGAAAGCTTTAGTATTGCAACTTATACATTATGGTAGGTAATCCTTTACTGCTGGAAATTCCATTTTCAGTCCATGGAGAACTAAGGACAAAGAGTCAGATCCTCTGTTGGAATAAACTGATACTGCTCCCGATCTGGCACCACTTCTTTAACTTAAAAAAAATCATTTTACTCTCACAGTAATCAGTTTTCAGGACACTTATTTAGCCCTGATGCCTCTGTCTCTATTTGAGGGGAACTGTTCATAATGTTCTGCAAGAAATCAGTATGTTTTCATGTACGTCTTTACATACATATGAAATGATGACTCACCTCGAGCATTACAAGTCAACATTAGGGGAAAAGCACACTAGGAATTAAAATGCAGCAACACACTGCAATTTCCCAGCTTTGCTTTTGCTTCCACAAAAGCCCTCATTTTGCCTCTTGTTTTGAATTTCAATGTTTAATAATGGTAGCAACTAGATGATTGACAATCGGTTGGTATTTAACGTCTGTAATAGTTTGACATTAGCAAAAAGCCCTAACTCGGACACATGCCTGAAAACAGAAAACAGGCACCATCAAGGATGTGACTCTCCCCCACATCTCCACTGTTACCCAAATAAACTGCAGGTTCATTTACACAGGAAAACTTACCTGACTAGCAATAGCTATTCCAGAATAGTGCCCTGTGTGGACATTCTGCTCCAAAATACAAGTGATTTTATTCCAGAATAGCTATTCTGCTTTGGAAGTGCACTGATTATTCAGGAATAGCATCTATCTGGGAGCTATTCTGGAATAGACATTATGGACAAAAGGACTCCACAGGAGCTATTCTACCATATCTAATTCTGCAATGCCTGTTTCAATTAATTCCCCATTTCAAAGAACCCTAATTCCATCTGGAAAGAAGAATGCTTTTATTTAAAACTTATAGCCCTTATTTCTGCAGCTTTTATAGACCAGAAACAAGTTCCTTGTGAAGTCAGATCAGTTGTAAGAATATCATTAAATAGCCTCTCTCAATTCAGGGATTCTTATCCTAAACATCTCCAGAGTTGTCTTGAAGCCAGTTACCAAAATGACAGATAACTGGAAAGTGTGAGAAGTCTGGGTAGAAACAGAAGTATTTTTCTACTTTCTTTCAGTTCCTTAAAAGCATAACTATGGGTTTGGTGCATAAGATAATTTTAATTGCCTCTTACAATTCCTTTCTTTTCCTCTTGACTAGGTTTTATGGAAAACACAGGTTGGCAAATATCCATTTCAAGCAGGTAAAAACACTAATCTCTTACCACAGCCTTCAGTCATACTTGTGTGAAAATTCTGATCAAGTCTAAGTTGAAGCTTATCATATTTTTCATTCAAATGGACACATTCCATATTTCCATAAGTGGCTATTCAAACTTTTCTCTTGTTTTACGCAGGAAATTTCTTTACTTCCCACCCCTCCCCATTTTTATGTTTGTAAAAACATGGGCGATGCCAGAACTCCTGTAACACTTGCCCATACACATGGGCAACCACATCCTTTTAGTCAAAAGTTCTTTAAGATGAAGAACAACAACACAGAATTACATCTGTGGTAGAGAGCACTGCTGGTGCACCAGCACCCCCTCACAGAATGACAGCTGCCTCCACAGACAGCACATTTAAAATGTCACATACCAACCAGAACTACGTACTCCCTAACTTGAACGAGGAGAGATGCTGGAGCAGAGACTCAGTAAGCACCGGCCCTTATTTACTCAGTAATTGATCAGAAATGCGGACAAGGGGGATCCAGTAGATATAGTATACTTGGATTTTCAGAAAGCCTTTGACAAGGTCCCTCACCAAAGGCTCTTGTGTAAATTACATGGCCATGGGATAAGAGGGAAAGTCCTTTCTTGTATTGAGAACTGGTTAAAAGACAGGAAACAAAGGGTAGGAATAAATGGTAAATTTTCAGATTGGAGAGGGGTAACTAGTGGTGTACCCCAAGGGTCAGTCCTGGGACCAATCCTTTTCAACTTATTCATAAATGATCTGGAGAAAGGGGTAAGCAGTGAGGTAGTAAAATTTGCAGATGATACCAAACTGTTTACGATAGTCAAGACAGAAGAAGACTGTGAGGGACTCCAAGAAGATCTCACCAAACGGAGTGACTGGGCAACAAAATGGCAAATGAAATTTAATGTGGATAAGTGTAAAGTAATGCACATCGGGAAAAATAACCCCAACTATACGTACAGTATGATGGGGGCTAATTTGGCTATGACAAATCAGGAAAGAGATCTTGGAGTTATCCTGGACAGTTCTCTGAAAACTTCCACACAGAGTGCAGCGGCAGTCAAAAAGGCAAATAGGATGCTAGGAATTATTGGGAAAGGGATAGAAAATAAGACCCAGAATATCTTACTGCCCCTGTATAAAACTATGGTACGCCCACATCCTGAATACTGTGTACAGATGTGGTCTCCTCACCTCAAAAAAGATATTTTGGCCTTGGAAAGGATTCAGAAAAGGGCAACTAAAATGATTAGGGGTTTGGAACGGGTCCCATATGAGGAGAGGCTAAAGAGACTGGGACTTTTCAGTTTAGAAAAGAGGAGACTGAGGGGGGATATGATAGAGGTCTATAAAATCATGAGTGGTGTGGAGAGGGCCGATAAAGAAAAGTTATTTATTAGTTCCCGTAATATAAGGACTAGAGGACACCAAATGAAATTAATGGGTAGCAGGTTTAAAACAAATAAAAGAAAGTTCTTCTTCACACAGCGTGTTGTCAACCTGTGGAACTCCTTGCCAGAGGAGGCTGTGAAGGCTAGGACTATAATAGAGTTTAAAGAGAAGCTGGATAAATTCATGGAGGTTAGGTCCATAAAAGGCTATTAGCCAGGGGATAAAATGGTGTCCTTGGCCTCTGTTTGTCAAAGGCTGGAGAGGGATGACAGGAGACAAATCGCTTGATCATTGTCTTCGGTCCACCCTCTCTGGGGCACCTGGTGCTGGTCACTGTCGGTAGACAGGATACTGGGCTAGATGGACCTTTGGTCTGACCCAGTACGGCCGTTCTTATGTTCTTATCTGACTGATGTGAATATGAATGATAATTAATAACTTGTACAGCAGCAGGATCTACACTTCTCCTCCTCCAGGCATTGATCAGGCCCCCACTGTGCTGCACGCTCTGCAAAGGGAGAACAAAGAGGCTGTCCTATCCCTATAGAGTTCACAAGCTAAGTAAGGAAGTTTATGTGTAATGGAATAAAATGCTACCAACAGTGGAGTAACTCAAAGGACAGCTCTGTTAAAGGATTCATATAAAAAAGTATTACGGTTGTATTAAAGCCCTTTATTGTACAGAGTCTCAGAGGGGATGCTGGAGGCTTGCTTACCTCCATGACAAGGTGAAAACTCTAGAGCTACTTTATTTTCCCCTCTCTGACCACAGCAGAGGAAATAGACCTGGGCCCTCTTACTGGTACAATTGGTTGTCAGTTTTCTTTTAAAAAAAATGGTTTTGGGTGATTGTTGGGTTCCATTTTGTACCACATTGCATGCTGAGTCTTGGAAATTTGGAGGGGCGACTGTTTACATTTTTATGCAGCACCATCTAGTGCTAGGAATATAGTGTTTCAGCCTAGGTAACAGCAGTTTCCTAATTGGGAATGAGTGGGAAAGGACTCAGTATTACGTGATATATTTAACAGTGGCTTCTTAGTTTATGCTCCTATGGAATAGCTGTTGGTTGTGCCCTTTGCATACTACTGTGCTAGCACAGTAAGTTGGTAAAGTATTTCGCTATAGCAAAAACATCAAAGATGGGGGAAATAAATGCAGTTGGTTAGATGAAACCACAGGAGGGTGGAGCCAAAGGGTTAAAGTGTTTTAAATTCCTAGCTCCTAGAACCTCAGTCCAGGTCAGGGTTCAGTGCAGCTTTGACAGTAGCTTAGACATTTTCTAAGCAAATGCTTTAATACAGGTCAAACTAAGGCTTACAAAGGCGTGATTTGCTCATGTTAATGGAAGTTTGTAAGTTAAATGAATGTATTTTATGGTGTTTTAAAGTCAAGCCCAATATTTCTCATTTACAGTGTGCTCTAGATTTCTTTCTGGTTTTCCTTGTCTCCTCACTGTTCTCATAAGTGTTCAGCCTTTGTCACTCAGGATACAATTGTAGTATGTCGCTTATACATATCTTATTTCTAGAACATTTTTTTAAAAAGTGAGAGGTGGCATTCCCTGCCACCAGATATCACTGATGTCAAGAACATTGTACATTAAAAAAAAAGGCCACTTGCACTGTATAGATAGGACCTATAGTCACATAAAAAGGTAAAATGTACGAGGGCTGTAAAGTGACATTTTTCGATTAGAAGCTAGCCACTACTTGGGGCAAGGGTGAAATTTACCCATACATGAAAGGCTTGCAAAACTGTTCATTGTGAGGTTTCTTGAACATTCATTTGAAATAAATACCATTTTGCACTCTCACAGACATGATATTGGATTTTGATAGACCCCTGGGCTTATCTGGATGAAAAGATCAAAAAGCCAAATTGAAATAATATCAAGGTTCAGACAATGTACAAAAGCAAATAAATTTGGAGTGCAGTTTGAAAAGCAAACTAATGATACAATCTTAACTCACTTCATTGTCCCACAAATCCCATTCTGAATTCCAATCAAAGTTAGTTAGCCAGAATGCATTTCCTACCTACCCTCTTAATGTCCTTGCTTGTGTGGTTTTAAACTAAACTCTTAAGGCTCCTTTTAAGGTAGCTTTCCTCCATTAATTTAATTAAAAATTATCAAGGTTTAATTTTGATCTTGCAATCCTCTTAAAATTCCTTTTTCCTAGTGTCACTTTCTTAATTCTCACGCTTTAATTTTACATCTTTCATAAAGAATGCTTTGATAAGATGCTGACAATCACAATCACCATTAGAAAACAAAGTGTGGAAAATCCCATAATTTCGTAATGTCAACTGGGTAGTAAATGTATCTGTGCTACTATTAACAGTGCTGCCCCCACTCACCCTAAACCAACATTACACACGTTTTGAAGTTTGAGGAAGCCTCTGAGGTTGATCTTCTGTTTCTCAGACACTCAGCTTTTGTTACAAAGAGGAAGCTGGCAGTCCAGATTCTTTTAGTCTTTCTTTATGCGGTAAAGAGACAATATGCAGATGTTATTTCTTAAGGCTTCTATCATATATAGGAACTTCTACATTTAAATCCAGATTAGTAGCAATTTTGGTCTTTCTATTTTAGCACAATTTAGAAGCTTGAGTTATTTCAAGACGGCAGCCTCTATGCTAAAATGCACATGGAATGACCATTGTTGAAAGGACACTGCTCAGGACAGAAAGCTGTTACACCCTGCTGGTTTCCTAAGTTGGGACACTCTAGCCATCTCTTACAAAAGTGTTAAGTCATAAAAAGGAATGTGTTTCGAGTAGTGCAGTTTTAGTGGCTACCTGCACTTGTCAGTTGAACTCATCTTCATGACTTATTGCCTCTGAGCTGTGGCAGTATCCAGTTGCACAACTAGTAATGTGCAATTGCTCACTTAAAGTTTATTATACTGCTTTCAAGTTGATTTCATTACATATTTCCTTAGGTTTTGGAAAAGAAAGAAGACCTCCCGAGTCGCTCTCTAACCTGTGACTCCACTGGTCCCCTGCTCACTCAGTTCACCCTTTCAGCTCAACAGTAAAAGTGAGCAAGCAAGGGTGAGTGCTTTCTAATTAGCCAAGTGTACAAGTCAAAATCATGTTAATGCCTCTACCTTAGCATACAAGCCCTTCAACGATTCTTTTGTTGGGACCAAGGAGTTGATGCTGCAAACCACTAAGACTGTACACAACAATTAGCACCCTAGTCCCAAGTAGCCATTATAGCCTCCCCATATGCACCAGTCACGAGCGTTCTAAACACGGCTGAAAAGGGAAGGCAGCAGACAGGAGCTTCCAGTGGTCTGAATCTGACCAGCTAGCAAAAGGACTCTGAATGAACCTGTGCCACAGAAGTAAAGAGGATGATAATCCTTCTCAAAGAGCATGGCATTTTCCAAACACAATTAAAAGAACTCTCCTCAATTGCAAATCACTTACAAAACTTGGACTGATTCCTCTCTGCCACAGAAGGCACTTGATATCAGCAACTTTGACTACTGCCCACCTCTAACGTCTGTTTCCTAGGCAAGGCTCTTGAGAGGTTGGTAGTGAATTGTCATCAGCAACATTACCCGCCACATTCTAAAGCCTACTGAATATAGCCACAGAGACGATATCAAGGCACAGAAATGATGCTTGCTGCAATGACTTCCTCCAAAGTTAGGACAGACGTGAAATTGCTGTACTGATGTTTTTAGATTTTTCACCCATCTAAGATAGCACCAAAGGTGCTGCAGATCCCTGCTTTATGTCCTAACTAAATGATGCAGATGCAGTAATTCCTTTCTAATGGTTCTGTCATATTAGACAGCTGCTTCTCTGTGCCTAAGAAGACTTGGGGAGGAGCCCTGCACAACACAATTTTTTCACTGCTTTTACTTAATCTCCATGTTCAAATGGGTGATAATGCCAGCAATATGCTGATGACACAGAGCCCTGTCCTTTGCATCAAGTCCAGACAGCATGGACTTGCAGCTGTTGCAACGCATGAACTTGAAGAACAGCTGGCCCCTTGCCCGCTCTGTGGGATAACAAACCCCTCCCCTAGACAGGGCACTGCCTCAAAATCATTATGTGTTTCAACCACAATCTCAAACCATGTTTAAACCTGTAGGTTTGTGCATGCTTCAAGAGTTCAGCTATCACAATACAAAGTAAAGCCGTGTTGTAACTGGATTAGGAGATGCCTATGTTGTATCTGTCCCCCAACTTGGTTATAAATATAGTGTAAAGGGGCCTTTATTATAAAACTGGAAAATGATGGACTAAGTCCTGATCATAATCTTGGTTTTCCTGCTTTACAGCATGATGTCATTATGCAGAAGTCCATAGATGTCGCTTTGGTGAGCTGAAATTCTGTGCAAGTACATAGATTTCTGAGTACCTGCAGGATGCCAAGGGGAAGAGGATTAACTAAGGGGTTTTTCTTCTGTTTAAATCTTGCCTAGATCTGTGGCATTTGAAAGCTACCAGGGACACCAAGCACTTCCAGATGGCCCTGTGAAACTGTTCCAGGGCAAGAGCCTAAAAATATAACTGCTTCCTCTCCGTGAGACCTGCCTAAACCTGTAGGCTCTAGTGGTTCCAGACTGGCTCATATGTTGTTTGCACTAGAAATGAAACATGTTCTAACAAATTCAGAGGACCACAGTGTTAATTGGCCCTTCAGGCCCATGTGCAGGAATTTCTATGTGTGTGTGTGTGGGGGGGGGATGCTTTTTTGTAAATGTGAATGCACCTGCCATGGTCCCCCAAATAAGTGGGGAAATCTGCCCCAGCCTTCCCCTGGCTGGTTAGAGCATGCAGGAGGGAGGCTCAAGCAGAACGCCACTCCTGCCTTCCCCTCGCCAACCAGAGCATGCATACTTGGGGTATCATGGGGGGTGCTTTCGCACCCTTCACACACCCCTGCGTAAGAGCCTGCCCTATGACGTGGCATGGACCATACCAAAGCTTCTGAATGCCTGGCTTTGTGACATAGCACCACTCCCTTTCCAGCTGTTAGGACAGTAACCCCCAAAATAGCAGCAATTAAGTGAACCATACACCCATCTTCTTTGACTAGGCGAAGAGACCAAGAAACAAAATTCCAAACAGGAATAAGCAGAAAAAAAGTCTTCTGCTCCAAAGAACATGGAAATGAACAGCTTCTCCTCCTCCTCAAAATTGGAATGGGGGAAGAGAACTTTATAAAAAGTGCCTTTGCTAATGGTGAGTATGCCTTAGGACTAGCCAAAATACAGTGTTTTATCAGCTTAACTAAAATTATTATTTAAAGTCAGAATCATTAACTGCTGTAAAAGACTGTGGATGTTATTGAGCAGAACTGGCTAAAATCTGCTAGGGACAGAAACAAGCCAGTCTTAAACTAAAGTACACAAACATAAGAATGTACATATTGGGTCAGTCCAACGGTCCATCTAGCCCAGTATCCTGTCTGCCAACAGTGGCCAGTACCAGATACCTCAGAGGGAGGCAACACAACAGGTAATCCTCATGTGATGCCTCTCTTGTCACCCATTTCCAGACAAACAGAGGCCAAGGATACCAATCCTACCCATCCTGGCTAATAGCCATTGATGGACCTAACCTCCATGAATCTATCTAGCTCTTTTTTGAATCCTGTTAATGTCCTAGTCTTCACCTCATCCTCTGGCAAGGAGTTCCACATGTTGACTGTGCACTGAGTGAAGAAAAACTTCCTTTTATTTTAAATCTGCTGCCTATTAATTTCATTGATTCTTATATTGTAGGAGTAAGTAAATAACTTTTCCTTATTTACTTTTTCCACACCAGTCATGATTTTATAGACCTCATCATATTCCCCTCTCCCCTTAGTCTCTTCTTTTCTAAGATGAAAAGTCCAAGTCTTTTTAATCTTCATATGGGGCCTGTTCCAAACCCCTTATCATTTTTGTTGCTCTTTTCTGAACCTTTTCCAATGTCAATATATTTTTTGAGATGAGGCAACTATATCTGTATGGTTTTTCACATCTCTACGCAGTATTCAAGATGTGGGTGTACTATGGTTTTATATAGAGGCAATAAGATATTCTCTGTCTTAGTCTCCATCCCTTTTTAAATGATTCCTAACATTTGATTTGCTTTTTGACTGCTGCTGCCCATTGAGTATATGTTTTCAGAGAACTATCCATAATGACTCCAAGATCTCTCTCTTGAGTAGTTGTAGCTAAATTAGTCCCAATCATATTGTATGTATAGTTGGGATTATTTTTCCAGTGTGCATTATTTTACGATGTGCATTTATGAAGATTAAATTTCATTTGCCATTTTGTTGCCCAATCAGTTAGTTTTCTGAGATCTTTTTGAAGCTCTTCACAGTTTGCTTTGGTCTTAACTATCTTGAGCAGTTTGATATCATCTGCAAATTTTGCCACCTCACAGTTTACCCCTTTCTATAGATCATTTATAAATAAGTTGAATAGGATTGGTCCCAGGAAAAACCCTTGGGGGACCCCACTAGTTACCTCTCTCCACTTGGAAAACTTACCATTTATTCCTACCCTTTGTTTCCTGTCTTTTAACCAGTTATCAGTCCTTCCCTCTTATCCTGGACAACTTACTTTACTTACGAGCCTTTGGTGAGGGATCTTGTCAAAGGCCTTCTGGAAATCTAAGTATACTATATCCACTATACTATACCCAGTTATGTTCATCTATGTGTCTGACAATTTTATTCTTTACTATAGTCTCAACTAATTTGCCTATTAGACTTACCGGTTTGTAATTGCCAGGATCACTTCTAGAGCCCTTTTTAAATATTGGTGTCACGTTAACGATCTTCCAGTCATTAGGTACAGAAGCTGATTTAAAGGATAGGTTACAAACCAGAGTTAATAGTTCCACAATTTCACATTTGAGTTCTTTTAGAACTCTTGGGTGAATGCCATCTGGTACCAGTGACTTGTTACTGTTAAGTTTTTCAGGTTGTTCCAAAACCTCCTCTAATGACACCTCAGTCTGGGACAATTCCTCAGATTTGTCACCTAAAAAGAATAGCGCAGATTTGGAAATCTCTCCAATATCCTCATCAGTGAAAACTGAAACAAGTAATTAATTTAGCTTCTCCACAATGACTTTATCATCTTTGAGTGCTCCTTTAGCCCCACTGGTTGTTTAGCAGGCTTCCTGCTTCTGATGTGCTTAAAATACATTTTGCTATTTTTGATTTTTTGACTAGCAATTCTTCAAACTCTTTTTTGGCTTTTCTTATTATATTTTTACATTTAATTTGACAAAGTATATGCTCCTTTCAATTTTCCTCACTAGGATTTAACTTCCGATTGTTAAAAGATGTCTTTTTATCTGTCACTGCTTCTTTTATTTGGTTAAGCCACGGTGGCACTTTTTTGGTTCTCTTACTGTGTTTTTCAATTTGGGGTATACATGTAAGTTGGGCCTCTACTATGGTGTCTTTGAAAAGTTGACATGCAGCTTGCAGAGTTTTTACTTTTGTAACTATACCTTTTACAGATTATTTTGATGCAACTACTGTGTGGTAGACAAGTCTCTGGAATACCTTGCTTAACAAAGAAATTATTTAAATGATTCCAGTTAAGCGTTGAAATTAACACCTCATTGAGGAATGTGTTTTTCAGAGGGTGAGGAAGTACAGTTCACACATCTGCGGCTACTGCTGTATGGCTGCTGTTTTCTACAGGGCAGGTTGGAGGATTGCACTGATGTTCTGCCAGCATCTTTGTCTTTTTCTTCACTGTAGAGTCCACTTGAGTCTACATCACAGAAACCTCTCACCTGAGTATGGTGGTGCCTTACAACCCAGCTAGCTGGCCTGGGTAGGCCATAGACTAAAACTTGAATGCTATTTACACATTCAGGCCAGTAACCCACCCATTTTGCAGGCTAATAATCGTCTAACACTTTCCCACAATATCCACTGTGTACCCAGAAGGATACATTCCCCCTCCCCCTTCACTAGGAAAGAATAACAGAATGGCTTATCTTAATGCTGTGCTAAGAACCATGGGATATGCTCCAAGTCGTCCTAGCACCCCACAGGGATGGGTGAAGAACCAATGTAGCTGTCTAGTGTGGCCACTCACACCCATGCTAGGCCCAGATGTTTGCGGTTACATGCAGATCAGCTAAGTTAACTCTGCAGCAAAGCCCTAGCCTCTCTGGTGGGAAAAGCAAAACTTGCAGTTTCTTTCTTAAAAAAAAAAAAAAAAGAAAACAGCTAAGATTTTGCAGACAGCAGCAAGAAATGATGAAGTGCTTTGCCACTGCATATGAGAACATTTTATTATTCCTTGCTATCATCTGCAGAAAGATCTCTCCTCTTCCTGGTTTGACCCCAACACCATCTTTTATGCTGAATAACTCATAACTGGCTTAACCTTCTTGTAGTACCCTTTTTTTCAGGAAGAACAGCTCTTGCGCAAGAAGGGGTTTTTGTGCAAAAAGGAGCCGTGTAGATGGCTCCTTTCTGTGCAAAAACCCCTTGCGCAAAACGGCAGCAATATTCCACACTTTGCCTCATTTGCATATTCTCTTGTGCAAGAGAGGGCAGTGTAGATGTAGGCTAAATATTTAACAGGTTAACTAACTAATTAAACAGAATTTTACATCCTCAATCTCCTTACTGATGAAAAGGAACAGCATATCACACTTAAGTGGGGACACTACTAATTTTAAGACCCTATGTCTGTCTGAAAATCTTTCCCATTTTATGACTATTGACACTGTACTTGTGTCAAATGTGATGGCATAATGTAGCTTGTCATAATAAGTAACACTTGAAATCTCAAACTGAAAGATGTTGGAAGAAAACATTTTTCTCTTGCAGTCCATTTTTTGCATTTGAAAGCACTTTGAGTTTACAGGGAAATCAGTGGAGCTACATGTCTAATAAGCCACTTTCGCAACCGTGCAGGTCTCTTTTGCAGCAACAGGGAGGAAACATTTTTTTAATGAGAAAAATGAACAAAACTGCATCTTGTAAAACTGATGTATTGCCAATGCAAAACATTTAAAATTGTGAAATTTAATAAATCATTTGATTTTTTTAAAATGAAATGTTCGATCTGGTTTATTGTTTGGGGTTTTTTTTATTTGTTTTGATCAGAAGCTTCTTTTTTAAAGCAAAAACTAAGATTCATTTATTCTTCCAATTCCATGAGTTGGACTTTAAGACATACACCAATTGGGCTACGTCTACACTGGCATGATTTTCCGAAAATGCTTTTAACGGAAAACTTTTAACGGAAAAAGCACTTTTTGCAGAAAAGCATCCGTGACCAATCTAGACGCGGTTTTCCGCAAAAAAGCCCCAATTGCCATTTTCGCGATCAGGGCTTTTTTGCAGAAAACACTACTGTGCTGTTTACATTGGCCCTTTTGCGCAAAAGTCTTTTGGAAAAAGACTTTTGCCCAAACGGGAGCAGCACAGTATTTCCGGAAAAGCACTGACGATCTTACATGAGATCGTCAGTGCTTTTCCGGAAATTCAAGCGGCCAGTGTAGATAGCTGGCAAGTTTTTCCGCAAAATCAGATGATTTTGCGGAAAAACTTGCCAGTCTAGACACAGCCCAAGTGTAGCAAGATTCAGGATTCAGAAAAAAACCAAAATTGTATAATGTATTTGTCAGTTATTTTTAACACATCACTATTTTGATCACTATCATGAGTGAACAAGGAATAAATACAACTTGCCAAAGGAGCATTTTCTTTTGCCAGCAGCAGATACTAATTGTTGGTCTACAACCTGCATTAAAGGCTCTGAAAATATGTAACCTCTGTGTCTCAGTTTCCCTTCAGTGCAATGCAATACCTCTTGGATGTTGTGAGGCTTAATTTTGGTGAGGTCATGTGCCCTAGGGATAGAGCTGGAAATAACTGTCAATAAAATGCTTAGTCCTTGCTCATTCAAAGCACTATGCAAACTCCCCATGCATATGATTCAGGAGACCTGATTTCCAGTCCTTTGCTTTATCAGCTTAGACTACACTCTTTCTTGTGCTGTACTTCTTGGCTATGTCTACACTTGCGGCTTCTTGCGCGAGAAATATGCAAATGATGCTAAGCTTAGACTATTGCTGAGCCTCATTTGCATATCTAATCAGCTGCCATTCTTGAGCCAGAAGGAGTTGTCTACACTGCCCCTTCTTGCGCAAGAAAAAACCCCTTGAGCAATGCTGTTATTCCTGAAAATAATCAGATAGCGGCATTGTGCAAGAGGGTTTTTCTTGCGCAAGAAGGGGAAGTGTAGACAACTCCTTCTGGCACAAGAGCCTCTTCTGCAAAAATGGCGGCGAATTAGGTATGCAAATGAGGCTCGGCAGTATTCCACTCGGCCTCATTTGCATATTTCTCACACAAGAATCCGTGAGTGTAGACATAGCCCTTGTGACCATGAAGTTTTGCCACCGGTTACAATTGTATTTGTTCTCTATCGTATATTCAGTGTTGGCTGAAACGTGTTTATGGCAAATAATGTAATTTTAGTTACCAAAACACACAAGCTGTGTCTACACTGGCGCGATCTTGTGCCAAAGCGGCCACTCTTGCGCAAAAACTTGCTGCCTGTCTACACTGGCCATGTGTTCTTGCGCAAGTAAACTGACGTTCTGCTGTATAAAATCAGGGCTTCTTGCACAAGAACTATGATGCTCCCGCTCAGGAATAAGCCCTCTTACGCAACTGTTCTTGCGCAAGAGGCCAGTTTAGACAGACAACATGAATTTCTTGCACAAGAAAGCCCTATGGTTAAAATGGCCATCAGAGCTCTCTTGCGCAAGAGAGCATCTACACTGGCATGGATGCTCGTGCACAAAAGCACATCTCTTGTGCAAAAGCACATGCCAGTGTAGATGCTTTCTTCTGGAAGAGTTTTTGCACAAGAACTCTTTCGCAAGAAGCTGCCAGTATAGATGTAGCCACAGTGATCACAAGTAGGGATTTATCGGAGTAAAGTTACAAAAAAGATAGGCTTTTCTAAAATGATTCAGGAACTCAAATCTCATTGTTCCTAAGTCATCTGGTAGTCCTGGGGCACCTTACAGACTGACAAGCATATATAAGATCATGAGCTTTTGTGGGTCCTTATCTCCCTTCTCAAAGCAGATTTTGGGGAGGTTCGAGGGGAACCCAGGCTTGCCCACTACACCAGGTTCCAGCCCAGGGATCCTAAGGCAGTGGCAGCTGGCAGCTTTTCTCTGGGCCACTTCCTCAAACAATCCTTCACAGTAGCTTTCCTTTGGTACCTGCTCATCAGTCCTCAGCTCACACCTATACAGCACTTCCTGTCCTTCACTCTACTCCTTCCCCCCTTCCTTGCCTGAGGGAGACCTTTTAAAGCGACATCACAGGCTTTAATTGGCTGCAGGTGTCTAATCAGCCTGTATTCTTGCAAGCTCTAATTGACCCCAGGTACCTTCCTGATTATGCAGCAGTTAGGTTTGGGCTTCTTTTTTTTTTCTCAGGAAAGAGAAAGCGATTCACCCAAGCTCCAGCATGTCTTCCCTCCAGTATGCAGCATCCAGCTAGTTTGGGTCTGTCACATAACATATAATTACAAAATAAATCAAATGGAATACAAATATTGTACTTATAGAGAAGTGTAAAGAAGTCATTTTATGAAATTTTAGTTTGTACTGATAGTCCTAGCATTTTTGATGCAGCCTGTTGCAAAACTAGGCAAATATTTTGTAGGCTGATGTATCCTATGGAAGATCTCTGCATACCCTTGGTTGAGAACCACTGGTCTAGATGACCATGGTGGTTAAAATGCTGTCATGTGTCTACTCTAGCACTCCTGATATTGTTGGGTATATACAAAGCTACAGTTCATCCTCACTTGAATCCTGGTTCATCAAAGTAGTTAAGTCTGTGTTTTATGATCATTCACTTCAGTGGGACTTTAAACTTTAACACAAATAGAGATGGATTTAAGCATATGTTTAAGTGTTCAGAGGAAGTGGGGCCATATCTGTACTCAGCTTTGACATATCAGCATTTATGGGCAAGATTTCAAGGCACTGAAGCAAAAATAAGGGTGTTGATACAGAGATTTGGTCAAGCATGGTAGTGATAGTCATGCAGAATATCTTACATCTTCCACTCCTGAGGTGACTGAGTATTCATAAATCATCTGGAAAAAGGAATGAACAGCAAAGTGGCAAAGTTTGCGTAACACACAATTATTCAAGATAGTTAACTCCAAAGCTGACTGTGAAAAGTTACTGAGGGATCTCACTAAACTGGCTCACTGGGCAACAAAATGACAGATGAAATTCAACATTGATAAATGCAAAGTAATGCACACTAGAAGATATAATCCCATACACACACACACACACACACACACACACACACACACACACACACACACACAAATGATGGGGGTCTAAATTAGCTGTTACAACTCAAGAAAGAAATCTTGGTATCATTGTAGATACTTCTCTGAAAACATCAACTCAATGTGCAGTGACACTGAAGCAGTCAAAATAGCTAACAGAATGTTAGGAACTACTAGGAAAGAAATAGATAATAAAACAGAAAAGAGCATAATGCCACTATATAAATTCATGGTACATCTACACCTTGAATACTGTGTGTAGTTCTGGTTTCCCCATCTCCAAAAAGATGTATTAGAATTGGAAGAAGCTCAAAGATAGGCAACAAAAATGATTAGGGTGATGGAACAGCTTCCATATGAAGAAAGATTAAAAAGACTGTAAATGTTCGGCTCATAAAAGAGATGACTAACAAGGTTATGAAAGAGGTCTATAGAATCATGAATGGTGTGGAGGAAATGAATGGGGTTATATTATATAACACTACACATAACACAAGAACCAGAGGTCACTCAATGAATAATAGGCAGTAAGTTTTGAACAAACCAAAAGAAATGCTTTCTCATACAATGTACAGTCAACTTCTGGAACTTGTTCATAAAAATTTGGCTAGGTTCACACAGGAAAGTTCATGTAAGATAGATCCATCAATGGCTATTAGGCAAGACTGTCAGGGACACAACCCCATGTTCTGGGTGTCCTTAAACCTCTAACTGCCAGAAGAGGGATGAATCACTTGCTAATTGCCCTGTTCTGTTCATTCCCAAGCATCTGAAACCATACACTGTCAGGAGGTAAGGCATTGAGCTCTAGAGAGACAATTGGTTTGACCAAACAAGGCTATTCTTTTGTTCTTACCCATTTCAGAAGTGTACAATAATTCCTTATATTTCCAATATGTCAATCATTCTGCAGTCCTTCTGGACAAAAGGTGCTATAGTACAGAAAACATTACATTTTCAACTATATCTCTGAATTTTCTTCTGTGGTTGGGTTTATGTTCTGTAAATTATATTTTAGTATATTCTATCACACAACAACAAATAGCATGCTCACTACAAATAAAAATTAGTAATGGAATCTAATGGAACATCTCCACCTTTACAACTTTCCATGAATCTATCATAGCTAAACAAAAATTTTAAAATATTCTCTATCTTGGAGTTACCATCAAGTCACTAACAATAAATAACCCATGTAACTGAAATTAACACAATGGGCTATTTCCACTAGTTGTAGTCTTTTACAATCAGACAAACATCAATACTACGAACTGCTTTGTAGTTTTTATGATACAGCATATATTCCAACCACTTACATAAGCCATCATATACATGCCCATATTTACAAATCAAAATATAAATTTCAGACTGTAAGCAGAATTTATACTTCATTTGCAGATGCTGCTAAGTGTTGCGTCTAACAATGCCATTGTTCTGGAGCTTCTAACACACATGAAAAGGGAAAAATCAGAAGCAGACTTTTAAAAAGAATATATCAAACAAAATAAATGGCATAAACACAATATATGAAGCTTTGGGGTGCTATAAAGTTTTTATTGTTACTTCTTTGGGAAGAGCAGCATAACTCACTGTGGCTCTGCAACTAGTGAGTAATGCAGTCATCTCAAAATCCAACATATTTATTGGTAATACTGTTCAGACTAAGCTCTTGTATCTCATTTTCTCCTCATCCCGTATAAATAGGACCCAACTCTTTGCAAGTGGTAACCTACATCTTATTTCTTTGCACTTTATATAAACTTGGTGACTATTTTGGTGGAGGAAAAGAACTAGAGACTCTTTGAAATTGAGTTGTTATATACAGGCAGTCCCCGGGTTACATGGATCCGATTTACATCGGATCCCTACTTACAAACGGGGTGAGGCAACCCCGCACTAGCTGCTTCTCCCCAGCAGACCAGGGAGACGCGAAGCTAGCACGGCCCCCCCCCCAGCAGACCAGGGAGATGCGCTTTTCTCAGCAGACACCTCAGCTTGAGAATAAAGGACTGAGGGAAGTGAAGTGTGGGAGAATAAAACTGAACTCTGGAGAAATGTTTGGCTAGAGTTTCCCCTACAATATGTACCAGTTCTGACTTACATACAAATTCAACTTAAGAACAAACCTACAGTCCCTATCTTGTACGTAACCCGGGGACTGCCTGTAGTTAAATTAAAAGATCAGTAGAATTGCATGAAAACAGTAGAACACAGAAATAACCCAGAAAATAAAATATTTATGAGATGTAGATGTAGGAGATGAGGCATTTTCTCATACCATGGACTCTGCATAGAGAATAACCTATTTCTACTTGGCTACTTACATCACATTAGTATCTAAATGTCTTCTCGTTTTTCATTTATTTATTTGCACAATGCTTCTCTGAGGTTAGGAAGTGCTTTCATCTCCATTTCAGAGATGGGAAACTGAGGCACGGATACTAACTGACTTTCCTGAAGTCATCCAAGAAGCCTGTGGCATTTCCAAACCAACACTCTAGTCGGACCATCTTTCCTCTGGGTTAGGAAGGAACTCCCAAACCTTTTCCCAAGTAGTTTCAGGTAGACCCTGCCTTCAGTAAGGTGTTTAAGCATTTAAATAACAATCCTATTGAAGTCACTGAAGATTAGTCGCTTATTGAGAAGGTTCCTGTATCTTGAGCATCCAGGGCTGACCACTGTCACGTGCAGAATATTGCACTAGGTGAGCCACGTGTTTGAGGCAGTAGGGCAATGCCTATGTTCCCTGCCCATCTTTCACGCTGTTGCAACTGGAGTCTCTGGCAGGGTTAATTCTGAGCGGAAGTCTTTGCTGCTAACTTTGCAAAAACATGCTAGTTAGATGCGCCGTTTCTATCGACACCACAGCTGTGACTTTGCTTTGAGGCCAGTCACCTGATCCCTGGTGGTTTGGATTTTTAATTTCACGGCTCCCCCGTGAGAACCTCCCCCCCCCGCGCACCATAAAGTGTCTCACACCTGCTCCCTTCCCACCTTCAGCCACCCCGATCCTCCTGGGGGCCGCCAGGACCAGGGCAAGAGACTCCCCGCGCCCCGGGGCAGGAGCCGAGGCGGCGGCTCGCTTCTCCCGCACGTGCCCGTCCGTGCTCAGGGTGGCCGGAGCAGTGTGTGCAGCGGGGGCGCTGGGAGCACGGTCACCCCCCCTTGGAGCTGTAGCCCCCCCTCCAGTTCTAGTCCCCCCCCCCCCCGGGACTGTGCCGGCTCCCCCACAAGGCGGGGCGGCATCGCAGCGCGTCCTCCCAGCACTTCTTCCCTGCTGGCTCTGAGGTTTCTCTGCACCTTGGCGGGCTCCTGAGGGGGGCTCCTGCTGCGCCCCCCCCCGGAGAACGGTACGAACCAGTGAGCCTGCCCACAGAGCGCGCTCCCAGCGGCTGGTGGGGGAAGGGGGAAAAAGGCTGCGGGCGGGTGCTTGCAACCTGAGAGTTGAAAGGGCTGCGGGGCTTTGCCGTCCCTCTCTCTCTCTCTCGCTCGCTCTCTCTGCCTCGCGCTGCTGCTGCTGCTGCTGTCGGCGCGAGCCAGCCGCCGAGAGAGGAGCGCGGAGCCAGCGGCGCCGGCGCTGTGCATGCTGGGCTCCGATCATGGTGGGCTCGCGCTAGCGGAGGAAGGGCTCGAGCCAGCGGGCTCCCCCCCCCCCCCCCCGCATTCTCTCCACGCGCCAGCCGGCCGGCGAGCCCGCGAGAGAAGGCGCCCAACGGCTGGGGGCCCGGCGGGCGCGCGCTCTGCCCGGGAGCGCCCGGCGGCGGCGAGGCGCCTGAGGAGAAGCAAGGAAGGAAGGAAGGGGCGGGGAGCGGGGCTCGCAGCGAGTGGGGCCGGGGCCGTGCCCCCGCCCACGCCCCCCGCCGCGCGCCCAGCCCCGGGAGATGGTGACACATGCGGCGCGCTGGCAGGAGCATGGTTGAGAGGACCAGCAAGTTCCTGCTGATCGTGGCCGGCTCCGTGTGCTTCATGCTCATCCTGTACCAGTACGTGGGGCCGGGGCTGAGCCTGGGGGCGCCCAGCGGCCGCGCCCCGGCCGAGGAGCTGGACCTGTTCCCCACGCCGGACCCGCACTATGTCAAGAAGTACTACTTCCCCGTGCGGGCGCTCGACCGCGCGCTCGCCTTCGACATGAAGGGCGAGGACGTGATCGTCTTCCTGCACATCCAGAAGACCGGCGGCACCACCTTCGGCCGCCACCTGGTGCAGAACGTGCGGCTCGAGGTGCCCTGCGACTGCCGGCCCGGGCAGAAGAAGTGCACCTGCTACCGCCCCAACCGCCGGGAGACCTGGCTCTTCTCGCGCTTCTCCACCGGCTGGAGCTGCGGGCTGCACGCCGACTGGACCGAGCTCACCAGCTGCGTTCCCGGCGTGCTGGACAAGCGGGAGAGCGCCGCGCTCAAAGCCCCCAGGTGAGCGGCACCCCCAGCACGGGAACCCCCTGCACCCGCACCGTGAGCACGGAGCGCCTCTCTGCACCCCCAGCCCACCTGCATGCCCTGCACGGGAACCCCCTGCACCCGCACTGTGGGCACCGAGTGCCTCTCTGCACCCCCAGCCCACCTGCATGCCCTGCACGGGAACCCCCTGCACCCGCACTGTGGGCACCGAGTGCCTCTCTGCACCCCCAGCCCACCTGCATGCCCTGCACGGGAACCCCCTGCACCCGCACTGTGGGCACCGAGTGCCTCTCTGCACCCCCAGCCCACCTGCATGCCCTGCACGGGAACCCCCTGCACCCGCACTGTGGGCACCGAGTGCCTCTCTGCACCCCCAGCCCACCTGCATGTCCTGCACGGGAACCCCCTGCACCCGCACTGTGGGCACTGAGTGCCTCTCTGCACCCCCAGCCCACCTGCATGCCCTGCACGGGAACCCCCTGCACCCGCACTGTGGGCACTGAGAGCCTCTCTGCACCCCCAGCCCACCTGCATGCCCTGCACGGGAACCCCCTGCACCCGCACTGTGGGCACTGAGTGCCTCTCTGCACCCCCAGCCCACCTGCATGCCCTGCACGGGAACCCCCTGCACCCGTACTGTGGGCACTGAGCGCCTCTCTGCACCCCCAGCCCACCTGCATGTCCTGCACGGGAACCCCCTGCACCCGTACTGTGGGCACTGAGTGCCTCTCTGCACCCCCAGCCCACCTGCATGCCCTGCACGGGAACCCCCTGCACCCGCACTGTGGGCACTGAGTGCCTCTCTGCACCCCCTGCCCACCTGCATGCCCTGCACGGGAACCCCCTGCACCCGCACTGTGGGCACTGAGTGCCTCTCTGCACCCCCAGCCCACCTGCATGCCCTGCACGGGAACCCCCTGCACCCGCACCGTGAGCACGGAGCGCCTCTCTGCACCCCCAGCCCACCTGCATGCCCTGCACGGGAACCCCCTGCACCCGCACTGTGGGCACTGAGCGCCTCTCTGCACCCCCAGCCCACCTGCATGCCCTGCACGGGAACCCCCTGCACCCGCACCGTGAGCACGGAGCGCCTCTCTGCACCCCCAGCCCACCTGCATGCCCTGCACGGGAACCCCCTGCACCCGCACCGTGGGCACCGAGTGCCTCTCTTCACCCCTAGCCCACCTGCATGCCCTGCACTCCCCTGCACCCGCACTGCACCCCGGCCCACCTGCATGCCCTGCATGGGAACCTCCTGCACCATGGGCACTGAGTGCCTCTCTGCACCCTAGCCCACCTGCATGTCCTGCACCCCCCTGCACCCGCACTGCATCCCAGCCCACCTGCATGCCCTGCACGGGAACCCCCTGCACCCGCAGTGTGGGCACTGAGTGTCTCTCTTCACCCCCAGCCCACCTGCATGCCCGGCACACGCCTGTGCCCACACTGCCTGCACTGAGCGCCACTCTGCATCCCCAGCCCACCTGTATGCCCTATATGTCCCCCAGCACAGGAACCCCCCTGCACCTGCACTGTGTGCACTGAGCACCTCTCTGCACCCCCGGCTGTGGGCATATATGGACTCCTCTGTACCTTCACTGTGTGCACTGAACTCCTCTCTGCATCCCCAGCCTATGGCACACACTGAACTGCACCCTCACTGTCTGTGCTGAACTGCTCTTGGCACCCCCAGCTGTGGGCATGCATTGCACTGCCTTGCACTCCTAGCACAGGAACCCCCCTCTGTGCTGTCAAAATCATGCACTGAATCTCTCTCTGTTCCCGTCTACAGTATGCATTACAGTCCCTTGTTCCCCCTGACCACCAACGTCTATCTGCACCACCAGCATAGCCCTATACCCTCAGCCCAGGAATCCCTTCCACACATCCATAGTTTACACTGTATTCCTTTGCATTCCTTTCTGCATCTCCAACCCACACCATGATCTGCACTACTTTGCACCCCAGGCAACACCTCTCCATTCCCAGCTTTTGGTACACACCACACACCCTTGTACACAGCAGTTCTCTGCATCCTTGGCCTAAACTCCCTCTCTGCACCACTATGATGTATATTGCTCCCTCAGTCCAAGTACCCCCTCTGCATGCACTACACTTCTCTCTGCACTCCCAACCCAGGCACCCCTCACTGCACCCCCCCTGCATGCCTACCCAGGGCATCCCCTCTTTGCACTCTGAGCCTGGCATCTGCAGCAGGCACTGTATTCGGTACCCCCAACTTAGGCACCTCCTCAGTGTTTATTGCAACTCCAACTTAGGCACCTCCTTGGTGTTCATTGCACCCCCTTTTCATGGACAGCACTCCTTTCTGCACCAACCAGCCCAAGCGCCCTCTTCTGTACACCCCCAGTATAGTTTGCACTTCCTTCTGAGTGCTCCCAGCCTACCCCGCTGCGCTCTGCATTCCTGTCTGAACCTCTATCTCACACTACTGCATGCACTGCCCCTCTTCTGCACCGCTGCCTGGCCACCCACCTCTGCAGCCATGGCATGCACTCCACTCTGCACCCTTAACCTAGACACTGCTGTCAACCCTGACAGCCCCATCTGCACCCCAAAGGCATCGCTGCATCTTTCTCTGCGCTCCCAGCTCAGATATTTGCCCTCTGTGTCCCCATACCATGCATTCATCTGAACCCCCCCCCCCCCCCCCGCCAGCAGCCTCCACCATGATAAACATTGCACCTGCCCTCTGCTCCCTCCAGCCTAAGCAACTCCTCTTCCCACACTATTGCAGGCACTCGGCACTCTAGCCCACCTCATTGTATTCATTGAACCTCCTCCTCTCTGCACCCCTGAGCCAGGTACTCCCCTCCACTCATCCCAAGGCATGCACTACACCTCTGCTCTGCATTGCCATCCAGACATCCCCTGGATGCCAATGTTTACACTACATTTCCCCTCTGCACCCCACCCGAATCCAGGCGACACCTCTGCCCACCTCATGGCAGGTTCTGGGCTGAAAACCCCTTCTGCTCACCCCACAGCATACATTGCACCCTCTCCTTGCAAGCCCAGTGAGTGTTCTACACCCTTCAGCCCGTAATACTTTTCAGCACTTCACACTCGTGTACTCCACCTTTCCTATGCAACCTAACAGCTTCTCTACCCTCTCTCTGGATCCATTGCCATATACATCACACCATCAGCCCTTCTGATAGCCCCAGCCTTTGTATCCAACTGTCCTGTCCCCAGCTGATCTCAGGCTCCATGGCTGCCCCTTTGAAAAGCTGCCTGGGGCTTTCAAAGTGGCAGCACCGCTGTGTGGCGCTGCCACTTTGAAGTACCCCTTCTCTCCCTCCCCATCCCCCTTTGCTGCCTCTATATTATATTATATTATATTATATTATATTTTATATTGGCAGCAAAGGGGGGGGGGGATGTCGACTGGTCAAAATATTACCTGATAAGCACATGCTTATTGGATAGTCGATTAGTCTTTTACATCCTTATTTCATACCCCATACAGGCCTAAAAGCACCATGCAAATATCCACTGTATCCCCTCTTGGATTCCTATTCTTTTCCATGCACAGTTAGTGCTTGCTTCAACAGTTTTAGATGAAAACATGTCTTTCTTACAATCCTCAACCCACATCCCCTTTTCTCCCTCTATCTTCCACTTGAGCAAGAGGAAGTGCATCACCCCAAAATCCCAGGCAAGAGGACTGACTCAAAATTTCATCCTTACATACACCCAGTCCAATCCCTCCAGTCCTCACACAGACACCATGTCACATGCATTCCTGTCCTCTTATATCCTTCATTCCACTACCCCAATCTTAAATTGCTCTCAAGCTAATAATTTACAATAATCTTTGCATACTTCAGTTTATTTAAAAGCATTTCCGATTGTTCTGAGTCCTGCTTCCCTAATTTAACATATTTTAAGTATTTGAGTCCCAGTGGTATGATAATTTTGAACTAATCCTTGTCATTGGAAATATCATATACAATCTCTTTAGTGAATGTAAATCACTGTTGTTGTTACTATCTTGTGTAGTGTTTTTTTTCCATAAGTTTCATTATCAGCTATGCAACATTTTATGCAATCATTTGTTAATGCCATGTGCTGTGTAAATATTATTAATAGCATACCTAATCTCTTTAAGGCTGCCATTCACTAGAGCAAGTCTGTGTTTTAGCACCACTGTTCTTTTTCTCTCATGCGGTTTTTAAACTATTTTAGTTGCTTTTGTCCTAAGAACAGTATTCAATTAGTGTGTTCTGTATTGCCTGTTATGATTACTGCTCTTTTCAGCGATCTTGGTGAATTTCAGCATTAGTCAGCCTAATACTGTACTTGAGTCGCTGTCATGCTGGCTGACCCAAGAGCAGCAAATCAGAACATGTAGCCAGAGGGATGGAGTCCTCTCAGGCATTTCTTGTGATAGTTTATTTTTAAGGCACTTGTAAACATTTATAAACAAAATACCCTTCACCTGTCCTGTTGCTCTTGTGGTTTAGTGATGTGCTGCAACAAAAACTGCTCAAAGTTCAAATCTGGTAAAAACCCTGTCTGTGAACCTTGGCGCTCAGCTATACTGTTAATCTACCATAAAGACCAGCATACCAATTTATGGATAGATCCAAACACCTGTGTAATTTTGTCAGGCTCCTCAGTTGTACTTAAACCTACTCCACATTGCTTTTTCATGCAGTTACTACTGAATAGCATAATGCTGTTGTAATGAGAACATATAGTAAGGATCCTGTTACATGGTTGCTCAGTTACCTTTAACCTTAAAGGTTTAATATTTAGCTTTTACTCAAGATGGTTTCGCTTTTGAAAGACACCTCAATGTATTTTGTAGGCACTTCAAAATCAATGCTACTAAATATTGCAGCTTTTAAAAATTATTGAAGTGGGATTGTTTTCTTGCTAGTATTTGTTTTTTGGGGGGCATTTAAGGTACTTGATGTTTTTTAAAAATGGTCTGTGCTCAAAACACACTGAAAAAATGATCTAGTCCCCGTTCCCCCATGTTATTTAATGTTAGTTTTGCTTAGTGCTGTGGTCTCTTTGTTTCTGCTACCCCGCATAGGTTGGATTAGGACATGATTTTCAGAAATGTTGGGGCTATGGTATGGAGGTTTAGATAATCTGGTTATAGCAGTCTTAGTTTGTTAATACACATTGTGCATGGCTTTTCATTAATTTTTAACTGATAATTTTGGTATAAGAAACAGCTGCCAGATTTTATAATATCTTCCTAACACACTGCTCTGTTGAACTGTAGTACAGTTCATTGTGTCTGTAAGGCACCTTCAAAAAAAGATAGCATTTATCTGGCTTGTAATGAAATCAGGATTCATAAATGAGAGATGTTTGTTTAGAATCAGTGATGTAGTGAATTTTAATTTGTTCAGATAAAAAAAGATACCTTCTTGCATTATTTCCACTACACTAGCAGTTGTATTACTTCATTTCTCTGCTCTCTCTAATGCACAGGTCTCATAAAAACAAGCATTGTTTTGATGGCCAAGAAACAGTATTCAGAAGTTACTGTTGAAATAGGATTTGACTATGAAATTCTCACTTGAACAAGCTCCAGACAAAACTATCTGGGTCTGTCTGAATGCAGTAAGACTTGAGAATTCTTTTACTGCTCTTGTGCAATGCAGACATGAAACTGATCTTTCAGAACTTACAGTACCTTCCTTTATATTCAGTTCTTAAAGTGAAGTTTACCAACTTTGATCTTTCCAGCTATTGCATCAGCCTTGGAAGAGTGGGAAAGCAATTTTTTTGCCCAAAACACAACAGCTGTCATCTGATTAAAAATCTGTCTAACACTGTGACTTCTAGTAGCTTTTGGAAAGCTTGAAGGTCATTCAGAAATGTCCACATGTACAAATCATGAGGTTAAAGCTGTTAACTTTGAAAGGAATGCAGCTTATCACTTCGTAGTGCCCAATTGTGCTACATTCCATAACCTAGACATGGTACATAAATTGACAATGCATTAGTGTCTTTTTATTGTTCTTCTGTGTGAGTTGGCCTTAATGATGGGGAGAGCTAGAATGTCAAAAGACTGCAAATTCCTGGGATTTTTTGTTTGGGGTTGGTGGGGTTTTTTTTTGTTTTTTTTTTTGGCATTGTTATGGTAAACAAGGAACAGACATTTTAAGGGTCACCACTCTTAAAGTTTATGCTGTTTTGTTGTCTTCCAGTGATGTTTACCATGCTTTGTTTTTATATGCAATGAAGAAAATCCATGAAAGCTTATGCCCTAATAAATCTGTTGGTCTCTAAGGTGCCATAGGACTCTACCTTGTTTTTTGAAGATGCAGACTAACACAGTTACATCTGAGACCTTCCATATAAAAGACATTGTAAATTATATTTGCGTGAGCATTTCTTGAAGTAAATGTTGCATTTTGTACATATGCAATAAATGGAGTAAATTGACTTCTGTGCTGTAACATTTGGAACTAAATTGAGCTCCATTTTGGACCAAAAGCAGCATACATTATCTGCAATCTCTGCTGGATGATTTTGTTAGGTCGTAGACTGCAAGATTTTTGAGAACAGCAGTCTGTTCTCTGTTTTGTACAATTAGTACTTAATACATATTGAAACAGACTTTCAAGCCTGGATTTTGGTGCACTATTTGAGACACCTTAAAAGGCCCTGATTCTCAGAAGGCAGGAGCTCAGTGCTTTCTATAAATTTGGGTTTCTTTCATTTGTATCAAGGTAAGCATCTGAAATTGAGATTCCCAAAATGTTGGGCTGCTTTTTAAAATCATCATTATATTTTGCATTGAGTGTGTTCTTTAGCCTAGTTATCACTATTAATAGATTGTGCAAAGTAATCCAGTCTTATTTTGGCTTTCTCGACTAGAACAACTAGTTGACTAGTCTGTCCCCCATACCTCCCCTCCCCTGCTGCCTTTATCAGAAAGAGGCAGCGGGGGAACGAGGGGGAGAAAAAAGGGTGCTTCAAAGCTGCAGCGCTGTATGGAGCCTGGGGTCAGACTCCCGACTCCATGCGGTCCTGCCACTTTGAAATGCCATGTGCAGCCCAGGGCCAGCTGGGAGTTCCCAGCTGGCCCAGGGGCTCCATGTGGCGTTTCAAAGCGGCAGCGCTGTGTGGAGTCGATGTCTGACCTAGGGCTCAGAGTCCCAGCCTGACCCTGGGCCTTATGCAGTGCTGCTGCTTTGAAACGCCGCCGTGGAGAGCCCGGGGGCTGCTTGAGTGCCCTGTAGCACTTTGCCTTTGAAGTGTAACAGCTGCCTTGGAACTCCCAGTTGGCCTTGGGCTGCATGCAGCACTTCAAAGGCAGAGGTGCCCTTATCGAATAGTCAATGCAAATTGCATTGACTATTCGATTAGCCAATTAATCGAAATTTTACATCCCTATTCTCCACTCAGGGCTAGATATAAATTGGTGGTTTTCAAGCAGTTGTCTGCAGACCTCTGGAGTTTACAGACTATGTCTAAGTTTTCCAAAGGGGTCCACACTCCATTTGAATTTGTTTAGGGTCTGTAAATAATAATAATAATAATAATAATAAAGGTTGAAAACCACTGATCTAAAGCCCTTGAGGTGAATGGAAAAATTCTTGAACCAGCCTCCAAAGCAGTGGTGCCCAAACTTTTCCTGATATGCCCTTCTTGCTGGTAATGGAATATGTTGGTGCCCCTCCCCATTCCTGCACAGTTAGCTCAGTAGAAGAGCTTGGGCTGAAGGCAGAGCTTGGTGCAGAACTCAGGGTGGGGAAGGAACTGGGTGTAGAGGCAAAACTAGCCTTGGGATGGATAGGGAATATATGAGAGCAGAGTTCAGCTAGGGTCAGAGCAGGGGGTGTAGCTGGGCTGAGTGGTATTTCCTCCCTGCTACCTGTAAGGCCTGGGCCACCTCCACCCCCCAGCATGCTGCATGAAATGCTTCTCCGTGCCTCCTTGGTGGGTGTGCTCCACTGGTTTTTCACTTCACCTGTTGCACCTATTTCACTTTGTTCAAAGGACAATGGAGAGCTAGATGTTCTTAAGACCTTGTAGAGCCTGATGCCTTTCCTTTTTTATTGTGTTCTGTGGGAACATTAAGGTAATAAATAAACTTAAGCTAAGCAGATTCTTTCTCTTATTCTCCTCATTGAAAACAGTCTTTATAGTGATCCCTACTGGTTCATTCTTCTTTGTATCAAAACAAGAGCATGTAAACTGGTTATTTTCCTGATGATTCATTGTTCACATGGAGATGGTTTATAAGGCATGTCGATGTTTTAAATATCCATTCATCTCAAGCTGCTAGTGGCTTTAGGGATAGCCTGCATATTTGGCAAAACCCTGGAATTGTATTGCTCTCCACCCTCATTTAATTTCTGTTTCTAACACTGTGTAGATTGCTTCTTTTATTTTCTTTTTTAATGAGCCTCCTCAAGAGGCTAACTTAATCTTGGCTTTGTGTGTGCATTTATGTGTAAGTCTGTCATAGAAGTTCACCTGCTGAGCTTTTAATCTACATTTCACACTATGCTCAAGAAATTGACAGGACCACTTTTTTTCTGATCACATATACAAAAAACCTTCTTCCCCACACTCAAGTGCAGACTTGAATCCTTTATAAACAATGAAATACCATATAAGAACATTAACATGCAAAACCCAAGATGTCTGTTGCAGGTTTTCAGTAATACCCATAGTTAAGCAAATCAGTTTGCCTGGATTCTGGAGTCTCCCTGGCAAGCTATTTACGACGTTTGTTTTGTTTGGGCTTTATTTTATTAAAAGAAACCAATTAGCAGAGCCCAGCAAATGTGGACGGTTTTTGCCAGTTAGATTTTTTCTAATGTGTGAACTTTCACAGTTTCATACTACTTGTATCTTTCTTTGTATAACTCTGCATTAGGTGGATTGTTGGTAGTGTGTGCTTATGAGCTGTGGAGACACATTGCCGAGAGATGAACTGTTGGAGAGCTAAAGGTTTTACCAAATAACTTCTAGAATATTAACAGTTTTTAGTAGGTTGGATTTATATATGTGTGGGGGTGGGATGTGTGTGTGTGTAGAGAGCTAACGGCGTTGTTTATGTCAGGCACATCAGTGTGATTTCTGAAGTAATTCTGGTGAAGACTATTGAATGGTAACAGGTTAAAACTGTTGAAAGTGAGAGGAGAGAAGTCATTGGAATGTGGAAAACCACAGTCCTTTGTCCCCCAGATATGTTAAAGCCACTTGGCCAAATATGTACGCCCATACACCAGGGCTGGGGAATCTTTTTTGGTATGGGGGCCTCTGACCCACAGAAAAATCAGTCATGGGGCACACAAGTGAGAAGTAAAGAAAATAAAACCAATCTCTGATGTGGCCACTAAGAAAGAGGAAAACATTCCCTTTGAATGCCAGATTCTTGGGGGATCCAGGCTACTAGATTTTATGTGCTCTAGCCCACAGGGGGGCTGGAGCATAATCTCAGACTCCCCAGTTCTGGGGGGGGATACCCAAGCCTTGGGGCCAGATCCAGGCAAGTTGGGGGCTGCATCTGCCCCCCCCCCCGGGGCCTTAGGTTCCCCACTCCTGCCATACAGGTTGCATCTAGTTATCTTGATTCTTGAAGCCTAAAGAGATGGCTCTTAAATGTGGTCAGTTGTTCATAGCTGAGACAGTTTTAGCTTGATGGATTGTAAGTGGTTGAATTAGGTTAGTCATTGAAGTCAGGCTTTCAGCTAATTTAAAAAAACAAACAAAGAAACCTGCTGTTCTAGAATTAAGGTGTTCTGTTCACCTAAGTCTTGTAGAACTTTCTAATGTCACCTTAAGCTTAATTACTATTGGAATGTCTGTCCTTTGCTGGCAAAATGGAAAAGATGACTCCTTAAGTTTGCAGCTGCTTTAGTGTTGTCTTGTGTTTAACCTGACTTGAAATGCTGCATTGCTTCAGTCTTTTTAATTAAAACTGACGTAAGAACTATGATTTTTTTTCCCCCATTACACGTACACAGGGCTTCTGCATAAGTTTATCTCTGTTTTGCCCCTCACCCCTCTAAGAGCCATTGGGATGCAATCCATAGGCACGTGGTATTGGAAATAAAATACCAGACAATCGTAAGTCTGTTAACATAAGAAGGATGTTTGTCAAAGATTGTTGCTAAAAGATTTAAAAAATTGTAATCTTGCTAACTGCTTAGTGTTATATATTACATGTTGAAAAGTATAAAAAGAACCCTTGAAAATGTTAAATTGTTTCTTGGTAGTGGACCACATTACTTAGAATTATCACACCACAAGTGCATGCAAAATTTCCAAAACTAATTACTTTTATTCCCCAGAGAGTTCTATGTAGCACATCCTGGTCAGCACTAATGTTTCCTCTAATCTTTTCCATCCATGTGCAAAATAAACTTTTATGTGCACCGAGGCATGTCTGTGCACCAGCAGAAACACAAAACCTAGCTGTGGGCACTCTTCTAATCAGCTGGGTGGCATTTGAATCTCTTCAGAGTGGCTGCACAAGTTCACAACACTGGTCAGCAGTGTATTTTGTCTTACTGGAAAGTCCTTGGCTGGGTAGACATAAGGAAAACAGAGTGACAAATCTACTACCAACTATGCACACACAGATTTCAAGCTAGTGCCGTCCTGATTAGTACTTTGCTTTGGATCTGCTAAGAAGCTTTGAGCCACCAGCCCTGCAGTGGGATGCTACTGTAGTGGCTTTCAGTTAATCTTTAATAAAGTGCATACACCAGAAGTGACTAAGGTCTGCTAAAGCAGCTACTCACTTATCTAGTATGACCAAGCAGGGTATCAAGTATCAGAGGGGTAGCCGTGTTAGTCTGAATCTGCAAAAGCGGTGAGTTACATGCATCTGACGAAGTGGGTCTTTGCCCACGAAAACTTATGCTTCTACACTTCAGTTAGTCTATAAGGTGCCACAGGACTCCTCGCCGCCCAAGCATGGTATGTGTGCACTGTGTGTGTATCCTAACAAATCTCTCCCTGAAAGCAGGGGGAGGGGGAGGAGGAGGGAGAGGGGGAGGGGAGGAATGAAGTTTTTTTGGTTTTGTTTTTTGGTGTGCTAGCATGGGAGATGGAAACATTTGTAATTAACTTTGTGCTACTCTTAAGAAAGTGCTGCTGGAGGAGTTTTGTCTTGCAGCTTAGAGGTTTCTGTGACTCCCTCTTGGCAATCCAATCATCCCAAGCCCAAACTAAAGAAAGACTGGATACTTTTTCCTATGAAGCTTCCACTAATTTGCAGGATTGGGCTCTGACTGAATTTGCATGGTCTGTGCAGGAGCACTGGAGACAGCTTAAAGACTTGGCTGGCACAGGTACATAGTAACACAAGATTTCTGGAAGGATGTTTGTAACTGAACAAAGCTTAGTGGAGACCCAGTCTTTTAAAATAATGTGGTTTTGTCTTGAGTCTTCAAGAGTGACTTACCACTTTGATCACTTCGCTTTCTCTAATATCCCAGTTGGGCCAATCCCTTGCCTTATCTGAACTTTGTTTATAGCTGATGCCACACAGTGTTATGGATGATTCCTTGTTAATCTGTTTCTAACACATCTGGTCAAAACAGTAGCTAGGTTTGTGATATTAGAGAGACAAGACAGGGGAGGTAATATTTTTAATTGAGTCAGTTTATGTTGGTGAGAGAGACAAGCTTTTGAGCTTACACAGGGGGTTGTGATGTTAGTCAAAAGAGTTGTGTGGTTGTGGTTATACAGCTATTGTGGCCTAGAAGTTTGACTGTACAGCTCTGGTTTGATAAACAAGACAGGAAATAACCAGTTCAAGTTCAGGTAGGCATATCTGATTGGTTTAGTGTGTCCTATCCATTTTACTTGGTGTGTTTGCCAGCTTCCTACAGATTTTGCTATTTGATTACTCTTAATGGGGATCATGGTGCATGTGGATGGGCATCTTAAAGCTGTTGGCTTCACTTACTTGTAGGATCACGACTGTTTGTCTTTTTCCATGAAAGATCTCTTAGTTAGAAGCAATAACTGATTTATCAGCTAGCTATATTACCATATGCACGACAAACATTGTATTTGATTGTTCTAGGAGAAAACAGAACTCCATAGTGTGTGTGTGTGTGTGTGTGTGTGTGTGTGTGTGTGTGTGTGTGTGTGCAGTAATTTCAGAAAGCCAAATGGTGCATTCCTCTTTGTGTTTTCATAAAGTAGAGCCCTTATTGCATTTAAATTCATTGGAAATATTAGGATGAGGGTTGGGGAGGAGGAGGATTTTCTTCAGTAAACTTAGAATGTTTCTTCATGGAACAATGCTATTTGTCTGGGTTTTTCCCTACTGTTAAAGTGCGTATAGCTGTTTCTTTAAGTGAAATTTTGCTTGGGTTTGGGATGGAAGGAAATGATACTGATATTTTTGATTCAATAGAAGGGTGTATGTGTCGGTAGGAGGGGATAGGAGAGTATAAAGATGAAGGAATCCTTTGCAGATTCTGTCGACTCTGAGATGGTGGCGGTCTGGAAGGGCTTTTTTTTTAAATGTCTTTTTTGTTTTCCATCATTCTTAATGGACTTAGAAGTATTGATTGATCAGTGGAATTTCTGATTAGTGCAGCTCTAAGGTGACGGAGTCCCTATAATTGCTTTTTTATTTTGTATTTCTTCCCTCCTGCTTTCATTCAGTACAGAAATTGGATTCTCTTCAGAGTGTGCTCTCTATCCCTGTGCATAATCCTTTGGGAATTATTGTTGTCAAGAGACCACGGCCTAAATCAATTGATTCTGCAGCACTTCAGGTTTCAGTTCTGAATTGATGCTGCACTGGGTCTGGTTATGTTATTGACAATGGAGGGAGCACCCAGCAGCTATTAGTACTTGTAGTTCAGTGGTCACTAACCAGTAGATTGGGATCTACTGGTAGATCTTGGAGCCTCTGACAGATGATCCTGACGAGTTTGCCCAAGACAAGAGGCTATCAAGTGCTGGCACTTCAGCTGCCTCTCCCACCACTGCTGCTCATCTCCTGTCCTTTGCCTTGGAGCTGCCCCTTCCCCCTGGGAGACTCCTGCTTTCTGTGCAGGGCAGGGGAGCGAGAAGGGGGTGCTGATGTTAAGGTGCCCCCTCTCCCACTCTGTATCCTTTCTCCACAGAGAGGAGAGGGGGCACAACAGTACTTAGGATGGAGTTTGCTGGGTGCTTTTGGGAATGGGCCAGGACAGGGATGAACCTGTCTTAGTCTCACTGAACCACCAAGTAGGAGCCACCAGCAGTGCCCAGTTGGAACCCACATCCCAAACTCCCACTCCAGTCATGAACCCTCTCCTGCACCCCAAGCCCTTGCCCTAACCCCGAGTACCCAAAAGCTGTCCCAGAGCCTGCATCTAGAACCCCCTCCTACATCCCAAATGCCTGCCCCAAGAGCAGCTCAGAGCCCCTCTCACACCAGATCCCTTAATCCAAGACCAGCACTTGCTCCCCAACTCTCTGCCCCAGCCTGATGAAAGTGAGTGAGGATAGACAAGAGAGGGAGATGGAGTGAACAGGAGTGGGGCCTTGGAGGAGGGGTGGGAAGGAGGCAGGTGAGGCCTTGGAGAAGGGGTGGGAAGGAGGCAGGTGAGGCCTTGGAGAAGGGGTGGGAAGGAGGCAGGTGAGGCCTTGGAGAAGGGGTGGGAAGGAGGCAGGGCAAAGGTATTTGTATTTGAGAGAGATCCTGGATTGCACTTAAATTCAGAAGGTGCTCTCATGTTCAAAAAGTTTGGAGACCACTGTTGTAGTTAGTCTCCTTACGAGGTGGAGAACCTCAGACCCAGGGGCTGGATGTGGTTGCCGGCTTGCCTACCTTCCGGCCCCTGAACCCTCCCCCCATCATTGGGGAGGCCTACCGTAATGGGGCTGGAACACGCAAAATGTGCAAGGCTGGGCCCCCCTAGGCACTGGTGTGCAAGTGGAATAAGGGGATTGTCTTTCTCCTCAATTGGGGACCATATCAGTGTGGGTTTTTCTTTTGCTTCTCACTTGTGTGCAGCCCCATCTGATTTTTTTTTTTATGTGGGTCTGCAGCCGCTGACTCTCCCTCCCCCCAAATCCTCATCCCTGAGTCTCTACTTGAAATAAACAGCCTATGTTAAGAACTGGTGGTGACCACTGACCAAGAATTTTAAGAAATATACCCTTAATGGGGTTTTGTTAGGATTATTTGCATTATATGATGCACATAAAGGCGTCATTTAAGGCAGTGGTCCCCAACCTTTTTGTGGCCAATAGCACATTCATGTTTTCAGAAGTGTGTGGCGGGCGCCAACAAAAAAGTGTCAAATGTGAAATTGAAGGCTATTTTCATGTTAAATGTGAATTGGGTAAATTTGATAGAAACTTAATTTAGTTGGATAATTTTTATTTTAATTATATTGTAATTCATCTTTAAACAAAATTCTGCATTAATAAAAAGGGGGGGATGTCCAAATGTTGAGCAAAAAAAGCACCCCCCCCCAAAAAAAAACCATGGCACCTTTAAATTTCACACTCCATTCCACATGGCAGGGGAAGAATGTTTCAAGTGGCTTTCCAGCTGAGAAACTGAAAATACCAGACATTTTACTGGGGGTGGCGGTGGCGGTGGCGGTGTCAGGCCAGGGGTTTGGATTGTGCCTCAGGGCAGGGGGTTGGGGTGCAGGGTCTAGGAGGAGAGTTCTGTGGGTGAAGATATCGGAGTGGAAGTAGCTGGGGGGCCAGACACTTACCAGCAAGACGTGCTGCTCTCCTGTTTCTCCCACAGGACCTGCCTGGCCATGTGCTTGGGGATTGGTAGGTTCCTGCTGCTGCCATTGTCCAAGTCTGGCCAGTGGGCTTGTGCGGGGGGGCGGAAGCAGCCATGAGGGACCCTCCCCTACTGTCTCACAGCTCCTGCACCACAAATGTTTTGCATGAGGGTGGGCTGTTGCTGCCACGCAGCTGGACCCTACCAGCGTGGGGTTTGCTCCGGCTACTGAAGCACCTGCGCGGGCTGCCTGCTGCGGTGGGGGCGGGGCTCAAGCCTCCAAAGCGCCGCGTTGGGCTCCCTCATGGGCCCCAGGCTGCCGACCCTGCTCTAAGCAGGGGTAAATGTGAGTAGTTTTAAAACACCAGCACGGGCGCATATAAATGCCCCCGCAGGCGCCATCGTGCCCGCGGGTACCATGTTGGGGACCATGGATTTAAGGGATAGGGCCTGAGGTGGTGCTCTCTATGCTTGTCCTGCTATTAGGAAGCCTTTCTAGCCTTTACCCTAAAACAGTGGTTCTCTAACTGTGTTTCGCGACAGTCTTGCAAGTGGTCTGTGAGCTTGGAGCTTGCAGCAGGGAGTCCACACTGGTGCTCCATCCCATCCTTCCCGGCATGAGGTTGGAGTGCTACTGCTGGCTTCCTGCTGTGTGTGTGGGGGGTGGGTGGGCGGGGAGAGAGGGGAGTCTTCCGGACCAAATCCGGCTTGCGGGGAAAAGAAGTGGCTCTGTGTACTGCTGCTACCCCTCCTCCCTGGGGGAAAGAGCAGCGAAGGAAAATGCTTGCCTGGGGCTTTCCCCCCGCTCCCATTGACAGGTATCACTGCCATTGACAGTGGGAGCAGTGAGGGGCCACGCCTGGGAGTGGCAGGAAGCACAGATTCAGGTAAGTGTCCCCGCCATCCTCATGGACATATCCCATACCCCTATTCCCCTCATGCATCCCCTTCCTGCCGAGACCCTCAACTGCACTCCGTCTCGCACCCAGACCCCCCACCCTTAGCCAGTGCCTGTACCCAACAACCTTCTAGCCAGACACCCATCGCCTCCTGCACACATTTTGTCATCATGAGTGATTGGCTGGTGATCCATGGAAAGGTCTACATTGAATTGAGTGGGTTGAAGTCCAAGAAGTTTAAGAACCACTGTCCTAAAAAGAGTTAGAGGCCGTATTCCCTCTAATTTGTATGTCCTTGTGTGGACTAGGGATGTGAAAATGTAAATGTACATGGTTAACTGATTAGCCTGGGCTTATTGGTTAACATGCACGGTTACATGCAGCCTCCTGCCCGGCTGTCTCTGATCTGAGGCTTTTAGGCTAGCTCACCACATGTACCAGCTCCCTCAGAACTGCCTGTTCCCCTCCACATGTAACTGCTGAAATTTTCAGCAGTTACTCGTGTACATGAATAAATGCATTTTAACATCCTTCGTGTGGAATGACTTGTGTGGAATTATGTCCTTGTTTGGAATGAACAAAATTTGTTCCACAAATGGGCTGAGAGATTCAGTGCAGGAGGTTGGATAGAGGGTGTGGGATCTGGGGTGGGACTAGGGATGAGCTTTTTGGAGTCTGTGTGTGGAGTGGGGGGGCTCCAGGCTGAGGCCAAGGGCTCTGGAGAGTGGCAGTGGGTTTGGGGGAGGAGGTTGGGTTGGGGGTTTGGGATCTGGACAGGAGTTAAGGCGCAGGAGGAGGTTCAGGGCTGGGGAGGGAGCTTGGGTGGTGGAGGGAACTCCGGTGGTAGAGGGAGCTTGGGGCTGGTGTGGGTTGCTTACCTGATGAAGTGCTTGTTTGATAGAGGGGTGAACAGGTGGTTCTGTGCTTCGCCACACTCACCTGCATGCATAGCTCCCTGCAGATCCCATTTACCATGATTTCTGGCCAATGGGAGCTGCAAGGACAGAGCTTCCCAGTGCTCGCAGTAACATGGCTCGTTGAAGGGAGGAAGAAGGATAGGAAAGGAACAGAAGCTTATGAAGCCTCTGCTCCCTCCCACCACCACGAAGAAGGGCTGGCCCAGAACACAAGGGCTTTACGGGCTGCAGTCCGCTAAAACCCCTTTCTTAATCCAGCCCTACTTCTGGGGTCAGAGTAGTGCAGCTTTCTCCCAGCCACGGCAAAGGGAGATGTGTACTTTTCCAGTCCCAGCAGGGTGGCCACTCTCCCCCAACCATGACAATCCTGAGCCCCTGGGTGAAGCTTATTAGGCAGCTGCACAACCATGCAGCTTGAGGGAATTTTGGGTAGAGTGCTTCTGTCTCACACCTCTAGCCCTGACATGACATCTTGGGTAACAGCAATTATGTGGTGCTTTCACACATGGCACTCTCCAAGGCTGGTGAGCATTCTCCTGAGAGGAGTCCGACACATGCTGGTGTTAACCTAAAGTAAGTTTTGGATGGGAACTGTTTGACCCCTCTATCCTAATCCAAAATCTCAAGATTATATTTTTTCATATATATTCCCTACCTGTACAGCCATCCTGTTTCCTCCACAGTTGGCTGATGTGTCTCTATGCATATGATTTCTTAAATGCATTTGAACATATTTTTGCTGCTGCCTTATCTTCCACTCTTGGTTAAAGATAAACCTTTTATAATACTTGCCTGCCTTTTTATAGAGGAAATATTTGGTAATTTCCTGCTGTTTTAAACAAGAAATTAGTGATTTACAATTAACTTTTTTGTGGTCTTATGTTACATTTTGTTGCATAACTGTTCTTTGGCTTATTAACTGGAAAGCCTTTGATTACACTTCATCGCAAAGTACAACATTAGCATTTCTTTTGCTGCATTGTGACTTATTAAAAATACTGTCATATTTTGTTAGATTTTACTAGAACCTTGTGGGCCTTTATATATTTGTTTTTATAGTCTTTTCAGGAAAATTAATAATGCTAATTTTGAAGTATTAACAAAGTTCTAAAACTTTTGCAAAATAAAATAGTCTGGTCTGTGTTTTCAGAAGTGTGCTTTTGATGCCCAGCTTGAGATTCACTAAAAGGCTTGACTTTCAAAAGTGCTGAGCACACACTCTTTTGGAAATCAACGTTGTCTCAAGGTAGGCACTACAAATCATTCGTTACTTGTAGATTTAAGGCCGGTAGCTCTAACATCATCAGGAGTAAACAGGTGATGCCAGTAAAATCCTCAGACTGCTTACAAGTTTCCTTTTAAAACCTTCAAGATTTGTTTTGTTTTTTTAAGTCTAGATTCCATTGTGTCTTTGTTTGGTGGAGTCTCTCCAAAGAGAGTTATTTTGTGTTTTCCTCTCAGGCCTCTGGAGAGGTGTGGGTGGGTGGAACCAAACAAATACTGTAAAAGTTGAATTGACTTTTTATGTTTAAACTACAAGCTCTTGCTATGTGACCCTCTCACCTTCAGTAAAGATTTCAGTTAGGGTAACAGCAACCCTGTACTGCAAGTATTTGAAAAAAAAAATCAATGCTTCCTAGGGGAGACCAACAGCAGCAGATGGCTGACTCATCAGTTCCGTGAGATCCTTTGCTTTCCTAGTGGAGAGGCTGCAAGAATTAGGAGCACAAGAATCATAAACGGTAATCATAATCGGTCAACTATACCTCCTGTTAACATGCTTTAAATTGGAAGAGACGGGCTTACTCTTGTGCTACTTTTTTTCACCTCTCAACTAGGTCTCTCCAAGAAAAGATTCAGATGTGGCTCATCTTGCTGCACAAGAGGCAAAAATGAATAGATTTATCCTGTCTACTTTGGCTTAATAAAGTACAGTAGAGTCTTCTTAAATTAAAATCCGTGTAAAGGGAAATACCCCAAACTTCATGCATGTGCAGTTGCAGAGAAGCCCTTTCAGAGCAGATGGCCTTCGTGTGGATTTTTGAAACCTTTTCTTTCCCACTACACCCTCACAATAACAGACTACACTGAGCGCACACCACTGTGCATGTGGCCAACTTCATGCCATTTAAGGCAGTGTTTGTGATTTCTTTGCTGTATTCCCAAAGTTATGTGCCTCAGGTCTTGACTACACTGAAGCTTGCCCCAATTTCAGCCATTTACAACCAGCTACTAGTTGAATATTTTTCCTAGTGTAATGGCCTAAAGCAGTGTTTACACTAAGCTTTATTTGCCAAAAAAACCCTCATCCATCAGTGGTAGAGTTTAATCAACCATGTTTGACCAGCTCAAAGTAGATGTATATAATAGGGTGATTACAATGCTGGCAGCACGTTGGCTATCACCAGTGTTGCAGAAGAGTAGTAATGATGGCAATACCTTCTCTGGTCCATATTTCACCCCTGTACTCCATGGAAACTGTTCTCACCAAAGCACTATACATCAGAACCAGTCTTACAACCTCATCTTCCTCAGGCAGTCAGCTAAATTTGACTCTGGAGACCATACTTTTTTTCTTACCTTGCCCACCCTGGGCTTCTGTGACTCAGTCCTCTTCTGGTTCTCTTCCTAATTCTCCAACTGCTCCTCTAGCATGCTCATCCCTCCTCCTCCCCCTCACCATCTTGTGGGGGGGGGGGTATTGTGTGTGTTTTCTTCCTCAGAGCTTTGTCTGTGGTCCATCACTCCCTCTTCTGTCTCTGTGTAATCACCTCTGTAAACACACAATCAATGGCCATTGCTATGCTGGCAAATCAGCAGACTTACCTCTCTTCTCCAGATCTGTCTCCGTCAGTCCAAAATAAAATTTTGGCCTGTCGCTCTGAGATCTCCTCATGAATGTCTGGCCATCAGCTTAAGCTCAGCATAGCCCAAACAGAACTCCTAATGTTTCCCCTCTAGCCTTTTCCCCACATCCTTTCTCAGTTATTGTGGACAACACAGCATCCTGCATGTCACTTGGGTCGATAACTTGCCTCCTTCCATTGGTTCCCCCTTCTCTGTTGCATTAAACAATAAGCAACTAGCCTTCAATATCAAAGTTCTTAGGGACCAAACCTGGCCCTACCTGTGTCTCATAAATTATTGTGGTGTTGACTAAGGATATTAAATATCAGTGAATTTACTAGTCGAGTAGTTGATGGAATTTCGTTCGAGTACTTGACTAGTTGATAGGCACTTTTGCATTCCTCATGGGGCTCTTGTACATATCATAGGAGGAATGCGAACTCCACATGCAGCCTGGGGCCAGCAGGAAGTCCTGCTGACTCGTGCTGCATGCGGCGTTCCAGCTTTGAAATGTACAAGAGTCCCTAGCGGGGGCTCTTCTGCATTCCAAAGCAGAAGCGCCCTCATGGAGCCCAGGGTCAGCGAGGCACTTAGAGTGCTCCACTGACCCTGGGCTCCATGTTGTGCTGCTGATCTGAAATGCCACCCGGAACCCCGGGGTCAGCCTCAGCATTTCAAAGGGGCAGTGCCTCTCAGCTGAGAGGCAGCAAGGGGGCGGAGAATCAACTAGTTGTCTGACTATTCGATAAGCATTTGCTTATCCGATAGTCAACTAGTCCTTAACTTCCTTAGTGTCGACTTTCACTTATCTGCCAACAGGGCCAACTTCCATTGCCATTGATTTTTAAAGTGCAACAAGCACACCAGAATGCTTCATCCCATGCGTCTCCTTATATATGGGAGACGCTTCCCTTAAACATCTGCCAATCTATCTTCGTTGTCCTTCATCTCCCTCCTTAAAACTCATCTTTGCTGTGATGCCTACAAAACAATCTGATAATGGTTAGGCACCTGGTGTGCTGAGATTTCTGCCTATCATGCTGACCTAGAGTGTCTCTTGATACTCTCTGGTACGTGTATCCATCTGTTTCTCTTGTCTTATACTTACTTTGTAAGCTACTTGACGGACAAGGATCCTCTTTTGTCATGTTCCATGACTGGGGCTGTTATGTCATAAAATGATTAGTAGTAATGGTGGAATTGTTTGTCAAACAAGCAGAATGTAGGTCAAATAAGTAACTTCAGAAAGAGTCAGAGCTGGTATGGGAATACACAGGAATCCTACTCTGTCCAATGCTGCATCCACTAGAGTAGGCTGCCTCTCCTGTTTGCTGAGCTGCATCCAATTATTCATTGCTGTGGGTCTGTGTTATGTTCAGTTGACCCATCGTGAATCTGAAAGTTTCTACAACTCCTTAAGTAAGCATCTGAACCATTCAGCCTCCCCCCTCTCCCACTAGTGGCTTGTGTGTTTGAGAGAGCTCTGTGGGGGATGGTGGAGGGAATATTATGCCACTGGATTCTAAAATGAGGGATTGTGAATCCTTTAGCTCTTCTCAAGAAAGTCAGGTGCCTTGTTAATTTGGGATAAGCCAGGAATCAATCAGCTGGAAACAATTTGTGCTTTGCCCTCTTACCCTAGTGAGAGGTGAGCCAGGTGATTGATTACCTCTCTCCCCACCTCTTTTGTCTGTTCAGCTTTCATGTGAAGAATTTCTAAAAGCTACCAGACAAGCAGCCTAGGGGGCTGATGTGATAAGAAGTGTGGGGATTACAGCAGTGCCCAGTTTCCCTTCCCCAGTCAGTGTTGTGCCTGCCTGTCTTTGGAAGGAGTTACCTTATCCCAGTATTATCAATCACAAGTGATCAAAAATCATGAGTTGGAACTCATGTCCTTTAAAAAATAAATACATCTGGGTTTTGATTTTAGTTGGCATTTCTCCTTGGAGCTTTTGTTTGTATATTTTGAAATTTTCTTTACAAACATAAGGGCCAGAATATTTTTTAAATGAAAGTTGAGGTTCTCATTTATTCACCTTACCACCCCATGAGCTGGCACTTAAAAACCCCCCCAAAAAACCAAATGTAAGATTTGTGATTTTTATAATAAATAGATAATCGTGTGTGTTAGCTGTGGTGATAGAGTTTTGTGTGTTGTTTATTATAAGTGCAGCATTTGAAATTGAGCCAAGAAAAGGAGTGATTTGATCTGTCCATTGGTTGGAGTACAATGAATACTGCATCTCATGTTGGTTTATAAATATTATAAGTTTTTTGCTGAGAGGGTGTGAGTACCAATTTCCCTGGGAGCCTGCTTTTCTGACTGCCTCCTTAACAATCACTTAAGCTAATAATGCAGGCTTGCATAAGTGTAAATTTCTGTGGTCTTGTTTTACTAGGGGAAAAGTGTTATTTTGAATGTGTTAGCTAATAGTGTTTATAATCCTGTTGATAAGCTCTCCCAACCAGCTAACATATTTTAAAACCACACCCTAGGATTTTGACATTGTTCCGGCCCATATGCGGGGAGGAGGGGAGGGAGGACATGGTGCAAAAGCACCCTCCCCCCCCCAATCATTCCCCAAGTAAGCCAGGGAAGGCAGGGCTGGCCTGCTGCCCGAGCCTCTCTCTCCCATGCTGTGGCTGGCTGATTTTCCCGCTTACTTTGGGAATCAAAAAAACACCCCCCCCCCCCCCACACACACACAGAAATTTCTGCATATGGGACTGATGTTCACGTGTATTTTAACATGTATTCATCAGTACCTTTCTTCCTAATGTAGACATGGCCTGAGTTTCTTGACCTGAAAGTAGCCAGACTTGAGCTTTTCCTTTCCTTGAGAGTTCTGTAGTTCAGGACTTGCCCCTGAGGCCTTGACTCCATCTGCAGTTTTAAGGGTAGTGTTATGGCATAACACATTGAAAGATCTAACATGTTTGAAAAATCTTAAATCTGGGCTAGACAGTTTAATGCATGCTTTAGCTCAGTGTTTCTCAGCCAGTGGTACAAGTACCCTTTAGGGTACTCGAGAAGTCTGGGGGGTACATCAACACAACTGAAATTTGGAGAAAACTGAATTTTTGTTTTAAGTTTTACAGCGCTTCTTATTTTTGTACTTTTTACACCCAAAAATTTCATTGCCCTCCCAGCTACGATTCAGTTGTTTAAACAAATATGTTGCAAAGGTAGAAAAAAAATCGTGTGTGTCTGAAAACTGTCAGTACCGGAGGTACTTATAATAATTTTTTTGAAAAGGGGCTACTTTATATAAAAAAAGGTTGAGAAACGCTGTTTTAGCTGGACCTACTTAACATGTCAAAGGCAAGGTGCTTTGTCTGTATTTGATTTCTAAAATGTGTTAGCTAACATGCTAACAACATACTTAAAATCCAAGCTTACACAGATCCTAAGGAATGAGCCCAAGTGTAAACCCCAAATGTCTGTACCTTGAAACAAACATTGAGTGTCAGACTTGTTGTTAATTCTCTTAATTTGGCTCTGAAGGCCTTAATAGTCTGACTCCAGGCTGATGGGTCAAAGGTGTTGCAGTTCCAAAGCAGGCCCAAGCAAAACCTGTGTAATATGTTTAAGATCCTGGAAAACATCCTGAAAGGATTTGCTAATGAAGGGAAAGCTAGTGTAGTTTGTGTGGCACCACTGCTGTATATTCTTTACAGCCGTGGTGTCCAACACGCTAGATACTACCTGCATGTGGCTATTTGGTCTGTTGTGTGTGGCTAGTTGGCTTGAACAATGTGGCTATTTGGCTGGTTAAGTGGGGTAAAGCCTGAGGTGACATTGAATCTGAAATTAGGGCAGTAGTCATCTGAAGAAGTGGGCTGTGCCCATGAAAGCTTATGATACTGTTTACATGTTTTGTTAGTCTTTAAGGTGATATCAGACTATTTGTTGTTTTTTAAGTAAATACTGCGCATTGTAATTCGGACTTAAAGGCCTCCAGGTGCGAGGATTCAGAGTGCTCCATTGAGGAGCACTTTGTGCTCCAGTGCTCTTCAGCCAGGTGAGCAGGAAAAGCCCCTTTGCTCCACTTATCTGAAGAACTGGGTTGTGCCCAGGAAAGCTTATCTATCTAATTTTTTTTTTTTTTTTTTTTTTAAGTCTCGAAGGTGCTACAGGACTACTCATTGTGTTAAGTTACAAGCTAACAGGTCTGCCCCTCTGAGACAGGAAAAGCCCCAGGAATTTTGGATGTTTATTCCCTGTTGGAACCACATGGGGAGCTCACCAGCCCAGCTGAGCATGCCTTCCTAGCAGGGCCATCCTTAGGCCCATGCAGTATACATGGCTGCATATGGGCACCCAGATATTGGGTGCCCCTATCCGGCCATGTCTGTGTCTGTGCTTACAGACAGCCCTGACAATTGTCTGCTGTTTCCTCTCTGGTCCAGCCCTTCACCAGGCTGCTCTCGGCCACCAGCAGCAGGGCTGCCTTGTCACTTCCATTCCTTCTCTCCCGCCCTCCGCCGCCACCAATGTGCTGCTAGCTGGCCTGTGAACTGAGGGCTTCCTCCCCCCACACTAGGGGCAGAGAGGAGTCCTCAGCCTCTGTGGCTCCACACTAGATCTTGGGAAGCCTGAATTCCAGGAGAAGCTTTGCTGGGGGGGTACGCAGGGAAGCAAAGCCCCAGCAGAAGAGCCAAGGAGGTGGGGGCACGCAGGGAAGCTGAGTGCTGGTAAACACTGCATGACCAGCTTGAAGTAATTTGTATAGGGCCCCATAAATTGTAAAGATGGCACTCTTCATGGAGCATTCAGGAGACACTGGATCTGATTGCTCTGGTGTCCAGGAAGAATCTGTGCCCGCAGAGTTCTGAACCAGCAAAAGAAGCTCTGATATCTATGCCAGAATCACCCAGGACAAGGTAAGGGCTACACCAGGGGGACACACACACAGCAATGTCATGTGAATATAAAGGAACTTAGACAAGAGTGTCACAGATGTGGGAGGCTGACAATATGCACTTATACCCATCTGCAACAATTTTTTCATCCCATGGGGCATCAGGACCCTAGCTCAGAATTCCACTGGCAACGAAGATGCACTCCATCGACCATAGTTATCTGGTGGGAATATGCAAAATCACATTTGTTAAATCTGATACAGAGAGGTTCTCCTCTGGCTGTAGTAAATCCACTTCCCTGAGAATGGGTAGCCAAGTCAACTGCAGAATTCTGTCTGCCTAGTGCTGTCTGCACCAGGATTGAGGTCACTGTAGCTATAGTGGTGTACATTTTCAGCACACACTGGCCCTGTGGATGTTCAAGTGCTCCCTACCGCCACCCAAAACCATGCTGAAGCTAGCAACCAGTGTCCATTGAATGTTTCAGGGCAACTGCTCCAGGCCCTGTACTTTGGGGAGCACTGCAGGGGAGCTGGTGCTGGTGGCAGGGGTCAGGCCTATCCACATACTCACTGGTGGTGACTGCAAGTGGAGCAATCCAGCCCCAACCTGCTCCGCTCCCCACCCCCAGCCGCATTGTTCAGGGAGGGGGCTTACAGAAAGTGGCAGAACCACTCCACGTACTCACCAGCTGGTGATGGGTAGTGATGCAGTTGGAAGCTGCGGAAGCAGAGTAATGTTTCCTCTAATCTTTTTCATCCATGTGTGGATGTTTTTCCACCCTTGTATGGAATAAGTTTTTATGTGCACTGGGGCATGTGCAATTGGGCACCACCAGTAGAAATACAAAATCCGACTATGGGTGCTCTGCTAATCAGCTGGGCAACATATGAATTTCTCCAGAGCTTCTAGGAAATGCTGGAGCAGAGCAGGCTGAGGCTGCTGCCCTGTTGCTGGGTGCCCAGTAACTGCATCTCTTTTGGGGGAGGGGAGGGAAGGGAGGGAGGGAAAGGTGGCATGGCAGCGGGGAGAGGGGGGAGGCGGAGCAGAGGCAGGAGAAGGTTTGGCAGGGCTAAAGTAGGAGTAGAAGCTTGGGACAAGGGGTAGCTGGAACCTGGGGCAGAGAGGATTGTCCTGAGCAGATGAGACAGACCTAAGCATCAGCAGGGCAAAGCCTCTTGTGTGCATCCCACATGAAAGCTTGAAATCTTACCTTACATGCTACCAGTAGAATTCTCTTTGATGGCATCATCTGCAAGATATAATCTCTGAGCAACTGCAGGCCTGTTGTCTGCACAGGAGGGAAGTACTTTTCTGACTCTGTTAGCCTGATAGCGTGTGAGCCACAGATTTTAGAGCAGATACTTGGCGCGTATGTGCATGCATTGTTTGTTACATGCATGTATGTATATTTCTGCCCACAGCTGTCTCGTCTATAGGACGGTTTGAGACAACTGAGCCCTGCACTTTGCGTGGCCCTGCATTTCTGGTGGGCCATGGAAGTGCAAGGCCAAGAATGGATGGGGGAAATAGCAGGGGTCCTGGTGCCAGCAGCAGGGGTTGGGCTTGCCTTTGCACTCCCTGGCAATGCCAGGAAGTGGAGCAACCCAGCCCCAGCCTACCCTGCTCTGCTGGCTCCCAGCAGCAGCATCACTTGTGGGAGGGATTTGGGAGAAAGGTTTGAGTGGAGGCAGGGAGTGGACACAGCCGGGACAGGAAGAAAAGGGTCAGAAGGTAGGGCCAGGATCAGCAGGGAGCGGGTTTGTTGTCCTGGGCCCTGCACCCCTAAAGATGGCCCTATATTTGCCATATATTTCTCATTGCATTCTGATGTAGGATGGAAAGTGTTCTTTCCCTAGAGAGAGAAACCAAGCCAGAGGTTCAACAACTTTTCTGAGGTCACAGCTGGGGCAATGTATTATTAGAAATAAGGACTGTGTGGCTCGCAGTCCAGTGCCCAATCTGCTAGATTATGCTTCATCCCCAAACCAATTTGAGCGGTAAGGGGAGGGCAGGACTGTATCTTAGGGAGCAACAAAGTGTCCATTATTTCCTCTGGATCTGTCATGTGAATGAACTTTGAATGGGCCCTGTAGTGAGTAAGAATGTGAAAGTGTAACAATATACACATCTGTTAATGTGCACGATTACACAGAAGCCCCTCTTCCCCTGTGTGTAACTGTGAACTGTTGAAAATTTCAGTGGTTACCCAATTACTTAATGCATTTTAACATTCCTAGTAGCGGGGCGGTGGGTATAATAGGTATTGTCTTCCCAAACTGCCCACCTGGCCCTACCCAGACTTCACCCCCAGAATGCTTACTATAGGTTTACTGTGAGCAGAGTATTGCTTGTCCGTCAGAGTATTGCTGCCTTCCTGGGCCGCCCCATGTCCCCTGAGGCTGAAGAGGCTGGGGCCGTGCACTCCCACTCTTCACCTCCCCGTGCTCTGGAGCCAAAGAAGCTGGGGCAGAGTGCTGCCCCACCACCTCAGGGTGCAGGGCTTGCTCCCATAGGGAGTGGGGCCTTGGCAGAAGGGTGGGGTTGTGGCAGGATTGGGAGCTTGTCTTCCCCAGACCTACCTTCACCCACTGCTCATGCCTAATAGTGAGGGGACAGAGAAATAGTTCTCCCAAATCAGTTTTCCAAGTATCCTCAAAAGAAATGCAGAACTAAATCCTTTGCTGCAAGCTGTCCACGGTGACATCATTTTTATTTGGAAAGAACGCCTCTACCCTATCCCACCCCATCTTTCCAGGGCGAGTGTTTCCTGATTGGAATAATTTTCCTTATTGGTCTCTTGCTGCTGGTGCTGGAGGGGTTGACACTTGAGGTGTAGTTGGGCTATAATGGCACTATAAATCACAATAGAAAGGAATACAGCTGTAATTTATAAAATTCTAGCACCTTTCTGAATGATGAATAGTTCCTCCCTTCTATAGCAGGATGCTGTGTTTGGACAGTAGTTGGCTACTAAGAAAGAATGGCTGTTGTCAGTGTAACACTTCACTAGAAACCTTTGCAGAAGGTTGATTGTGACTTTGAAGGATGGAATCCTTAAACATTAAGGAGTTGTAAGTGAGACACTTGCTTTTCCAAACATTTCAGACAGCTTGGATCTGTTCATGCTTTCTCTCCTAGGGTATTTCTTAGCTGGGTAGATTATTGGGAATTGTTATGAGTTCTCTTTTCTGCTTGAGTCTCAGAACAGACATAAATCTGCAAAAACTTAAAAAATGAATAGTCTAGCAGCACCTTAAAGACTAACAAAACATGTAGATGGTATCCTGAGCTTTCATGGGCACAACCCACACATGAAGTCATCTGATTCTTGAAGTCATCTGAAGAAGTGGGTTGTGCCCACAAAAGCTCAAGATACCATCTACATGTTTTGTTAGTCTTTAAGGTGCTGCTAGACTATTCATTGTTTAAGTTATTCCAGTTACAGACTAACTGGGCTACCCCTCTGAAGCTTCTAAATCTGCAAGTGAGTACTGATGTAATCTGGGAAAAGGGATTTTGTGATATTTTTGGGTATTGCTGAGAAGACCAGAGAGAGCCTCTTTCTTGTGGAAGTTAGTGGAGCTACTCAGGTACTGAGGTATTCAAGTATCTGAGGACACATGAACTTTTGCTACATTTAAAATGATGCTCACTGCCCTAATGAGCAGTGCCTCATTTTCATGAGGGTCCTGTAGGTGTTTTGTGCTAATATTTAAACTGTTTTAAGAATGTTCTTTGATGCATTAAATTCAAACAGATTTCCACACCATTGTTAGTAATAGCACCTGGATTATTCCAAAATTGACTTTTTGTGGTTCCTTTGAAGCCACAAGTGAACTCACATAAAATAGTTACATGGTTCAAAACAAGTAAGGGTTTCCAAAAATATTGTCTGTCAAATCCTCATGAGCATCAGGATCTGCTGCATAGATTTTGCAGAGAGGCATTTGTATAAACAAACACTTCTTCAGTTCTTAGAGGAAAGGAAAACTTCTCCAAGTGATATCTGTGATGCCACTGAGCAGGCCATATGGGTGGGAGGAGGAAGGCAAGAGCATTCATCTCCCACGGGTTGGAGAACAAACAACTTTACTTTCAAACTCAGCTGCTAGGTTTCAGCCATGGATTTCTGCAGATAAGGATACAGACTCACTGCTTGTGAAGAGGCTTTGCATTTCAATAAGTATTTAAAAGAAGTCCGAACAGGAGCTGGTTACTCCAGTTCACTCTGGTTATTGGTCTTCCCTCAGCCCCTTTCCAATTATAATCAGTTTGAAAGTGTGACTTATGGCAGAAGCTGAAACTGTAGTGCAGGGAAGTACAGTACTTTTTACCCCGGTGGATGATGCAGCTTAAACAAAAGCTTAGTAGTTGTGGCTCCTCTTGAATTCCATAAAGGCTCACGTGATTTAAAAGCATGGCTTTGAAACAAATCTCTGAGCTTTGGTGGGGGAGTTATGGGCAAAGTTTGTTCCCTAGTTTTTCTCAGCATGAGCTTGGTGATACTCAAGGTGGAAGGGAATACAAATGAGTGGTAGCTGAAGATGAGTACTGCATGTAAGTGTGGGATGGAGAAGCTAGGGCAGTTAAGATGAATTCTGCACAAAGCCAGGATTAGTGCCTCAGAGATTCGTTAGTGGATATGGAGCCTTTTACACCCAGGTCATTGGATTGATTCAGACCAAGTTAGTAGTGACTGAAAGTTGTTAAACATCTGATGGGTAATATCAGTCCCCTTTCTCAGAGGACGGATATTGGTCCACAAGTGTAAGAATTCAATATTGCACTTTGTGGCATCCCAATTATTTTTAATTCTCAGCAGAGTGCCCGAAGAATGAATAGATACAGAGACTGAGACAACTTGAATGCCATTCTGCTTTATAATATAATAGAGATCCCTTGATGGAGTTCTGATTTGATCAGTCAGCCACTATATCTGTGTCAGCATACTCTCTGGCTCTCTATAGATAAAGCAGTCGAGGTGTGTTGGGAGGGCACGTACAGGATGCATCATCCCTATTATGATACTTCCTGTCTTAGGTGGCAGTGTGGGAAAATAAGTCAGCCATTCTGGCTTCCACTGATCAAGCCCGGTTTGCTCTATAACAGAAGAGATGTAAAAATGCTGCTACTCCGCTTCTTATCACTTCTAAGCTGTGTCTCAATCAGACATAGGATAGCAGAGGTGTGACCTGACTTTCAAAGTGAAAATTCAGGACACAGGCAGCATGGGGATAGCCTTGTGTCAGGTGAGGAGTTAGAAAACACCTGGGAGCATCTTAGCAACTGGGAGGTAGGACAACAGTGTACCTGGCCTTCCCTTACCACCCTTAGCACCTCTGAAGAGTTGTTTCTGTAAATCAATCAGGCAGCTAGAGCAGTCCTTGAAACCTGGAAGATTCTTGTATTTCTGGGTTATCTGGCCATTACTTTCCTAGTCCTTGGTAGGGGAGGTTTCTAGGAGTCTTTCAGGTTAAAACCAGAACTGCCATGGCTGTAGAGGATATGTGCTGTCAGAGCAATAAAGAAAGAGCAGGTGCAAACTTTGTATGGAGCCTAAGCCAATATTAATCAACTCATTTTTTTTCTCCTAGAGCAGAGAACTTTTTACTAGTTTCCCTCTTTCCTTCTACAGTTCTTCACACCAGTAATAATAACAGTTACTAATACAGATGCAATCTTGGAAACTCAGCCTAACTTGCAACCTGAGGGAGAGAATAGGTTCATTTGTCTTAAAGCCCTGGACACTAAGTGAACCTATCATAGACACATAGGAGAAAAGTCTGGGTTTAATTTTAGTGTTTTATTAGTGAAACCCAGGTGTGGCTAACAGTTGCAGCATATGCTGTCAGGAAAGGCCAACTAAAGGACTTCATTTTCTAGTCCTCTGTTCATAGCTCTTGAGCTAGTAGAATTGCTCAGAGCCAGGCGGTTTTGTGTATCTGTCTCAGCCAGCTGTTCAGTTAGACATCTGATATCCTGAAAATGGCTGTAGTAACATTGATCTGATTCTGAGCGGCCAAAAGCTCTCCCATCTCTGCAATGGAAAAGAGAGTTGGGTTGTTCATGGCAACCCACAATATAGAACAGCTGGCTCCACTTGTAAAAGAGGGATGTTCCGGTGCAGTCTTTGTCTGACTTAATGTGCGTATGTCAGGTTTATGTCATGCATCAGATTGCACCCCAGTAATAAAGAACCACTGAGAGGGCACTAGCCGTGGTAAGTAGCTCAGTGCCTTGGTAGAGAGTCTCGATTGTCCTTTGACTTGCTGTGGATTAGTGTCTCATGTTTCCAGTAAGGTTGCAGTGTTTCTCAATTACATTTTTGTGATGCAACCTCAGACGTATTATTTCCTGAATTTTGCTGATCTGTATCCAACTTTCACACTCTTTATTTAAACAAAGAGATGCCAGAAACTTTATATTTGTGAAACTCCGATAGATGCTGTATGCATGCCAAATGTTGGATGGAAATAAAAATCGGAATCAAGTATGAGCATTGTTTTGAAGCAAAACCCTCTTAGTTGCAATATAGTGTAAATCTTTCTGTTCTGAGAACTATCCTATGGTATGTCTACACTGCAGAGGTGTGTTTTTTTTAAACAGCTGTTTTTCTGGAAAAACTTCACTTGCGTCCACACTGCAATGGTGTTCTTTTGGGGAAAAAAAATCAAAAGAACAGAGGGGTTTTACTGACATTAGTAAACTTCTTTCTACAAGGAAGAAGCCTTTTTCCAAAAGATCTCTTTCGGAAAAAGGCATGTGTGGACGGGGAAGACGGAGTTCTTTTGGAAGAGGAGGAAAAAGCCCAGGTGCCTTGGTGGCCACTTCATCCATACTAATCACAGCTTAAATGTGAGATAGCGTCCGTTTGTTGTGGACTCTTCTCTGTCAAAAAAGCAGATTACACAGCAAATGTGCATCGAAAAAGCAGACGCTCCCTTTCGGAAGAAGTTTTTTCGGAAGATCTCTTCCAGAAAAACTTCTTCTGAAAGAAGCCTGCAGTCTAGACATAGTCCTAGCTGGGGAAGACCATGAAAGGCATTAAGCTCCTATTACTTGGTAATGGAGGGAGCGGCTTACTATTCTGCAGAATGTAGACCAGAAGGTCATTGTGATAAACAATTCACTATAAAATTGCTAGCAAGAAGCCAAAAAGATACCTTTCAGTGCTTTAGGATTCCACCTAACTTTGAAATAGGGAATGAAGGAAGTACATGACAAGCAGGTAGTGACGACACATTCATAAATGAGAGAGGATTTTGTTTTAGTTTAAAAATGGTAATTGGGGAGGAGGATAAAAGTTGTGGGGGTTTTGCTTCAAAACGCATAAGCTAGAGTCATGTTTACATGATTCAGATACCTATAAGCTTGATTTAAGCAATAGCATTATACAAAGGGCTGTATGCCATTAAAATGTGTATTAATTACTGAAGACTGCTGACTCCAATTTCTAAACTTTGGTGGCAAATGAGGCATGAAATGTATTTTTATAAAAGTGTTGTCCAGAGTATCTGTAATGGCAGTGTTTAATTATGTTGGTGGAGTGCTTCAAAAGGTTTCTAAAGGTTCAGTCAAACACAGACGGCAGATCTATTGGATTGTCAAATGTGAATGTAGTTGCTGTCCTGCCCAAATTGTCCTTTTTGGCGAAAATACAGAAAGTATTGTACAGAGGAGTATTGTGCAGAGGGGTGACTGGGTGGAAATGAAATGAACAGTAATTTATAGACAACATCACAGTCTATTTCAGGGTTTTGCATATGGCATAAGTTGAGCAGGTATCTCATAACTGACAGACACTAAGCATATACAGTGTGTGTGTGTGTGTGTGTGTGTGTGTGTGTGTGTGTGTGTGTGTGTGTGTGTGTGTGTGTGTGTGTGTGTGTGTGTGTGTGTGTGATCTCAACTGAGAGAGTTTAAATGTAGTCTGTGTCTCCATTCAGGTTTAGCAGACATATTTTACTGTTCAGTAACTCTGTATCATCTGATCTTCATGAGATAAACTGCTTCAAAGAAACCTCAGCTGATGGGGTCTCAGTGCTGATTGCTACCAGAGTATATAAAGGCTTATTTATTTATACTAGTGTTAGATTTTTGTGAATACTGATTTGGTGCCTAATTTGAATTAGCAGCCCTCTTTTCACATTGCACACAGGTCCTAGGAGTGAAACCTACAGTGCCAGGACTTCCCACTGTGATAAACAAAGTCTGATGTATGTTCTGCGCACACGAATGTCACTCCACTTGACAAATGCACCACGTTCTCCTTTCGGCAGGAAGCTCATTGGTCTGGAATCTGGGCACTGCTCCCCATTGTCTTGTTGAAGATTGCTCCCTTCCCTGCCTGGTTTCTAGGATTTTGTCAGTCAGCATTGCCCTTCTACCTGCAGTAATTTTTTTTCACTCTGGTTGTCTGTTTCCATAGGTTGTAACAGGAGCTCTGCTGAAGCATACCTTTGGCAATGGTAAAGGCAGTGGGGTTAATAGGTAGCAGCTTTAAAACAAAAAAAGGAAGTTTTTCTTCATGCAGTGTACCATCAAACTGTGGAACTCCTTGCCAGAGGATATTGTAAGGATCAGAAGTTTAAGAGGGTTCAAAAAAGAACTAGAGAAATGTATGGAGGTTAGGTCTAGGGATGTTAAAATGCAGTTAATTGACTACTCGACGGAATTTCCATTGATTACTTGACTAGGTGAGAGGCACTTCCACATTCCTCCTTTGAAATGTACAAGAGCCCCAGGGAAGTGCTGCATGGAACCCAAGGTCAGTTGGGGACCACCCAGCTGACCCCGGGCTCCGTGGCTGCCCTTTGGAAACGCGCAGAGGCAGCATTTCAAAGGGGCAGTACCGCACAGCTGATCTAGAGATAAGCAAATGCTTATCGGATTGTCGACTAGTCTTTAACGTCCCTAGGTAGGTCCATCAATACTTATTAGCCAGGATAGTTAGGAATGGTGTCCCTCACCTTGTTTGTCAGAGGCTGGAAATGGATTATAGTAGAAGGATTACTTGATGATTACCTGTTCTGTTCACTCCCTCTGAGTCATTTGGCATTGGCCGCTGTTGGAAGATAGGATAGTGGGCTAGATGGACGTTTGGTATGACCAAGCATGGCTGTTCTCATGTTCTTAAGGAGGAGCATATGTCACAAAAGAGCAGGCCTGATCCACTCTGTGACTGTCATCTTTTGCTTAACTAATCCTATGGATCCTGAGAGAGAGAGAGGGGTCCCTCAAAGCAAATCTTGAGACCCCCCAGCACTAAATGCCGGTAAGGAGCCCAACTATCCTGCTTTCCTCCAAACTATAGTGCCCTGAATGGACCTTCTCAAAGGATTCTAGATGAGAGTTGACCCATCCTCTAGTTCACCAGTTGGCTTCACTATATCTGGTTAGGGCCCAGGTAGATAGACTGGCCAACATGGGAAGCACCCCATCTGGGACAAAACCTGAGGCACCATTGGAAGTAGGGGCCTGAAAGCTCCCAATGTTGCTATAGCTTTAGCATTCCCTCATTGCTCTTTGAGTGTCTCCTCCATATCATGAATGAGCTAGAGAGGTCTAGCAAACTGGGGGCCTTTGGTCAGAGAAGATGCAAAGGAGGTCTGAGATGCTTAATCACTCCCTGCTCTGCAAGTCTGTAGGGGTTGGGAACTTGTTTGATTCCCTAGTGTGTACACATCCAAGTGTGCAAATGATTGAAGGTGGCATTGATAACTTTAATTGTTGGGCTATTCAGACAACACAGTGATGTAATAAACAAACTGGCAGGATGATACCAGTAGCTAGAAGCTAGCATGAGAAGCCATGATGATGGACTGGCCAGAAGGCTGTTTGCTTGCTGTTCCTCGGAACTCCCCTGGTTGACATGTCCCACCTTCAAGCAGACAGTTTGACTCTGAAGGCCCTCCTAGAGGAATTAAAGCTGAACTGAGAAGTGCTTCATTCATCAAGTCTACAAACCTTGGGGCAAATTGTCATTGGATCTTTTTGCGACCACCAAGAAGGCTAAGATCTCTGACTTTCCTAGTCATTGCAGAGAGGACCTGGTTGACTACTGTGTTCCTTATTCCGTGAACAGCTCCTCTCTTACGGTAGCTGAGATGAGGTTTCAATTGTACTGGTCACTTTACAAGTGCAGGGCAAGTCCCTGTGAGAGAGAAGGTAGAGACTGAACCCAAAGCAATTTGAAGCAAAGTTGAGGTTATCTTTGTGCTAGGAACCTCCAGCACTGGAACAAACGGTCACTGTTACCTCCACCTTTCTGTAGACTTTTCATATCTGTTTGCAAACAATCACCAGTATCCTAGAATCATAGGGTTGGAAGAGACCTCAGGGGGTTGGATTCGACCAATATCTAAAAGCAAGGACCAATCCTAATTAAATCATCCCAGCCAGGGTTTGGTCAAGTTTGGACTTAAAAACTTCTAGGAGTGGAGATTCCACCACCTCCTTAGGTAACCCATTCCAGTGCTTCACCAACCTTCTAGTGAAATAGTTTTTCCTAATATCCAACCTAGGCCTCCCCCACTGCAACTTGAGACCATTGCTCCTCATTTTGTCATCTGCCATCACTCAGAATAGCCTCTCTCCATCCTCTTTTGAACCCCCTTAGATAGTTGAAGGCTGCTATCAGATCCCCCTCACTCTTCTGTAGACTAAGTAGCCCAAATTCTTCAACTTCTCCTCATAAGTCATGTGCTATCCTGCTTTTACATAACTGGTCTATGGGTCTAGACCAGCACAATTCAGACCTAAGTCGGTTGAAGCAAATGGAGGAAAAGTGAGGAAAATAAGGCCCAGTGTAAGTGGAGTTCATCATTCTCAGACATTTAATAATGCTAACTATCTTTTCCCTATTTACATTTAATAGCATTCAGTTCTGTTTGTCTCTTCCTGTACACCTAATTTAAAAGGCAATAAAGGAGCTTGACTGTTCAGCTCGAAACAGTCATACAGTTGCCACTTGTTTATTTTATCATTTTTGATAGCCATGCCCAACAAAATAATTTATGATATTCAGAGGTCGGTGCAAATACATAGTACAAGTGTAGGAAATTTGTTTTTTTATTTCTGAATGTAGATTATTTTTGAATGTAGGAGAAGCACCTGTCCAAAGCTGCTGCAGCTGCAGTGGACACAGCTTGGGGAGGGGTGCATGTCCCCCCCCCCCTCGCAGGAGGACAGCTAGACACGCACAAACATAGACAAACTGAAATATTCCTCCTCCCTTTCTCCACCCTGCCCTCTGCTGGCCTGATGGAATTATAGCTGTCCTGGTCCGCATCTCTGGCTTCTTGATGTCCTCCACTCCGTGGGTCCCTCTCTCGAACAAACAGCCTAATGGATGGATGAACAGACAGACATGCACATATTTCTAAAATATATATATTAAGATGTATATAACTCTAATATATTTATAATGCACAAACAAATAATACCTCTCTTTTCTTTTCTTTTTTCTTTTCTTTTTATGACTCCTGATGTTTATGTTGTATTTAAATGGATAGCAGCTGCTGCTTCCTTCCCCTCCCCACCAGCATTATTTTACAGTCAGTTTGCTTCTTGCTGGTAAAAAGATGACAGTCCTGAAATGAAAGGAGGTGAGAAGATGCTGTTGAGGCTAACAGAAGCAGCAGCATTTGGGGCCTGCAAATATGTCTTGTTTTAAATTGAATCCATTCTTTGGTGCTGGAAGAATATTACCATGTCACCCTTGGCTCATATTCAGAAAGTTAGAATTTTCTTTCAGGATTCAGATGAGTGGAGATATGCAATCTATGTAATGGGTTGAAAAACATACCTTCTGTCCCAGGAATGGCAATAATTGATGGGGGGGCCACTCCAAGAATTTGATAAGTGCCACAAGGGCCACACACTTTCATGATATTAATGGAGGAAGTGCAGGGTTTGAGATGAAGGTTGGGTGCAGAAGGGAACTTGGGATAGGGGATTGGGATGCAAGAGGGGGTATAGAGTCTGAGAGGGATTTTGGGTGAAGGAGAGAGTTGTAACAGAGGGCAGGAGTTTGGGGTGTAGGAAAGGGTGCAATATCCTAGAGAGGGGTTAGGTATGAATGTACGAGAGGAAGGTAGGAGGGGATTGTGATCTGAGGCTGGGGGCCAGGGTTTGGGAGAGGGGTATGGATGCAGGAGTGGAGATGCAGAGTGTTTGGGTTACATGGGGTGAAGGTGTAGGAGGGGGTCAGAGGATTTGGGGAGGGAGTGGCTGGGGTGCTAGGTACAGGTTCTGTCTGGAAGACGCTTACCTAGTTGGCTCTTGGCCAGCAGCCCAGCAGGTTACTCAGGCAGACTCTCTTCCTTTTACACCTCTCACATTCAAAGCGGCTGCTGGCAGGGGCCATGTGCTTTCTGTGCACCATGAGCCCGGGGGAGGGAGGGGATACTTCATATGCCACCTGCTTTGCAAACAACGCCCAGACCAGTCTCCAGCCAGTGGGAGCTGCGAAATTGTGCTGGAGCTATGGGCCAGCATGCAAAGTGTCTCTCCCCTCACCTCCGGCTTGTGGCAGCACGTAAAGAAGCACATGGCCCTGCTCAGCCAGTTGCTTTGAGTGGAGTGTCTGGGTGGGGCATGCAGGGAGTCAGCTGAGGTCCTGTTTTGGTGGATTGGCACAGCCCACAGGCTGTATTTCGTCTGTCCTTGCTCTGTCATGAGATATTGGAAATTAGGGGCCTGATTTGAAGTCCATTAAAAAACGACAGTCTTTCCATTGACTTCTTAAGACCTGACCCAACCTCCATTGAGTTTTGTGGTGGGGAGGATTTTTGGGGGGGAAGAAGGGATATTAGGAGAGAATGTACTTCCCTGCAGGGAGATAAAACGTTTTCTCGTCTGGTGATGGGGTTTTGTGCCACCAAATATTTTATCTGTGGGGCCCCACAAGAAATGCAAATGTCGGAAGCTAATGCCCTATTTACTATTGTATTTTGAAATCAGTCTGTTAGCTTATAATTGATTTAATGTGTGCTGTGTTAATTTTGTATCTTTTTATTTTTTTAAATCAAAACGTCATGTGGTATCAAGTCAAATGCCTTACAGAAGTCTAAGTATACCACATCTACATGATCTTTATCAACCAAACTTGTAATCTCATTTTAAAAAAATCAAATTAGTTTGTCAGGTCCTATTTTTCATAAACCCATGTTGATTGGCATTAATTACATTACCTTTATTTTAATGCTTTATTGAGTCCTGTATCATCTGTTCTGTTTTACAACCTGTGATAGATCTCAGATTCTCAGACCTATACTTACCAGGGTTATCCCACTTATCCTTTTAAAATTAGGGATGTGAACCAGTAGTTGACTAGTCGATTAACCAATAGGCATAGGCTTATCGGTAAATCTAGTAGACTACTTGCATCCCCCACCCCCTTGCTGCCTCTGTATCGGAGGCAGCAGTGCTGGCTGACAGGAGGCTCCCTGGGAGTAGGGTTAGACCACCCTAGCTGCCAGCCCTGCCCCCGGGGACTATAGAATAGTTGACTAACCACTAAGAATTCATGCAGTCAGTCAACTTATTCTAATACCCAGGGCTTGCCAAGCGGCGGCAAGCCCCGCTCGCCAGCCGCGTGGTTCTGCACTCGGTGCATGCACAGAACGCTCTGCACCGGCTCTTCTAGGTTGTAATCTACTCGCCATAGGTGAGTAGATTACATTGTATGTCAAGCCCTGCTAATACCCTCTATCTAACATCCCTATTTAAAATATTAGCACATTAGTTTTCTTTCAATCTTCTGGAACTTTCCCTGGTGTTCAAAGACTTTCTGAAATTCACTATTAATGAGCCAGCAAACTCCTCAGTCTGCTCTTTTAAAACTCTTGCATACTAGTTCTCTAGAACTGTTGATTTTAAAATGTCTGGTATTTAGTAGCTGCTATTGAACATCCTTTTGAGATAATGGAAAATAGAGAATGTTATCTTTCGTCCACCTGTGTTTAAGAATTGCATGTAATATTCCAGATGAGGTCTCACCTGTGCATTGTATAATAGCAATAACACTTCCCTATCTCTACTGCGACTACATTGCCTGATGCATTCTAGAGTTGCATTAGCCTTTATGAACTATCTGTGTGATGCAGCTGTGAAAGTCATACTGTGGTCAGCCAATACACCCAAGTCTTTTCCCTCCTGCTTCTTTATTCCCTCTGAAGCATCTGCTACCTTCTGCTGCTAGGATACTGGGCTGGATGGACCATTGTTCTGACACAGTATGGCCATTCTTATTGTCTTGTCTTCTCTGGTTTAGTATCTAGGCTCTTAGCATGGACAAACAGGCAATTAAATAATTCCTTCTCATATCCTTAGATTCCTTAATTGTTGTTGTCAACATCTGTCTTTTTTTGTGATGAGTGCAAATATTGTCCCACTTCTTATCCTCCCCTTTTGTTATTAATTTAATGTCCTCATGACTGCTATAACCAGACTATCCCTGGAAAGATTGGTCTCCCTTCTGAGGCAGCGGCTGTCATAACTACACAGCGCCCTTACTCTGTGTTCCATGTAACCAAAATCCTCCACCTACACTGTTCACCTGTCCAAAAATAATTAGTAGCTTATTAGAATAGTAGGGCCATGGTTAGTCTGAGATACTTATACCTAGTTTAAAAAAATAAGTTGGTTAGCTTTTGTTTTTGTATTTTTTTTAAGTTCTAAAAAATGAAAACAATGCACCATGATGCAGTCAAAATGGTAGGTTTCTGCTTACATCAGGGCATTTTTGCTGGAATATAAGATGTCAAATAATAAAATGTCAAGGAGCTGATAGAGGAGGGCAGGGGACTGGAGTCGATGACCTCTTAAGGTCCCTTCCAGTCCTAGTATTCTATGATTCTATGATTAGTGGGGTCAAGTTGATTATTATTTGACTTGGTAAGCCAGTCAGTTGACAAGTATAGCTTAATCTACTGTAGTTTTGCTAGTCTATTTCCTCATGTAGACAAGCCTCTAATAATTTGGTTCTGAACTGCAGTGATTAAAACTGACTAGAGCTGGTATTAATTACATTCTGTGTCTGTTTAGGAAATCTGTGAGCAGCAAAGGCAACACTGCATTGATCTGCATTCCGTTCACATTCAGACAGTTATGGTGGCAATTTTAAGGACTTGAAATGGAAACTTTTTGTAAATTAAAGTTTAATTCCTGCAGAAACTGGTGGCTTGAATTCTTACACTTACCAAGGAAAGCTTTCTACATGCTCCCAATGGAATGCTCAAGCCCTGCTTTGAGGAAAGATGCTGAGAAATCATCTCTCATTATTTATGGGAGTCGTGTGCATCTCTTTTAAAATAAGATTAGTGTTGCAGTTGGGGAGTTCTGCCAGTGGAGAAGCTGGGGGTGGGAGGAGGGAAATGCATGGGGTTGAAATATAAGTATGGGGAGGGTGAGGAAGGACTGAATCATTAAATATGTGGGTGTCTCATATCTCATATACCAAATGTTCTCAGACTTTCATCCCGCAAAGCAGCAACTTGTGTGTCTGGCTTTTTTTTTTCTTTTCTTAGCAACTGTTACCAGGAAAGTCTGCATACTGAAAAGAAGTTCCAAGAACTTTAAATCACAACATTTTAAACCAATGGATAAAGTTCATGTAAACACCATCAAAACACTGTAGTTATTGTAGTTAGGTGGGGGTGGGGAGAAGAGGGAAGGAAACAAATTAAACAGTAATTCTGCGTCACTACTGCAACTGACTGTGAAACATATGTAAGTATGGATGTACAGTTACCCTCCAAAAATAAAGCCATGGTAATTGACATTGTTCTAATTCATTAAGTTTATTACCAAATACATAATTAGTTGATTCAAAATTCTGTGCTACATTATTTACCGTTGTTGCTATGAATTTCACAGGCTAGACTTGTGAAGTTGCTTTCTAAATCATACCCACAAAACATGTGCATGCATCTGTTTAGATGACATGAAAACAGGCCCAGCTGTGCCAGTTTCAGATTATATATGACAAAATAAGGGCACAGGCTCATTTCATAGGCATTTTTTATGTTGCTTTGAAAATTTGGTTGCTAAATCATATTTTGAGTTAAAAATTGTCTACTCCTAGACAGATATTATGCTGTGTCTTGTGTCTGCTAAGTGCAACTAACAAGGGAGAATACAAAGATACCAGTTGTGAGTTCCTAACTTTGGGCCCAGTTCTCTATCACCAAACTCTGTTACACTAGCAGAACATAACTGGAGTATATTAGGGCTCTGCCTCACCCCTCTTTTCCCCAACCCATATTACCTCTGTGCTGTGGCAATATGGGAAAAGTACAGCAGCAGATTTTGTATTGCCTGACTTCTGGGTGCTTCACTGTAACATCATTTCTTTTGATCTGACTAGAACATTTCCCTACATTAATCACAAACCTAGTTCTAGGCCTGCGTGTATAGAAGTGCATGCACTGTAGAACTGTTTGCCAGAAGATGTTATGGTCTTGGCTTTCTAAACAGGAAAAGGTAAATAAATTCATGGAGGATTGGTCCATCAATGACTATTAGCCAGGATGGGCAAAGATGGTGTCCCTAGCCTCTGTTTCCCTGAAGCAGAGAATGAGTGACAGGGGATCAATCACTTGATGATTACCTGTTTTGCTCATTCCCTCTGAAGTCGGGACACTGGTCTAGTTGGATCTTTGGTCTGACCCACTGTGGCCGTTATGTTCTTATTGCTCAGAGTATTTTTTAGTATTTAAAATGTTTTAAGGAGAATTAAAATGGTCCCTTATGTGCAATAGGGATGTGAATGGTTAACCAGTTACAGTTAACCAGCGGGTGCTGAAGCAGCCCCCAACCTGCAGTGGGGAGGGAGCTGCTCCAGCCCATGCAGGGCCCACCGACTGCCCTCATTTCAGCGGTTAACCAGTTAACCACAATGTTTAACCAGTGAACTGATTATATGAGATTTTACACTTTGAATGTGCTACTGCATTTATGAAATCAAAACCAATGGTTGAATAGTTTTCATGGCAGATGTTGAGGACTGGTACAAAGTTTACGGAAGTAATGTTTTAACTACCTTGAGTGCCAATGAACATCTGCTTCACAAACACACAAAGGAGCTGATTAGGAAATGTGCTTTACTGCAAGTGAATCCAGATCAAGTAACTTTGTTTTGTAACACTGAGGATTGCAAAGAAACAGCACCAAACCCACACTCACTAAATTAGAGGAGGTGATTATTATAACAAAATTAACCACAAGCATATAGTGAGTTTACTGTGTGCTTGAAACCTCTCAGGAAGTGCGGTTTATCTTTTATAACCACATGACTGAAAATGATTAAAAAATGTAAACAAGAAAGGAAACACCTCTTTGGCTTAGTATTTATTTTTGCACATTACCTATTTTGCAATGAAAGCTTTGAAAACGTTTTGGCACACTGTAATCTACATGATCCCACCTGCTCTTTTGCTCCATTGCTTCATGTATCTCTGTTAAAGCAGCTTGAAACAAGTTTCTCAATATTTCCCAGTGTTTTCCAACAACCAGTTTCATTAACAAGGTAATGCCTTGTTACCCAGGCATCTTAGGGAATAATTGATTTTTGGGGAGAGAAGAAACTGGTTTGCTTGGTGAAAACTACCTTTTACTTATGGTGCACGCATACAAAACTACTGACAAAAAAAAATCTTGGTGCCAAATCTTGGGCAGGTGTAAATTGGTGTAGCTCCAGTGGATTGAGCTGTGCTGATTTATGCCATCTGAGGATCTGGTACTGTGAATATTAAAAAAAATAAAAATAATCCTCCTCCCTCCCCACAAAAAACACAACCCCTAAAATCTATAGATATACAGAACTATGCATGAAATAACATGACAGAATTTCTAGATTTATTAACCCAGGCTTTGTTTACAGGGTGGGGAAAATTGCATGTTCTTCTTTGAGATGTTTTCCCCGTGGGTGCTCCACTTAGGTGTGTCAGCCCCGCTATGCACACGGCCCAGAGATCTTTGGTAGCAGTCCCCAGCCATCAGCGTGTGCTGCGCTATTGCGCAATTACTCTGAGTGCCAGTTAGGCACGCACTGGCGGCCATTCCCTCAGTTCCATCTCAACCGCTGCCCATGGGTGGCAGGTTTGTATAATTTTTGGTGGTGCTCCATTAGCCACACCCCCTGACTGCTGTTAACCATGTCCTCTGACCCCTGTTGGCCAGGCCTCTGGAGGTAACACGCTTGGGGCAAGATGGACACATGACCAGAAGTAAAAGGTGTCATGTCACCCCTCTCGAAGGACTTTTCCCACCATCCTCCTACCAACGGAGATTAGTTTAGCCCCTACCAAACCCCCCTAATGCAACTATCCTTCAATTGCATTAACCCAGTGTGTATGACATTAACTCAGGGGCAGAGAGACTGAGGGAAGTGTTCCCTCTAAGGCTATGTCTACACTCGTGGCTTCTTGCACAAGTACAGCCATTCTTGCACAAGAACCCACAGAGCATCCACACTGCCCTTCCTTGCTCAAGGAAATTTACAGTACGGGGTGGTAAGAGAGGGCGTCTTGCACAAGAGCTACACTCTTTTCTAACACATGTAAGCTCTTGCGCAAGAGGGCAGCATGGACGCTCAGCAGGGATTTCTTGCACAAGAAACCCCGATGGCTAAAATGGCCATTGGAGCTTTCTTGCCCAAGAGAGCATCCACGCTGCCATGGATGCTCTTGTGCAAAAGCACAGCTCGCACATGGCAGTGTGGATGTGTTCTTGCGCAAGACTTCTTGTCTTGCACAAGAAGCCACCAGTGTAGACATAGCCTAAGAGTTTCCTCTCATGAGCAGAATGAATTTTGTGTTGTGCACAAGTATTGAGTTCATGCGGCTTGTTTGGATGTGCCACTGTTATTAATAAATATCGTATAAACCTCTACCTTGTCTCTCTGCTGCCATGTCTCCTCCCCTTGCTCCATCAGCTCCCCTGGTGCCTTCTGCCCCCCAACTCCTCACCCTCCCCTGCTGTCCTGACTCCTGCCCTTCTCACTGCCCTCAGCCCTCCTGCAACCTGCCGCCCTCCACCAGCCCTTCTCTCCCCCCTGTGCCCACTCCTCCAGTAGCCCTACTCTGATCATGTGAGCTACCCCTCCTCATCCCCTCTCCTAACTCTTCCCTCCATGCACCTGCCCTTCCTCTCTCCTCTGGTGCTGGTCCCTCCCCTGCAGGTGTCTGCCCTTCTGCTTCACCCCCAGAATCCCCTGGCACTTGCACCTTCCCTTACCCCTGCACCATCCTGGTGCCTCCCCCTTCCCTCACTATCCTGCCCCCTTTGCCCTCTTTTTCCCCGATGTCTACCCCCTCACCACCCTCTTCCCCCATTCCCCTCATGCCCCTGTGCCCTCACACATGACTTGCTCCATCCCCGCCTTCCTCATGTCCACCCCTCCTTTCAAACCTTCTCCCAGTACCTACCCCTCCTCCCTCTAGCTCCCAATGCCCTTACCCTCTCCCCTCACAGCATCACCCTGTTCCCCTCCCATTGACACCTCCCCTCCTGCCCTTTTCCTCATTGTCTCCACTTTGGCCCTCATTGCACCCTGTCCCTTGGTGCTCCTCCCCTCGGCACAAGCCCCTTCCTCTACCACCCACCTTCTGCCCTCCAGTTTGCAGCGACCCTGGCCCAGGCTCCAGACCCCATCTTTCGGGGCGGGGAGCCCAGACCCAAGTTCTGGGCCTCTCCGTTTCCCCAGCCAGCTCGAAACTGACACTGTCTCCAGGCCCTCTTCTGGCCTTTGTCTCTTTTTTGGACAAGGAGGCCACTTGCTCTCCTTTTGCTCCAACATCTTTAGTTAGCACTTTGAAGGAGAGGGGCCCAGGCCATCAGTTGCCAGGAGACAGCTTGACAGCCATTCTCTCTACAGCAATCAGACACCCTTATTCCTGCACCTAGATACTTAAGAAATGCATAGGGGAAGCTGAAGCACACACACAGTATTCATAAACCAGGTACCAAAAAATATCAAGTTCCTCTATGGCTTTTATAAACAGAGCTTGGTAACAGTGTTAAAAACCAACCACTACAGTAGAAATAAAAAGAAACATTATTACACTACTGACAACCAAGCAGTTTGACACTGTGTTCATAACTAACACACCAAGATTTGTTCAAAGCCTTCTCTAGTCATCTATTTATAGCCAATCAGCCCCTCTCCAATTCCACCTCCTCCCCCCGCCCCCCGAGGAAAGTCAAGGGAAATTTAACAGATGTAATCCTGGACCCTAAAACCACACAACTGAGAGGAAAGTGGAATTCCCATCCAAAGATCACCATGTACAGCAGCAACTGGGCATAGAGATGTGTGCTCAGACTTAAATGGAAGTCACGCATACAGGATTGCCCTTATTCCTACATTATTAAACAAACTTGTTTTAATCGTGTTACTGCAGCATCAGTCCATACACATACACTGGGGTTAGTGCAAGATGTTTAGCCCTTTCCCCAGTCATCAGCTACCTTAAACAAGTGTCCTGTTCAGATGTGACCCTGCACAAGAGCAATGTCATTGTTGATGTACTTCTTGTTCATGTTAATGTGTTTGATAGGTATTTTTATGAACTAAGACTAGGTATTTTCTCTAGAGACACTAACCAAAAATAAAGGATGAAAAAGGAGACTCTCCAAAAAGAAAGGCTGCATCTAGACTGGCAAGATTTTGGCAAAAGCGGCTGCTTTTGTGCAAAATCTTGCTGCCTGTCTGGACTGGCCGCAAGTATTTGCGCAAGAACACTGACTTTGTACTGTACAAAATCAGTGGTTCTTGAGCAAATACTCCGACGCTCCCGCTCAGGGCTAAGCCCTCTTGCGCAAGTATTCTTGCGCAAGAGGGCCAGTGCAGACAGACAGGTTAATTTCTTGCGCAAGAAAGCCCGATGGCTAAAATGGCCATCGGAGCTTTCTTGCGCAAGAGAGCGTCTACACTGGGCATGGATGCTTTTGCACAAAAGCAAATGCCAATATAGATGCTGTCTTGTGCAAATACTTGTAATGGAAAAACTTTTCCATTAAAAGTATTTGCGCAAAATCATGCCAGTCTAGATGCAGCCAAAGTGTTTGTGTGCATATATGGAGCATAAAGCCAAACAGCTAGCTTCTCTCTCACCACCAGCAGCAAGAGCATTAAGGTTTTGGTGAGCTAGATAGTTCTTCCTGGCACACACACTGCAGCCCTACCTCTGCCATGTATCCTCCTACTTTCCCCCCATGCCCAGATTTCCCTCAGCCTGTAGTGAATACAAAACAGGAAGCCTGCTAAAAAACCTGTGGGTCCCCTATATGATCGAGCTATAAAAGGAGCAATCAAGGACAATAAAGCCATTGCGGAGAAACTAAATGATTTCTTTGCTTCAGTCTTCACGGCTGAGGACGTTGGGGAGATTCCTGAATCTGCACTGTCCTTTGTGGATGATGAATCTGAGGAACTGTCCCGGATTGAAGTGTCATTAGAGGAGGTTTTGGAACAAATAGAAAAACTTAATGTTAACAAATCTCCGGGACCGGATGGCATTCATCCAAGGGTTCTAAAAGAACTAAAATGGGAAATTGCTGAGCTATTATCTGTGGTTTGTAACCTATCCTTTAAATCGGCTTCCGTACCAAATGACTGGAAGGTAGCCAACGTGACACCAATATTTAAAAAGGGCTGTAGAGGCGATCCTGGCAATTACAGACCGGTAAGTCTAACTTCAGTTCTGGGCAAATTAGTCGAAACAATAGTAAAGAATAAAATTGTGAAGCATGTAGAAGAACATAATTTGTTGGACAAAAGTCAACATGGTTTCTGTAAAGGGAAATCCTGTCTTACTAATCTGTTAGAGTTCTTTGAAGGGGTTAACAAACATGCGGACAAAGGGGATCCAGTAGATATAGTATACTTGGATTTTCAGAAAGCCTTTGACAAGGTCCCTCACCAAAGGCTCTTGTGTAAATTACATGGCCATGGGATAAGAGGGAAGGTCCTTTCTTGGATTGAGAACTGGTTAAAAGACAGGAAACAAAGGGTAGGAATAAATGGTAAATTTTCAGATTGGAGAGGGGTAACTAGTGGTGTACCCCAAGGGTCAGTCCTGGGACCAATCCTTTTCAACTTATTCATAAATGATCTGGAGAAAGGGGTAAGCAGTGAGGTAGTAAAATTTGCAGATGATACCAAACTGTTTAGGATAGTCAAGCCAGAAGCTTGGAGGGACTCCAAGAAGATCTCACCAAACTGAGTGATTGGGCAACAAAATGGCAAATGAAATTTAATGTGGATAAGTGTAAAGTAATGCACATTGGGAAAAATAACCCCAACTATACGTACAGTATGATGGGGGCTAATTTGGCTACGACAAATCAGGAAAGAGATCTTGGAGTTATCGTGGACAGTTCTCTGAAAATTTCCACTCAGAGTGTAGCGGCGGTCAAAAAGGCAAATAGGATGCTAGGAATTATTAGGAAAGGGATAGAAAATAAGACCCAGAATATCTTACTGCCCCTGTATAAAACTATGGTACGCCCACATCTTGAATAGTGTGTACAGATGTGGTCTCCTCACCTCAAAAAAAGATATTTTGGCCTTGGAAAGGGTTCAGAAAAGGGCAACTAAAATGATTAGGGGTTTGGAACGGGTCCCATATGAGGAGAGGTTAAAGCGACTGGGACTTTTCAGTTTAGAAAAGAGGAGACTGAGGGGGGATATGATAGAGGTCTATAAAATCATGAGTGGTGTGGAGAGGGCTGATAAAGAAAAGTTATTTATTAGTTCCCATAATAGAAGAACTAGAGGACACCAAATGAAATTAATGGGTGGCAGGTTTAAAACTAATAAAAGAAAGTTCTTCTTCACACAGCGTGTAGTCAACCTGTGGAACTCCTTGCCAGAGGAGGCTGTGAAGGCTAGGACACTCCCCAGGCAGAGCCGGGGGAGAGACCTCGCTGCCTATTGGTGGAGCAGGGCCCCCGGCTCTGAGTATTGCTGGAGCACGGGCACCACAAGCCCATACAGCTCGCCGACTATTCTGCTGCCGGCATCGGTCATGAGTAGCACAGTCTCCCGAAAAGCCTTTGAAAAGAAGAAAAAGAGGATTAACAAGAGAGATGCAGAACATAAACAATGAGCGGAGTGGGGCACCTGCTTACCCGTGGCGCCTCAAACAAGAAAAACCCAAAACAAAAAAAAATCCGTCATGCCAGTGCCTTCTGGTTTCCAAATGGGTACAAGGTGCGGCGTTTTTATCTTGGCAGCAGACGGGCACGCATAATGTCTCCGCTGCCTAGGGTTGGACCATCCAATAGGCCACTGTCCTCGCTGTTAAAACCCCTTCCCCCCCAGTTCTAAAAGGGGGCAAGAGACTCACAGCGGAGAAATTTTTGTTTTTCATGAACAGGACCATGGCTGCCTAGCAGCCTGATTCAATGCCCTCCCCTCCTCCTTGCCCCCTGAAACACTACACTTGGGACAGAGGGCAAAAGGAGCACTCCCTCGGAGGGACGTGCTAGAGAGAGCTGGATCAGGAGCGCAGAACAAAACGTGCCAGGTCCCAGCTGATGCTCTGTAACTGAGCGATAAAAGTCCTCTGGCAAGGAGGCACACAGTGCTTGTCCTGAACAGGGCAGCATAAAGCGGGTGAAGGGATCCTGCTCAGAACAAGCCAATGATCCCAAAGTAAGCACAGAGCCACTGGCCAAGCTTCAAGCTCTCCTCAAAACAAGCCTGCGATACCACAGGAGAGGCCGGTACTGGCAGCAGATGACAAAGCAGGCAGGCTACAAAGCAGCAGAATGCCGCACAGACACACATGGTACCGTTGGTACAGGTGTGTGGTACCATTGGTACCAGGGTGCCCCAGAGCGCCGAATGCACAGATGCATTTCAGCAATGGCAGGCTTTATAGTGATGCCACTGCTGCCCCTGGTACTGAGATATGTGACCAAATGGACCTCGCAGTACTCTTGGTACCATGCTCCCCATTATTTGGTACCGACGTCATACCACAATATAGAGGTTCCTTACTACCATCCACACTAGCATCACTAATATCAGCGCGCTGTAGCGGTGATGATGAGTAAGGAGCCAGTGCAGAGTCCCTTAGTACACTGCCCACACTTCACAGCAACCGTATACTGCACACCATTCACAGCAGTTCCTCCAACTCACCCACCTACCTGTCCCTCTTCAGGGTACGTGCCACGAGTGTGTTCTCTTGGCAGAGGCACAGCACCTCCTGAAGTAGGAGCTATCAAGGAAGTACCCAGCCAATACAGAGGCAGTGGATTCCATTCTAGGTATTTCCTTACCATCAAGAAATCAGGGTGGGAGGTGGTGACCCATCCTAGAGCTTCACGGTCTCAACCAGTTCGTCAAATATCAGAATTCACGATGCTTTCGCTGGATAGGTTCATAACTGCCTTGGAGATAGGAGCATTGCTATCTACCCTCGACCTCAAGGACGTATGTTCCACGTATCGATTCACCCAGCCCACAGACGGTTCCTCAGGTTCACCGTTGAGGACTTACACTATTGGTACAGGGTGCTCCCCTTTGGCCTGTCGACAGCACCCAGAGTTGCCATGGGGGAGGTCTAGGTTGGATATTAGGAAAAACTATTTCCCTAGGAGGCTGGTGAAGAATTGGAATAGGTTACCTAGGTAGGTGATAGAATCTATCCCTAGAGATTTTTATGTCCCAGCTTGACAAAGCCCTGGCTGGGATGATTTAGTTGGGCTTGGTCCTGTTTTGATAGAGTGTTGGACTTGATGACCTCCTGAGCTCTCTTCTAACTTTGATTCTATGAAACCTCTCACTGTAAAGTAGCTTCCTGTTTACAACACACACCAGTTTGGTGAAATGATTAGCAGACCCCAAGCAACCTTTTTATCTGAGCTTAGAATAAAGTTGGAGGAAAGGCAGAAAATAATCAACCTAAGTTTAAATGTAAACAAACTATTATTTCTTTAATCACGGTGGCAGTGCAGGAGCCATAAATCAGGGAGACAGGTAGCAAGGCAGCTGCAGGAAACACAGATGAGTAGAAATGGTTTGATTTTTCATTAATGATATTTTAGTTGCTCATTGACCCTGAATGTGCTAAACTTTTGCACAGGAGGGATAGAAATCGAAAAGAAGGAAATCGCTATATAGACACTCTTCTAACTGCATGCACTCTATCAGCCTTTGCCTTCTTCATGTGAGCTCTTCCCTTGTACCTCTCAGGAATTGAAAACAGACTGTTTGAAGTGCATGTGTTAATAGAGCAGAGTTCTTGTTCCATAGATGATTGCAACAGAGTTTGGAGAAAGACCGAGACAAGTGGCTTTCATGTTCAAAGTAGATATAGTGTAATGTACTTTTTCATTTCTTACTTGGGTAAGCTGGTACAAAGAAAAAAAATCAGAAACCTCATTGTAATTCCCAGATGTTTTTTTTGAGATACATATTTGAGCTCAGCAGCCACATCCAAGAGGTAATGGTTGGAAAGGGCTGAACCCCACAAATGTTTTTAACAGTAGGAAGGACTCTCAATGCTTTTTTACAGTAATTTTTGTGTGAGAGAGAAGAGAGGGGAATGTGATCTGTGACTATTACAGTTGGCAGCTGGGAGTTGATTCCTAGGCTCTCTTCCCAAATCTATCTATGCATGATCTTGGGCCACTAACAGAGGGAGACCTGTATTTTCACGGGAGTCCTCTTTTTCAGTGTGTCCATTTTTTAATGCTCTGCTGGGGACATGGAGGACCAGTTTTACCTGAGAGCTCCAGAAGTTGTCTGCTCAGCACTTTCAAACCTCTGAGGTGTGTCTCTTTTTGAGCATCCTACAGGGCAATATTCTATATGTTAGCCTTGTCTGCCCCAGCTGTAATGTGGACATTAATACTGTTATTCCCAGGTTCCAGAGTTGTTGGTGAGAGTCTTGTAAGCTCTTTGGAGGATAGGTGCCGTAAAAAAGCATTGTGTTACTAATTGTTAGTTTTAAACATTCAAATGTCTCATTACCAAATGAGTTGATTTTCCGTGCTCTCTCCCCCCCCCCCCAAAGTTTATCCATTACATGCACAGAATTATTGGTGACCTGAGAGTGCTGAATTCAGTAAGTGTATGTTTTGATCCTTTCTTTCCAAAAAAGAATTGACGTATCAAGCATCATGTGACTGATTAATTTTTTAAAAAATGGCAAAGAAAATGTCTAGAATCTAGGCTTGATGCAAAACCCATTGACTTCTAGGCTTTGAATTAGGCTTTTTGTGACCAAAAAGCCTGATGAGGGCCAAATAAAGGGCCTATTAACCTTGGCAGTGAAATGCTTGGCATTTGGATCCAGTCCATAGATCAGTAGTGGAGAAGATACAGCTCATGGGCTGAATCTGGCCTGCCAAGCTGCTGGGTCCAGCCCATGGACCACACTGCCAGGATCCTCATGCACACACAGCAGCTAGCTGCTTCAGAGCAGCTCCATGCTACTTTAAGCAGTTGCCTGCTCCTGTGGCTCTCTGCTCTGGGCTCAGGGGAGATGGAGAGCCTTTACATGCTGCCTCTGCCCTGAGAAAAATCTCTCAGCTCCCATTGGCCCGTTTCTACAAAGCCTCCGCATTACCCCGGTGCTAGGAGTAGAGAGCTGGATGTGGCTTTGAGCCTTGGGGCTCCCCCCCCCCATGCAGGAAGCTGGTGCTGGCTCCAATCTTGAGGGGGCGTGATGCTAGATCATCAGCATGGGCTGGGGTCAGGGTGGCCTGGAGGAGGGAAATGGGCTAGATAGGGGTGAGTGGGTGGGTGACCCTGGAGTGTCCAGCCCTGCTGGGGGCGGAATCCTGTGGGGGTTCAGTCCATGGTGCCCCGGAGCTAACATGGCTTTGGGGCAGGAGGACCCTACACATGTGTTCCTTTCCTCTCAGCTGCCCCCACTGCCGCCCACACACCGCTGGAGTCACAGCCCAGGAAGCATTCACCCTTTAGCAGGGGCCCGTCGGTAGCAGCGGTGGTGCTGGTGGCTGGGTGTGACTTCAGCGCTGACTTTAGTCCATCTGCTGGGGGCACTGTGAGGCAGAACAGAAGGAAAGTGGAGCAGGGAGGCCTCAGAGCTAGGGCTGAACAACAGGGCAGAGAGCAGTGGGCTGGAGGAGGCGGGATGGGACTCACAGGTGAAAGTGGTAGAGGGGCTAGAAGGCAGCTCTGCACCTCCGTGGAAGCAAGAAAACAGCATTTCAGAGCAAGTCCCCCTCCTCTTCGTGGCTGCCGCATCGCAGCCCAGCTCCAGCCTGTCCCCAGCAGCTGGCTCGGGGGCGTCCCACTCCTTCACATGGCCAAGCAGCCCCGCACCTTAGAGCATTCCCGCTCTGCCATATGGCCCCACCACGCCTGCAGCATCTCTGCTCCTCCATGTGGGCTGGCCGCCCCGGAGCAGTCCCGACCCCTAAAACAGTCACCCGCTTCGCAGCCCTGCCAGCTGGGCTGCATGGCTGCCACAGAAGAGGAACCAGGGTCGTGGTGAGGCTGCCCCAGCAGTGACAGCCTCATCATGGCCTGGCTTGCAGAGCAGCCTGCTGTGCCACGTGGCCCTGCTGGCTGGGCCGCATGCCACTCAAAATCGGCACTTGTGCCGTATGTTGCTGACCCCTGAACTAACTCAATATTACACTGTCTGATTCTTTTGTTAAGAAACAGGTGGAAGCAGTTGGCTTTTTCTTGTTTGCTTTCTGTCTTTCTATTCATAAATCTGGTGAGTAGACAAGCAAGGTAACTTACAATAAAAGTGAACTGAGCAAAATGCTAATGGTAAAGAACCACCGATGTAATCTAATGTGTGAATTTAATCAGACATCGTTAAACTGATACAAACCCCTATGTGGGCACTCCATCCTCTATATGAGTTTTTCAGTTTAGTTTGTTGATTGGCAACAGATTTATATTAAATCTAAATATTACACTCTTAAACTGGAATAATAGTGTCTACACAGGGGTGTGCACCAGTTCAAAAACTGCTTGTCTAGGCCAAATGTTAGAGAATGTGCTTTCTGAGTGCATCTGCACTGCAGTTACACACCTGCAACTGATCCATGCTGGCAAACTTCGCCTCATGGGGATTGGGTAAAGGAAGCTGTTTCATTGTGGCATAAACGTTCAGTATTGGTCTGCAGCCATACTCTGGGACCTTCTACTTCACAAGGTTTCAGAGCCCAAGCTCCCGTAAGACCAAATGTCTATACTGCAATTTTGTAGTCTCACAACCCAGCCCCATTGTCCCAATTAAGCCGACAAAAGCCATCTGAGTGTGCTTTATTGAAGTGTAGACATAGTCATAAGCTTTTATGAAATGCAGCTGTGGATCTCTGCATGTCTGATAATCCTTTTGACTGATGTCTTCAAACCCTCTGAGTTCCATTTCTTCCCTAGAGGTGGGGAGGAATGGGTTTTAGAAGTACTCTGACCTCAGAGAAGCCTTGGAATGTGTGAGCTTCTGAACAGAGCAGAAACCATCCTGGAGGGAGTGTGCCAAATTCAGGGAGGAAAGGGAGTGGGAAGGAGGAACTCTATAGTGCACACACTTGTTCATGGGAAAACTTCAGGAAGTTTAAATAAGCACTATGGAACTGAACTTCCACTGCGAGACAGGTGTCAGTGTAACTCTAGTGAAATCCATGGAAGTTAGTTATACCAGGTAAAACTAATAGAGCAGATAATTAGACTTAACTCTGCCAAGATTTATGCACTTACTTTTTTTTAAGCATAGAAGTAGTCCTATTAAAACCAATGTGCTGGTCTGCAGAGCTAGGTCTAACTTTTGGGGATTGAACAAACCTTTTGTCCATCAGTAGCTCCAGTGAGAGGTTGTAATCTGGTGAGAACAGGGTTGAAACCATAAGACTCCTCCAATCTTTTCTTCTCAGTACATTTCCTCTGTAAACATCATATAAGTGCTGCTTGAGAGAAGGTTGTGTTTTTTCCTTTAAAGCCATTTGATTTCCTGTCTTCTGTTTCAAAGATTCTGCCTTAATGATGGTAGGTGACCTGTTAATATTCTGAAAACTGGACGTAAAAAAAAAGGATTGATGCTTTCAACATTTTCTTTTAAATTCCTTCACATTAGTCCATTTTAACAGCCGAGGCAATTTTCCACATGGTGGCTTTATGGAAATGGGCTGCAGCTCTTGCCGACCATGACCAGAACATTATAGGAAATGTATTTTCATGGAAGATTTGCTGCAATTGCCAAATGGGAAAAGGGGGAGGGGGTTTGTTCTGTTAATGGACAACTACATGTCATGATGTGAATCCCTTCTATTAAATTAAATAGGCTGCATTCCCATCATTGCCAGCTCCTTGCTGAAGCAAATAGTCACTGACACACTGTTCCCTGCTATAAAGACCCTGGGCTTTGACATGGCAAGGCATCCTATGCTGGTATAGAGTGAGCAGCAAACACACATTTAGGTTGCTGGCTGAAACAAACTTATCAGATACAAACAATTGGAATATTTCAGTGGGTTCCCATGGAGCTAATGGGAATCAGATATTCAGACTGAAAAGTTATGAGCAGTGATATTTTATATAATGCATAAATAAAAATACAAATTAAGGGGCTGATTCTGTAAAACTTTTTGAATGTACTTTACTTTAAATCATGACTTAAAGTGATGAATTGGCGCAGGTTTGGTGCCTTTGATGACTGAAGGTACATTCTGAGTTTACATCCTCCACTGCAGTATTACTACTGGTCAAAGTCTAATATTTCTTTGTCCTAAAGAGCAGTGTTCAGTGCCTTACTTGTGAAAATACAATCCATGTTGAGATTTTACCCCTCTCTCAGAAAAATACCCCTGCATGACTATTATTGGACAGTGGCAGAATCATAGAATGCTTGAACTAGAAGGGACCTTAAGAGATCATCAAGTCCAGTCCCCTGCCTTCATGGCAGAACCAAGCACTGTCTAGATTAGGGGTTGGCAACCCAAGATTTAACCCTCCTGCCATGGGCTGCGCCACTCTCTCCACCATGCACCCTGCTTGGTCTTCTGCCCAGGGCTCCACTCCGGCTTTTCCTGTGGGGATGGGAGAAGCAGTGCATGTGCACTTCCCCACAAGCTGGATCCAGTGCAGAGCGTCTGTAGGAAGCAGGCACTGGTGCTAATCTTGCAGGGGGCCCAATGCTGGATAGCTAGCACGGGCTGAGGTCAGGATGGCTCGGGGGAAGGGGTGTCGAGGGAAATGGGTGAGGTGGGGGCGGGTGACTCGAGGGTGTCCAGCCCTGCTGGTGGTGGGATCCTGTAGACCAGTCCATGATGCCCTTGCCTTCCTGCCAGGGTGTAGGAGTAAGCTGAAGGTGTGGGAACTTGGCAGGGGGAGAGGATGGGAGTAACGGGGGTTGGAGTGCAGGGGTCTAGGCATGAGGGGGGATGCTTACCTGCCTTTTCACCCCCATTGCTCCCATTGGCCGGCCAATGGCAGCAGTGGGAAAAGCCTGCGGCCAGCACATCACTGCACTGCTGTTCCCCCAGTAGGGTGGGGAGGGGGCGGTTGGTGAAAAAAGCACCGACCTTCTCCACCAGACTGGCTTAGGGAGAGAGGCAGAGCAAATGGCTCTGTGCTGGGGGAACAGTGCACGGAGCCGCTTTCTCTGCCTCTCTCCACGAGCTGGGTGTGGATGCCTCACACATAACGGGGACCAGCCAGAGCCAGGCACTCCCACCCGTGTCCCTGGTGTCATTCACTCCACCCCACCCCTGTGCTGTAGGCTGAGTGCAGGGGGGAGGGAGTGTCGAACTAGTGACAGTGCAGGGGGGCTCCACATGCCCTGGGACAAGCGCAGCTCCCGGCCCCTCCACCCACACCCCTCCTCCTTGCATGTGGCCCTCCCTCCACATGCTGATGTTTTGAGCAGGCTGCCCTGCACCTCCTCCCTCCCCTCATGTGTGCAGCGAGCACTGGCATGAGGGGAAGGGGTGTCAGTGGCAGCCTGTAGTGTGTGCAAGTCACTCATGGAGCAGCCATAAACAAGTGCTGGTGACTGACTCTCGCTGGGGGAGAGTGGGGAGGCAAAGAACCTGGCTTGAGCCTTCTCGTTGTCTGTACCTCCAGCTCCTGTGATTGGCCAAACTCCATGCCTTAGTTGAGTGCAGCTGCTTGGGAAGTTTGAAAGGGCATGGTGTGCAGGAGCTTGTTTATGCACCTCATGGCTGCACAGTGACCACCAGGCTGGAACAGCAGTGCGAGTTCCCTGCTGTGTGCGGGAGGTGGGAGGAGAGGCTGAGCTCAAATGACAGACTGCGTGTGCCACTCAAAATTGGCTCATGTGCCACTTATGGCACATGTGCTGTATGTTGCCAACCCCTGGTCTAGATCATTCCTGATTGATGTCTATCCAACCTGTTCCTAAATACCTCCACTGATGGAGATTCCACAACCTCCTTAGGCAATTTATTCCAGTGCTTAACCATCCTGACAGTTGGGAAGTTTTTCCTAATGCCCAACCTAATCTTCCTTTTCTGCAATTTAAGCCCATTGCTTTTTGTCTTATCAGAGACCAAGGAGAGCAATTTTTCTCCTACCTCCTTGTAAAACCTTTTTAGATACTTGAAAGCTGCAATCATGTCCCCTTCAGTCTTCCCTTTTCCAAACTTCACAAGCCCAGTTAGAATCATAGAACTGGAAGAGACCTCAGAAGGTCATCAAGTCCAGCCCCCTGCTCTAGGCAGGACCAATTCCAACTAAGTTCTTTCAGCCTTCTTTTATAGATCATGTTTTCTAGACCTTTCATCATTTTTGTTGCTCTTCTCTAGATCTTCTCCAATTTCTCGACATCTTTCTCAAAACTGTGTCTAGAACTGGGCACAATACTCAAATTGAGGCCTAATCAGCACAGAATAGAGTGGAAGAATTACTTCTACTGTCTTGCTCACAGTGCTCCTGTTAATGCATCCCAGAATCATTCTCCAAAAACTTCCTGGATTGTCTGTGTACTGCTGTATTGGTCTCCCAACAGACGTCAGGGTGATTAAAGTTGCCCATGAGAACCAGGGCCTGCGATCTGGAAGCTTCTCTCAGTTGTCCAAAGAAAGCTTCAGCTACCTCATCCACCTGATCTGGCGGTCTATAGCAGACACCAACCACAACATCACCCCTGCATCCCACGAAAGCTTATTATGCTCCAATACATCTGTTAGTCTCTAAGGTGCTACAGGACTCCTTGTCGCTTTTGCAGATCCAGACTAACATGGCTACCCCTGATAGTTAACGTCACCCCTGTTGCTTTCACTTCTAAATGTAACCCATAGACTCTCAATAGTCTTTTCTCCCTCTAAATACTGAAGCTCTGAGTAATCATACTGCTCTCTTACATACAATGCAACTCCTCCTCCTTTTCTCCCCTGCCTGTTCTTCCTGAAGAGTTTATACCCTTCCATGATAGTGCTCTAGTCATGCAAGTCATCCCACCATGTCTCCATTATTCTGATCAAATCATAGTTCTTCGCCTGGGCCAGAGCTTCTAATTCTTCCTGTTTGTTTCCCAGGCTTCTTGCATTGGTGTACAAATGCCTTAGATAACCAGTTGATCGCCCTGCTTTCTCGATCGCCATGTCTTCATCCAAATCCGAATTGCTCGTTCCTCCTTGTGATTCTTCTCGGTGTCCGACTTCTTCATTTACCTCAAGGCTTTGGTCACCATCCCCCAATGAACCTAGTTTAAAGCCCTCCTCACGAGGTTTGCAAGCCTGCCCACAAAGTTGCTCTTTCCTCTCTTGGTTAGGTGGATCCCATCTCTTCCTAACAATCCTTGTGCCCGGAACAGAGTCCCATGGTCGAAGAAACCAAAGCCCTCTCTCCGACACCACTTGCACAACAATGCATTTACTTCCTCGGTTGCACAATCCCTACCCAGACCTTTTCCTTCAACTGGAAGGAACATCACTTGCGCTTCAAATTCCTTGATCCTTCTTCCCAGCGCTACATAATCTGCTGTGACCTGCTCAAGATCATTCTTGGCTGTATCGTTAGTTCCTACATGGAGTTAGTTTCTGTCCTGTTCCTCATAGTAGATTCCTCATTCCCATGCAGAGTCCCATTGATTTCAGTGGACCTACAGCTGCTATAATTTAGTTTGTAACTCAATTAGGTTTACATTGGACTGACACTGGCCATATACAATTTTTACTTCATTTTTTAACTGTCAGCAAACTTGACTGAATTATTTAGGAAAAATAATAGAAGGTGAAATATTCAGGAGCACTTAGCATTGGCCTGGCACTGCTCTCATTGATCTCGCTGAGTTTGGGGGACCTCACTGCAAATGTATAACCAATTATTATGGGTTTTTTAAAGTTATTTTTGGAGTTCATCTTAGAAAAGTCACAAACAGGGGAAATGATAGCGGTGTGTAAAATCCTGAAAAAAAACCCCAAACAGGGTTACCCCATAAAATTAATATGTGGACATTTTAATACAAACAAATGAAAATAACTTTTCTCACAGTGCACAAGTAATCTGTGGAACTCTTTGTTAGATGATGTTGTGATGGCCAAAAATACAAGTGGGTTTAAAAAAAAAGGATAAGTTCATGGAAGCTAGGTCCTTGAAAAGCTGTTTGCTATATGGTCAGGGGTATAAACCTATGCCTAAGGTGACCCTGAACATCTGACTGCCTTATATAAGGAGGGGAAAATGGGTAGATCACACACAAATTGCTCTGTTCTGTATACTCTTCTTAAAGAGCTTGTATGGCCACTGTTGGAGACAGGATGCTGGGCAAGAGGAGCCTGGGCATGAACTAGTATGACAGCTTTTGTGTTCGTATAGTGTTGTCTTTTGATTTAATTTAATTCTAATAATTACCCTCTTGTTCTTAGTGGGACCTATGTAATGCTGATAACTAGCTGAATATATGAGTGGGGGAAATAGGAATGGCTAAGTAATTGTAATTTAATATAATTAGCTCTTACTATACCATAGATGCAACACTTGACAAGTTGCCAAACTGTTTCTCTCAGAAGAGCTCTCATTATGAGTCCCTTAATTCCTCACGATCTATGGGAAAAGATTGCTCTGGCCCTGTTTGCTTACCAAGCAAAAAAAATTAAGGTGATCAATTAAAGTTGCACACTTTTGAAGAGATGGCTGCCTCTGTTTTTGATTAAGTATGCATATTGAACTAATGGAGTTGGTATTCTGATAGACACAATGTTATACCCGGAACATCTATTTTTTTTTAAAATCTTGCTCTTTGCTGCATCATCAGAATCATGCTACCTGGTACTGTTCTCCTAGCCATCTCCTATTTTAATGTGAAGCTAATCATGGTAGGTAAATATTTACAATCAAATTGGAATACTACAATGAGGGACATGCTGTGACTCAGGGAATGGGTTACTTAACTGGCACACAGAAGAGTTGGGTGGCTTTGGGCAAACCACTTTGTTCCCAGTTTGTAAAATAGTGATGGTATCTGTCTCCTTTGTAAAGTACTTGGTGATTTTAATGTGAGAAGTGTTATGTGCTGATGACAACATTATTTTATATGGCACTCTCTCAACCAGTTCCAACAGCTTTTCTCCCAGGAATTTGGAGGCTTGTGGCAAAATCCTGACTCTGTTGAAGTCTGTGGCAAAATTTCAGTTGATCTCAGTGGAGCCAGGATTTAGAATGTCAGGGATAACTTTCTGTCATGGCCTTTTATTAATAGGTATTTCTGAAGGGGTGAGGTGAAAATCTCTATTTAAAGTGGGATAAAACCAGACAGACAAGCAAAAAATCCACTGGCCCTTTAAGAGTCACATATATAGTGAATATTTGCAATGAACAACACCAATAAGTGTATACCATTTGACTTCTCACCTGTGTTTTGATGGGTAGCCACTCTATTCCGTGTGGATGTTTAGAGTCCAAACCACTTGCTTTAAACCAGGAGCTTGATAAAGCAGTCATTTGAGACAGTGCAACCATACAGTCATTTTACAAATCACCTTTCCCATTGGTGAGTGTGTCCATCTGACTGAAGAGACCGGTTTGCTATATTGAGTATAACGGACCAGCTTGTAAAAGAGTAATCAAACAAAGTTAGTGCACCTATTATTTGTCCTGAGTTTTTAATATGCCAGAGTCACTAAATATTTACTAGGACAGGAAAAAATAGAGATGTTTGTTAAAAGTCCTTCCTTTTTATGCAGGGTGGTTGTTAAATACCTGTTAAATGTCACCTTAAAAATATGATTCAGCACAATCATATTATAATCCTTATTGTGCACTGGCAGGCAACTACACATCTCTCCTTTCTAAATCCTGTTCTGTTGGGGCCTGGAGCTGCCAGGGAAAGGAAAAGAATATTCGATCCAACAAGATGAAAATGGTGTGTTCCTTTGTCCTTTAATAGATAAGGCCATTTTCCTCTAAGCATCTTAATCATATGGTCATTGCCCAGCCTTGAGTAATTCCATCTGAGGTAGGTGAGCAACATGCACCTTATGTTTGAGACTGTGATCAAAAGGATAGGACAGAAATTCTCCCAGCCAGCAGCTGGTTCAGTTGATGTATTTATTATATATGTCCACATATCTTGTGTGGGTGACAGTCCTGCAATCCATGTGCTGGGAAAAAATAAATTTTGAGAATTTGTAAATCTCATACAATGTAGTAGAAATGATATCAAAAGCTCGATGTAAACCCACAAAAGCAGGAAATTCTGAGTTAAATTAAAGGTGGAGTCTCAGTTGATCTCTTTGCTTCAGATAGTACAGTATCTAAAATATATAATAATCTCACTTGGTGAGAGAAGGAGAGAGAGATGCATATGCACGTGCCTGCGTGTAACCCTGAAGGCTAACCAATACACCCAAGCTCATCAATTAACAGTGTACTGGGGATGTTAAATAGTGATTAATTGAATAGTTGATTAACCTCATGAACTCTTATTGGTTACTCGACTATTCTGTGGGGCCAGCAGCCAGCAACATGGGGTGGCTGATACAGAGGCAGCAACATGGGGTGCCAAGTGGGAGCTATTCCGCGATGGGATCCAGGTTAAAAACCAGCTTCCCTTGTAGAACGACTGCCTGTCGCCCTATGCTGCTGCCTCTGATACAGAGGCAGCAGCCCATGTCTGGGAGGGGTGGGTGTCTGAGCTCCTGGACCCGGTGTGAGTCAGGCTCCTAATATACTTGAAATGCAGAGCGTCAGAGTGGATAGGTCCCAGATCTGCCCAAGCCAAGACTGAGCCATGCTGCTAAATATCTTATTGGCTGGGGGTAGGAAGTAGATGCGTGTAGTCTATAGCATTAACCTATAAGCTTTTGCTTATCAGTTAATCCACTACACTATTACATCCCTACGGTGTATATGGTTACACCTTCACATTCCTAATGCTCACATGCATGTGTGGACATATTTTAAGATTATCCCATTGAAAAGAGACCAGTGATAAAAGAGAATGATCAGGGATGGAGTTATACTGTGTATCTTGAAATGCCCTGACTCTTGTTGTTTATACTAGATATTTACTGTACAATATTGTTGCCTTATTTTCTAGTTTATTCACTAGATGTAGCGTCTAACCATAAACTTTGGCCTGACATGCTTTGTTGATAGGTTTGCTAATTGAACTGTGCATTGAAGCTTTTTCAGTGGGCTAAGAAGTGCTTTCTCTGGACCACCTTGGTGCAAATGGGGAGGGAAATAATAGTAAGCTGTAATACAAAAAAAAAGTTACTGCATTGGGCTCCCTGTTTATCAGCAGGTCACAAAGAGAACATAAACTATAAAATAGACCTTTATTGATTTAAAAAAAAATCCTTGCTGGCCCCTTGCCTCTTAAATTATAAGAAATAATTCAACAAGCAGGTTTTTTAGATATAAAGTAGCCAGCCCGTGTGTTTGGCAACTTTCTGGTGTGAAAGGAACCATGACCTCACAGACACTTTACGTGGCTTACAAAGCAATAATAACAGTGCTTTGAGCACAGAGAGTCTATGTAGAGTATTAGCGGTCGTGGCTGTATTTTATCCTGAGTGTCTGGTCGATTTTGTGTTTTGTGATTAAGTATGTCAATAAGGCGTCTCGCTAAAGCCATTGGGAAGAGACTGTTGTGTAGAGGAAATCTTTCATGTTGGTTGTCTTTGAAACCTTGACGGCTGTAAAAAATCTTGTGTATAGTGTTCGGGCCTTCTGGAGGCAATGGAGAAATATGGAGATGATCCTTTGGAAAGTTTATGAATGCTCATAAAATAAAACAAAAAGAAAAAATCCAGTAAGAGGGATGGTGACGTGTTCTTGGGGATAAGTGTTTTAGGTGATGGTGGAAAATAAAGCCAAGGGAGTAGTCATGTGGTATTGGGCAGATATGATCTCAGACCTGTCAGAATACTACACTGAATTGAGTGTACAGAAAAGCAGGTTCCCCTTAGCCACAGTTTGGTCTGTTGCATGGTCACAGAAGGTCTTGAGTCAGCAGTTGTGTAGGAGGAGAGAAGCATTACACTTCCCTGAGGCAGCTAAATGTCACTGTAAGCTAGATTTAAATGGGACCATTTCAAAGTCCTATTGTTTTTTCCATTGTACATATAGTCACCATGCTTTTTAAGCTGGGTATGTGTATTGGCAGCTTGTCTTGTTGCTTTGACTTCATGGGAAATCCACTGTGCAGTTTCTCAGAGTGAACCAGTGATTGGCACAAGAACTGGCTGAAACCAGCAGACACACAAAATCCAGCCTTTCTCTGCCTGTGTCAGTAAAGGATTAAACTGCAGCTGCAGATTAGTACTGTTGTTGAATCTCCTGGTCACCCGTAAAGGTAGGTAGAAGGATGAGTGTGGTTTGCTTTGCCTGCTTCAGAGAAAGGGGTAGTTCCTCATCTAGTGTAAAATCTGGGTGGTTTGGTTGCCTGTTCACACCAGCTCAGGATCAAGCCTATACATTTTATAATCAAAATAGGTGTTGTGCTTGGATTTTGGCAAGAGGCTCCGTTCCCAAAGAAATCCTGCATAGCTTTGGGTGGCATATTTCAAGAATGTAGACTAGCATGAGTGATTTGTGTGTGTGTGTGTGTGTGTGTGTGTGTGTGTATTATGTATATGTGTTGTTAGCATAAGAGCAGGCAGTAACTTTTGCTTTAGCACACATTTACGGTTGCAGCCCAAATATAAACAGAAAGTGACAAGTTTTGTATTAGAAATACGGGGGGAGGGGAGGTGGTTACAGACTGTCCCCTGTAAATAATACTTTCCGTGCTATTTAGCAGGATGCAATACAGCCTTAACTTACTCTGCCTACTTATGCTAATGTAAATAAAATAGCAGTAGAATAGCACTTGAATATCCTGTAATTTTAGTAGCTGCTGTTTTTAAGGAAATGCCAATTATGGTTCAGTGAAGTTGCCTTAGTGCTGTTGTTGTAGTGACTTGGAACTAAAGTCATATTTCACAAAATCTTCACCTCCTTTTCTACAGTAATTGTTGCCCTTCAACAGCTGCAAAGATATCAAACTAGTATAAGCAACAGTTGCAGGGAGTACTGGTAAAGAGACAGGCTTGGTCAGGTTTAACACACCTTTCTCTTTGATACTGCTTTTTGACATTCGGTTGCTGATCAAGATACCTGTTCTACCTAGAACCCTACTACGGTAATTGTAACTAAAAATTCTAAGTGGGTGTGTCTGTATTTCATTGGTCTGAATCCACATGTCAAGTATGGCAGGCTTCAGGAAAATAGGACTGGTGAGTCAGGCTTTACCATTATTGCTGTGATCATTCCAAATTGGGCGTTTTCCCTTGGTAAGGCAGAGACATCGATGGACCAACCGCAGCTTCTCCTGGGAGAACCTTTCTTATTTCTTCCCCCAATAATAAATTCAATAAAATCTTCACGGATTGGTTTTCTCTTGGGAGCAGTTGGTAGGAAATTACTTTCCCCTTTTTTATTAGAAAAGGGGGGAAAGCATCCCCCCATTTTGATGTTACTAATTTAATGAGTATAAAAATGTTTATTTAATTTTGCCATAAGGACTTGTGCTTGCCTGTTGCCATTGAAATCAATGGCAAAGCTTCCATTGTTTTCAATGGAAATAGGGCTATTTGCTAGTAGTGAACAGTAGGGATGTGAATGTTTAACTGTATCCAGTAGGGCTCACCTGTTAAGGGTGAGTCTTACCAATTAATGAGCGGGGGCTGGAGCAGCCTCCCACCTGCTGTGGGCAGGAGGCTGCTCCAGCCCAGCCGGAACATAACATTGAACCGGTTAACTAATTAACCGAGATTTTACATCCTTAGTGAACAACAGCTGCTGTAATCAGACAGGTTTGATTGTCAGTGAAAAGAATGCACAACCCATAGAAGTGTAGAAAAGCAGATTACTAGAGCAGTGTGCCTGGAAATAATTTTAGGGGGAAGTAACAATATTAGTTGATTTTTCAAAAGATGTAGCAATCTGTGGGAAATACCAGAAGCTCTGAAAAAAATCCCTCTGTGTGCGGAAGGAGCAACTTCCTTTTAAAATAACAATACTACCTCCAATCCCAAAATTTGGCAAAATTTAAAATCTTCTGGTGTGAGTAATGATACATGCTGCAGCATCAGTGTGATGCATATGGGAGGGGATGTGGTCTCTAGGTCAATTGCACCTTCTTGGAGAAGACTTTCCCTGCTTCTCACCTAAGTAAAGTTGAGATGTGCCCAAGTGTCTGCGGAATTTTGCTCTACACTCCTCTTCCCCCAGATATCTCCGCCACCAAAGTTATATTTTCCTTTAAAAACAAAAGAATAGTTACTGTGAGTAATAAAACATGAGGTTGTACATTGGTGGGGGCGGAGGGGAGGAGGATTATTGGTAAACTTAAAAAAAAATCAAAGTGGTTGTTGGGGTGAATTGAAAGGAAAGGTTAAAAAATATGAAAAATAACTGATCCATGCCCTGTATTTTAAAGCTTTTGATACATTTGCCTACCTTTAGAAATAACCTGAGCACAGAGAAGAAAAATGACATGCTCCAGTGGTGCTGATTCATATTTCATGCCTAAATTCTGGACTTACAAATCCAAACCCTTGGTGCTTCATGCAGATTGGAGTAGTGCAGCCTGCTTGTGTGTTATCAGTACATTAGCACGTTAAGGAAGAGATTTGTTTTACCAAGGCTGAAAACAGGTTGCTTGCTTGGCTGAGCAATATCTGTTGGTGCACTCAGGATCCCCAGGAAGGAAAAGCCTATGAATCCCACGTGGGCTATGATTCCTTCCCGTATCTGGCTGAAGCTCAGTGGGAGAATTAGTTCCACAAAGTTGAGACACTTGTCATTCTTGTAGCAGAAGAATAAACAAGGAAACCGGAGATGAAGCAATACTGTGGGCTGAGAATGGTGGACTGTGAAAGGGGAATTGATGGTATTAGTGGTGCATGTCTCTTTCTGTAATGTGTATGGAGATATGTGGCAGTGCTAGGAAGAAAACAATTGACCTGGCTCAGAGTTGTAAAATTTCGTCCCCAGGTCACAAGGCAAAGGCCTGCTGACTCCAGCTGGTTCGGTAACAATTTCCTTGAAGGAGGCAAAGATTCTTGTGTCTTGTAAGACATGAAGTACCAAACTATTGAGCAGTTGGGTGTTTCCTTTCTATTCGGTTCAGCACAGTGAGCTGTCTGCACTCCTGTGCAAATGGCAGTGCAGTGGCTCTAGAGAAGGAAGTTTTCAAACCAGCTTCTACCATTGCTGATGCTGTAGCCTTTAGATTAGTGGAAACTTCTGTTTTGATTTTAAGGGCTGGTATTGGAGACTTTTTTTTTTCTCCACACACGTTGGGGTCCTGGAGACTCTGTCCTGAGGAATAACAGATAATGGGGGGCAGGAAATCAGCCACAGCACCTTATTCCAGATTCAGATCTTACTCAGGGCACATCTACACAGCAGGGCAAAAGTCAAATTAAGATATGCAACTTCAGCTACGAGAACACTCTTCCTTTGACTTCCCTTACTCCTTGTGAAATGAAGGTTACAGGAGTCAGAGTAAGAAGTTCTCCATCTCAACATTATTTCGAAATAACGGCTTGCTGTGTAGACACGCACTTTATTTTGAAATGTCAGTTATTCCAAAATAATGCTGCTGTGTAGATGTACCCCCCAGTTACACAAATGACAGAGTATAGGAAAGCTTTATTTATACAAGTAAGTCAAATTGCATGTAAATTGGAGTGTGTTTTTTCTGCCAGTGAACACTAGAATAAATTTGCTTCTGATATGAATGCATTTTGTTGCTTGTCCATGCAGGATTTTTTTTAGATACCCAAGGGCCCCTAATATTCAGAGATTAGGATTTTGCCCAGGCTCTTCATTCTTCAGTGTTTGTCCATGGAATTTGTACAGATGGAAAAAGGCCTATGGGCTTATCCAGTTGAGTTTCCTGCCAGCTTAGTATTGTTCATTACAGTATGTTTTAATGCTTAGTCCAGTATGATTTTTAAACTCCTAGGCTGTTCCACAAGTTGATACTTGATCAGGAGTTTGCTTCCTGAATTCTGTTTAAATTTCTCCTTCGGTCCTCCTATTCATCTTGATTATACCCTTATATAGCACACTGCATAGTTCTTCTCCCCACAATGTTTGACTCATTGCAACCCTCCCCTCCTCCACCTTCCATTACCGCAGCTGTGTAAGAGAAGAATTTGTATAGCTCACATAACCACTGGCTGTATTGTGAACACATTGGGTAAGAAAAGTGGTACCAGAGAAGAGAGCAATTGGCATTCTTCCCAACAGAGGAGACAAAGACCATCACTTTTGCATTGAAGTCATGTCCTCTCTTTCTCTCTTTCCTCCCTATCTCCACAGATCACTCTGTTGACATGGAAGCACCATGGAGACATAGAACTTAAAACCCTCAATTACCCATTAAGTTCCTTTAGGAAAAACACCCCAATTACAGTTGACAACCTAGATAGCTTTATCTTCATCTGACGGGTATCATGTTGAGTATCTCTGCCAGCCCACCCAACTTGTGGGTGCTATTTCACAAACCTGGCTGGGTTCTGATATGATCAAGGTCTTGTTGGAGGAATTCAGAAAGCAAAGTGGGTTGCTTGGTAGGTTGTTTCCCTGGAATGTTTGTCTGTCTCACAGCTCTTTTATCTTTTTGCTGATTGAAGTGTTAGAGGAGGAGGGCAATGAGGTGGAAGCTTTGTCCCTGGCTTGGGCAAGTGAGGCATAGCACCAAATACCTTAATTTGATTAGCTTTTTACAAGCACTTGCTATGGAAACTGATGTGGTTCTGCTATACTGGGAAAGCATGTGAGAGTTGCATAAGCCATATGAAGTACAGGCCCTCAGCAGCTATTGGTTGGGAGCAGATTGAGCAAAGGGATGGGAGCAAGGCTGCTCATCCCTAATGAATGTTTCCCTCTGTAGATCTATGCGTGCATTGAACTATTGTTGACTCAGAGTGCCACTAGTAATTATAGAGCAGTGGTTCTCAGTGTGGTCCATGAGAGAGATGTTAAAGACTATGAGTAGACTATCCGATAAGCAAATGTTTATCGGATAGTCAGTCGACTAGTCGATTCCCCCCCTCCCCTTGCAGCATCTATCAGAGGCAGCAAAGCAGGGGGAATAAAGGGTACTTGAAAGCGGCAGCTCTGCACAGCTGATCCTGGGATCAGCTGTGTGGTGCTGCCTCTGGAGCCTGGGGTCAGCTGGGGAGTCCTTGTACATTTCAAAGGAGGAATTCAGAAGTGCCTATCTACTAGTCAGTGGAAATTCCATCGACTACTCGACTAGTCAGTGAACTGCTAGTTAACATCCTTAGCCTGTGACGATGTTGCAGGTGGGTCACGAGCTCAGGGCTCACCCCTCCTTTGCTGCCTCTGTATCAAAGGCACCCCTTGGCTCCCCTCCTGGACCAGCTCCTGCCTGCTGCACCTGCTGCTGCCTCTGATATGGTTACAGGACTATTCAGTTATACACTAACATTCCTACTCCTGACCAGGCCCCGCACTTCAACCCCTTCTGCACTCATTTTGTCATCATGGGGGGGTTGGCTAGTGGTCCACGGAACGATTTGCATTGAGCAGGGTTGGCCATGGGGTAAAAAATTTGAAGACCTCTGTTATAAAGTAGCACCTGGGCTACTGTCTTGGCTCAGTGGGGAGGATCCTTCCCTTCTGGTGCCCTTTGGAGGTTAATTGTGCCTAGCCCACTACGGGGACCACGTGATCAGCAACCCTGGGAATGAGTGCACAAGTGCCACGCTGATAGCTCTGAAGATGTAAATCCTCTTTCTTCTTCGAGCAGTGTCCCATGGGTGCTTCATTGCAGGTATTGGGCTTGTCCCAGCACCGCAGATCGGAGATCTTTTTCAGCCATAGTCTGCCAGACCGCGCATGCGCAAAGCGCGTCTCGTGCCTTTTCGCACTGTTCTTTGTGTGCGGTCCGGCTCCTGCCAGTTCCTCCTGACCGTCCTCGGCCACGGACGAAATGAACCCCCTCTCCTCAGGATTGAGAGAGAGAGAGAGAGAATTTCTTAGTTAGTTAGTTACTCATTTACTTGTAGTCTCCGTTCCTATAGTTACAGTTGCAGTTATATTGTTAAAAAAAATTCCTTGTAAATAGTTAGCTTAGTTAGTATAGTCGCCTCAGATGAAAAGGGACGACCATGCCCGAAAAAGTGCGGCGCATGCCAAGAAGCAATGCCTGCCTCTGATGGACACTTCCTTTGTATAAGGTGCCTCGGAGAGGGGCACATTCCGCAAAAATGTCCCCATTGCTCCAAACTCACTGCGCGAGCCAGGAGGGACAGGGAGATGCGTCTAAAAATGTTCCTCTTTGATAGAGCATTACAACCGCAGGGTACTGATTCTCCCTGCTCAGTGGAGCCCTCGGGGCCCACATCTCGGTGGCCACTGTCTCCCAGGAAGACGAAGAAAAGACCTTCTCCTGCTCAGTCTTTACCCCCAACACGAATCAGCATCGGAGACAAGCCAGGCACCTCATGCACGTTCGCTTCATGCGGCCCCGATAAACTCAAACAGAGCCACAGTACATCGGCACCGAATCTGTCATTGTCCGGCTCCACAGTGCTGACTGCACAGAGCACTATACCGGCACCGACACTATCCTAGGCACCGAGCCGCTTGCCGGCACCAGCACCGACCACCGCCTTGGCACCGACTGCCATCTCGGCACCCGCTGCACCATCGGCACTGCCTATCATTGAGGCCCCGGTGCGCCATCCCTCATTGTCACTGCGTACATACATGGCGCCGTTATACAAGGCACTGCAGGACACGCTATCAGCAGAACCGACCACACATGATAGGCGGCATCCCGTGCCCAGGGAAATCTCCATTCTGGCCTCATCCTCACCGGAACACTTCCCTGCTCATACCAGCAGGCACCAAAAGGCATGGAAACTGCCAACTCCTTCCCCCAGCCCAGTCCACATGTGCTTCTCCTCGGAGCTACCCTCACCTTCTTCGGAGCATTCAAGGAACTCACTGAGGCATCATACACGACAAATTTATCGTTCCCCACAAGTCTCACCTCACTACCACTACTGATACCGACACTTACCAGCTCCATCCACACACTCCAGGGGAAGATTGTGATCTCCCAGATCACCAACGCTTTCCACCCACTCCGTATACCATGCAATGCACAAACGGGCATACTGTTCTAGATCTCCACATAGGTCCCATTATTATGATCGTTCACCAAGCTGCTATCATTATTACAGTCGTTATTCCCACTCATCTTGCCGGGACACATTATCGCCTTCATCTCCTCACTGCTCACATTCCTCAGCTGCCGAAGATCGTTTGTCTGCACCACCAACTCCAACTTGTGTTCCGCCTCCCATACCCTCCACATCACGGCAACACCGGCGGCCTCCTTCTGAACAGGGAGAATTACAAGGACAGTCACCCACTGACAAATCATCATCATCACAAGATGTGCAGTCTTTCAAGGTGACACTTCCCCATCAGATGACCTTTGTCACTTCCAAGAACTGTTCAAGAGGGTAGCAGACAGCCAGGAACCGTCAACCATCACATCAAGCCAAAGTTGCACTACCGCTAGATGACGCCATCCTAGAAATAGCAATATATGGCAGGTGCCAGCCTCAACTCCCGCTACCAACAAAAAAGTGGACAAGAAATATTTTGTTCCAGCGAAAGGCATGGAGTTCCTCTTCATCCATCCACAACTAAATTCACTGGTTGTAGATGCAGCTCAGCAGAGGGCAAAGGCTCCCCAACAAAAACACAACGATGCAGATGAGGACAGCAAACGTCTAACCTGTTCGGCTGAAAGATATATTCTTCGGCAACACTGACCCTACACATCGCCAATTATGCAGCATTATTGACCAACCATAACTTATTCAATTATGCAAAGTTGGTCCCACTCATGGAACATTTACCTGACACTAAGCACGACATTCTTAAGGCAGTGATCCAAGAGGGCTACACAGCCTCCAGAACAGCTCTGCATATAGGCCTGGACACAGCAGACACCGCAGCGCGCACCACAGCCACCTCGGTGGTCATGCACAGAGCGTCATGGCTGCAGCAGGCAGCTGTCCCAAAACCTCCTGTCTAAAGTTGAAGATCTTCCATTTGACAGGCAGAGTCTCTTTTCTGAGAAAACAGACCAAGTCCTCCACTCAGGCAATAGCTCCAGAACCGCACTCAGAACCCTGGGGATGTACATACCACCTTACTGGTGTAAGAGGTACACACCATACAAAAGCAAAGACCGTTCTCCCACCAAATGACCTCATATAGACAACATGACCAGCAATGCAACAAACAGTGTCAACAGACCCCCACCAAAAGCGTCTGGCCAGCACAACACCAGACAACAGGTTTGACGCTTCGGTCGAGGGACTCAGAACCATACCACTCAACAAACACACTCATGCCATAGACACTTTATTCCACCATCGTCTAAAGCCTTTTCAACAATGATGGGGCCATATCACCATCAACAGATGGGTCCTTCAAACCATCGAACTAGGTTACACCATCCCCTTCACATAACTGCCTCCCTCCCTCCCTTCTCACCCCATCCCTTTTCAGGACCCATCTCACGAACCTCTGCTAAAACAAGAAGTACTTAGTCTACTCACCATCAGAGCAATAGAGAAAGTTCCAGATGAGTTCAGGGGCAAGGGTTTTTACTCCCTACTACTTAACTGAGAAAAAGTTGGGAGGCTGGTGGCCGATTCAAGATGTTCAAGGATTAAATCGATATCTTCGAAAGCAATGTTTCCAGATGGTTACCCTAGCTACGACCATCCCAGCACTACACAGTGGAGATTGGTTCACATCCCTCAATCTGCAGGACACATATTTTCATGTGGCCATCCATCCGGCCCACAGAAGGTTCCTTCGTTTCCAAATAGGTGCAGACCATTTCCAATACAAGGTTCTGCCCTTCAGTCTCTCGTTGGCTCCCAGGGTTTTCTCCAAGACTCCGAGAGTGGTTACAGCATATCTACATCATCTGGGTATAATGATATTCCCTTATCTGGACGACTGCCTAATCAGAGCACCTTCGTCAGCGGAAGCGCTTCATGCCACAAACACCATGAGAGTAGTTTTCGAGGCGTTAGGCCTGATTCACAATATTCTGAAGTCAGCCATGACGTCCCACCATTCAATACAATTCATGGTTCCCCAGCTTGACTTGACCAAAGCTCAAGCCTTTTTACCAATGACCAGGTTTCAAACAATCGAAGACCTGATACAAGACAGATACTTTCTACCAGTCCCAAAACATCTATACTCCACTGTCTACAGCTCATGGGACATACGGCGTCCACGACCTATGTTGTGGCACACGCGAGGTTACACTTCCGGTACCTTCAACACTAGATAGCCACAATATATACTCTGAATACCCACGATGTCCACAGGAGGGTTACAATCCCTGCCCGTGTCAAAAAATCGTTTACTTGGTAGACCATCCCTGACAGTCTGATGACTGGGATGCCCTTTCATCGTCCCCAGCTGACGATGCAGCTTACTACCGACGCATCACTCCTCGGCTGGGGGGCCCATTTGCAACACAAACAGGTGCAGGGCCTATGGTCCCCCAGAGAATCATTGATGCACATCAGCCTCCTGGAATTACCGGCAGTCTACAACGCCTGCCAACACTTCCTCCCAGTTATCCATGATCAAGTCATACAGGTCCTCACTGACCACATAGCCACTGTATATTACATAAACCAGGCATGTCCAAAGTCCGGCCCGCGGGCCAAATGCGGCCCGCGGTCGGATTTAATACGGCCCCCCGCTTCTCCCGGCTCCCCGGTGCTTTTTTTAACTGGCGCGCTCAGCGCGCCGCTTCGGGCCGCCGCGGTCCCAAACCCTGCCCCTGCACTCCGCTTTGGGGCTGAGAGTGCAGGGACAGCCCCCGCTTCCTCCCCCTCTCCTGGCTCCCCGGCGCTCCTCTGACTGGCGCCGCTTCCGGCCGTGCCGCCGCCGTCCATGGCGGCCGCTGCGGTCCTAAAGTCCACCATGTAGGGCACGTCCGCAGCCCCACTCCCCCGCTTGGCTACGGGTTCGCCCTGCCCCCGGGCCGCTGTGAGGCCAGCGTGCCCTGCGCTCTCCGCCCGCCTCTGACCCTGCAAGCCCTCTACCTTGGGGCTGAGAGTGCAGGGACGGACTCCGCAGCTGCTGAGATCAGGGACGGACTCCGCAGCTGCTGAGATCAGGGACTGCCTTTGAACCAGACCTAGCCTATGTACTGCAGTCCAGATCTCAGTTTCACCCTTCACATTAGTGTAGGCAAGTTTTTTTTTCAATTGAGATGAATACATTGTAAAATCTCAGTTAATGTCAGTTGGTCTAAATCAGTTATAAATATATTTGGACACAACATGTATAGTTGGTGTTATGTCGTTTGCCGTTTGCAATAAACTTTGCATAAAATAGTTAATTTGCATTTAATTTTAATGGTTCAAAGAATGTCAGGCAAAATGGTCGGCCCTCACGCATGTTCACTTCATCAAATCTGGCCCTCTTTGAAAAAAGTTTGGACACCCCTGACATAGACAGGGAGGAGCTCGGTCCCGATCGCTTTGTGCCGAAGTGATACGTTTATGGAACTGGTACAACCGCCACAAAATCTCCCTCCTCGCAGAGTATCTCCCCAGGTGGCAGAATTCCACAGCCGATGCACTAAGCAGACATTTTTCCATGAACCACGAGTGGGAGCTACACCCAGAAGTACTCTCCCTTGTGTTCCATCATTGGGGGTTCCCATCAGCAGACCTCTTCACCACACATCTCAATGCAAAATGCCCCCAATACTGCTTGAGGGCCGGGATTGGACGAAACTCCATCGAAGACGCCTTCTTGTGCAGTTGGAGTCACTATCTTCTATATGCCTTCCCTCCCACGCCCTTAATTCCCAGAGTCCTGGAAAAGATAGCTATCGAGAGAGCTACGGTGATTCTGATAGCCCCCGTCTGGCCACAACAAATGTGGTTCCCTTACCTGTCTCGCATGTCGGTTCGCTCTCCATATCCTCTGCCCAGACGCCACGACCTGCTCACGCAGAACCGCAGGCGCTCGATTCATCCACAGCTCGACCACCTGGTGCTGACAGCCTGGTACCTGGTTGGTTCCAACAAACAGAGTTGTTATGTTCGCAAGCTGTCAAACACATTGTATTACACAGTAGAAAATCTACCCCACATAGTACTTACTTTCATAAATGGACACAGTTTTCTTCATGGTGTTCTGAGATGCATTTAGATCCCTAGTCTGTGCCTATCCACTGGATTCTGGACTATCTTGTACATCTTAAAGACTCCGGCCTTACCTGCGCTTCTATTAAAGTACACATAGCTGCTATCCCTGCTTTCTGTCATTCAGTAGATGTCTACTCA